>NW_024884711.1:16628959-16636813 GCF_019232065.1 Centrocercus urophasianus
AAAAAAAAAAAAAAAAGAAAAGAAAAGAAAAGAAAAGAAAAGAAAAAGAAAAACAACACCAAATGTCTCATCATCTAGTGCTTTCTTTCAAAATATCAAGCTTTTACAAATGAGCAGTGCAGCCAATCCTGTAAATTCTGCTGCTCTTCCCATAAGGCTTTTTGTATTACTAAGCCAATTGGTCTGATGCTCTGATGAGCCAGATATTCTGTAGCATTTCAAAGCAGCATTTTTTTTTTTTTTTAATTAAAAAGAAAAAAAATACTTGAATGTGAGGTTCCAAACAGCTACACAACTTTGCAAAATGACTGTGGTAATGAGGTGTCTGCATGAGTCAATCAGGGCAGACAACTCTCCGAGAAAGGCTCGATGCCTTTCAGATTTTCAAAGAAAAATAAACCAGTGACAAAAGAATAGCAGCTGCGAGTGCATGAAGGAAATTAGTTATAGCAGACTTGTAATTAAGCATTGGAAACTGATCAAAAACATTATCCTGTTAGTTCATACCATGGCTTCTTTCTACTACAAAATCAATTACACAAAAAATAAACTGCACATACTCTGAAGTTTATATACATGACTGTGTCCTCTGGCAATGCAACAGTCCTCTCCAGTATTTGGACTGCGAAGGCTGTGCAAGTATGTTTGTTTTCTCAATAAAATACTCAGAGCATAGAGCAAGGAAAAAGTGAGATGAAAAGGGGAACAGAAAAATTGGGAGAGAAGGTTGGCAGAATAATAGACTCTATCAGGACCATACTTTCCTAAGAAAACAATATTTGTGCAATGAGATAAGCAACCAGGGTTTTTTCCCAGTGTGTGCATTTTTCCATTTTCCTTTACTGAGAGCTTAGAGTAAACAGGACAAATTGCTATTAGACGATAGAAATCATTTAACAATAATGAAGCAAATGAATGCCACAGAATGTAGAAATTTGAGGTAAAAGTATACACAAGAATAGTCGGGCAAAAGTTTGCCTTTTGAAAATCACATGCTATTCCCACTAACGGTAACATGAGGAGGATGGCTGAATAAAATAGGTCTATGTGAGCTTTCTTAGAAGATTCAGGCCTGGTTTAGCACGTTTTATACCAACAGAGCTGTTTCAGTTAAGAAAACAAAAATAAACCCCAGCAGGTTGCAGACACCCGTTCCTTTCAGGCGTGAGCCTGTGTCCCACTTCCCGCACTGTTCCCATTCCCACTCCATGGGACATCCCCTGCATGGAGCACACCAGCAGGGCAGCCAACACTGCCGGGGCAAGGCCTTGCTCAGCCTGGCTTTATCAGCGGGGGGTTAAGAAGATATGTGATTAAAAGAAGGTGGAAGCAAGGTAACACATTTCAAGCAGGTCAGCAGAAGAAACTGCTGTGCAGAAAAGGTTTAGCTGGAAAGCAGTGCCTGAGTAGCAGGCAGATATTTTGGAAGCCACTGGAAATCCCAGATTTGATGTGTCGTATTTCAGAGTGGTCAAGCCCTAAATGTGTTGCTGTGGATCTGCTTTGATTGGTGGATCTCCTCCGTTTTTCCAGCACCACAAATACCACAGCTTACAGCTTACAGGGACTCATCTCTGCAGTCTGCCTTTGCTGGTCCCTGCATCAGTAGCCACAGCCAAGAGGTGTGCATGGGTTGTGGTAGGACACAAGTGTGTGAAACCTTTCTCCTGGTGTTAAGTATCCTGAGCACTGGTATTGCAAACCTCCAGTTCCGCTTAAAGTCAGCACCTCTGAAACTCAAGCCATAATTTAAGGGCCTCAGTGTGAATATAAAATACCCAACTTTAGGTTCTTCACTTTATAACTCTTGGCAGAAGACCCTGAGACAAAAAGCAGAGCAGAAGCAAACGACATTATTGCTGCTGTTGTGCCATGTGCACCAGCAAAATATATCAATGTGTGAATACACAAAAATGAGAGGAGGGAGATGGGGATGATGTGCTTTTAATATATTTTAAGCACCAGAAAATCTTTCATGGGCAGGAACAAGACAGAGTTCATGAAAAGGTAAACCCCAGAATAAATTATGAAGCTCATTCCATTAGAGGTATATATTAAATACCATATGTAGGTAAAGGGCTGTTTTTTTTTTCCTTAGCTAATGAGAGATAACTCTTCCTTCTACTTTTCACTGATGTGAAAGACATCTGCCTTGAAAACCATCATTTTTTATTTTTTTCTTTTTTTTTTAAATTTTAATATGTATGAAACAGGGATGTGGGGCTAGATTCAGTGCTGCAGTTACCTGAGTAATGCCAGCACAGTGACACCACCAAATTACTTGTCTCGTGATTTTTATTAGTGTGTACACCTGCGTTGTACTTAGTTCTTAGTATACCATGAAGGCAAACACATGCACATTCACTGGGTGTACAGTGGATGCACACTAACCCAAACACTTGGGACTGTACCACCATGTGGCTAAGCAAAAAATGTTTCTATTGCAACATGGCAGTTGTTAGTATATGAACAAACAAACAAAAAAAGCATTTTTGAACTTATGTATATTGAAGAAAAACAGTCTTGTACAAACTTGCTGCTGCAGGCAAATTCATTATATGAACCTTTGTAAATTTCTTAGAAGAAGTATTGGGATGTTGAGTGGTGGCCTGAGTTGGGACTTGGTGCTGATAATGGGAGGTAAAGATGGGGCAGAAAGATTAGAGTGAAAACACTGGGAAATCAGAGTAATAATTCTGTCTTTTTTTCATAAAACCTCTAACTTCTCTGTGTGAAGGGCTAATTGTAATGTGGTAGACAATTCATAGAACTGTTTAAGTTGAAAGGGACCCTTAAATGCCATCCAGACCAGCTCCAGCGCAATAAACAGGGACACCTACAGCCTAATCATGTTGCTCAGCGCCCCATCCAGACTGACTTTGAATGTCTCCAAGGATGGGACTTTCATCTGCTTCATTGCTGAAGCTGGCCAGCATGTCAGATATCTTTTATACAGCTCTTTCATGTTTCTTGATAATCATACAGTGACATTCAATGGACTTTGGGAATGCGCAAGGCAGTGTTCAGGCCCTGTGGCGATTGGCCACCCTTTGTGCAGTGGATCCACTGTGACTCCAACCTGTAGATTGCCACCTTGTGAAAGAAAGAGCACAGGTTGCAAATCCCAAGGGAGATCCTGGGAGTGATGCCCCACTGAAGACTTCGCCCAGTTGCAGGCATGTTTTATGTCTGCCAAATTTCCCTCACACACTTCTTCCAAGCCCATGTTCTGTGCAATATCACAGAAGTCGTGAAAGGTCAGGAAAACCTTCCCAGATCATGTGGAAGCAAGGAATTTGGAGTAAGCCAGATGGAAGAAGAGGTCCACTGATTTATTGTGGTCTGTTAGGCAGATAAGAACATGTGAGAGATAAGGTGGGAGAAATCTCTTAACCCCTTATCTGCCTTTTGGCACTGAACATATTTCAAGGTAGATAGGCAGCCTCTAAAAAGTTAAGTTTTTGTCAACAGCTGCCACGTCCTACACAATCTTCCCACATGTCTCTGTGCTCTCTTTGTCCAGCAATAGGAAACAACTGTTGCTACAGGGAGGTAAATGGTGGTGTTAATCACTCAGAGATCATTCCATAGAGCAAAAACACTGTTATGATTTATTATCACTGGTCAGAAATTTGCCCCTTGATAATAGCACTCACAGTCCAAAGTCCCAGGTAAGCATGCAAGCTCTTTTGGTGCAGGCAAGTGTGAATATGGGCTTTTATGCGTGTGAGGATACCTTGCAGCTCAAAACACTTGGGAAGTGTATCTTGTAATTTACTTTATTTTCCGTGTTTATACACAGACATCCATTATTTGAGTTTTCACTTTGGGTTGAATTTATGATGATAGTGCATCTCCAGGAGCTCTGGGGCTTTTTTTTTTTCCCTTCTTTTTTTCTTGGATTGCCTTTAGGGAATCAAGAAGTCACTGGTGATTGTACCATAAATATTAACCAGGTTGAACCTTCCAGAGGCATCACATGGTGAGCAAGGACGTGACTTGTAGAATTTTGCTGTCTGATAACCTCATGGAAAATTCCCTCAATAGATGTATTTACAGTGACAGATTAAGCCAGACTCCAAGCAGACTGCACTCCGTAAATTTGAGGAAGAATTTCTAACTTATTAGAGATTTCTTTGTTTTTTGGCTATCACATTTCAGTTACACATTCACTCATGATAAGCAATTGGTTCCTTCCTTGGGGAGCATGGGGAGAAAGTTCCTGCCTTGAAGTACAGATAAATGGCCAGACTTCAAGCTTCTTAAAAGAGCTTTCCTTGAAATTCTTGACGCACAATGTAGATGTGATCTGTAGTTGTTACCACTTTGTTCCTTTAGTGTTGGAAATATGGAGTATTTTTTCAGTTTCTTGCAATATTCTTTTGTCTCACACTTGTGATGTGTGTAAGAGCTTTCCTGCTTCCCACAGAGTCCCATTAGCATCAGCTAGGAGAAGGGTTCAGACTATTGGTGATGTTGCAAGCAAGGGCTCCTGGAGAAGTGATGAGAAAAGACGGTGGTGAGGTGAGACCTCCTTACAGCACACCTCTGTACATTTCTGCTCAGCCAGAATAATGTTAGTGCAGTGTGTTTCTGAGAGACAACTTTGTAGAAGATTACCAGTAAAGTGTGAAAAAATCACTGCCAACAAGCAAGAAGGTCATCTTTTTTCCTTTTTCTTTTTAGACTCTTCTTCTTTTTCCTATTTCATATTGGAAAGAGGAAAGTATGACTGTTTAAAGAGTTACTTTGCAAAGGCAGAATGTGCTGAAATGCAAAGCAAGGAACCCCTCTGAGAAGAGATATCGGTCTTATATCGAGTTGCCAGTTGAGACTATCTGGAGTGGATATCCTGAGAGACCAGCAGGAATTTTTTTCCACTGAAGACTGATGGAAGCTTCCCATTCAAATGTTTTAAAAGCTGTGGAGAATTAAAAATAGAAGCCCTGCTTTAGGGGGAGAGAATCCTTTGGGGGGTACTTTGTTTGCTTTGGTTTATATCTCCCTGGGTTGGAATGCAGTAAAAAACTGAAGAAATTAGAGTCTCGCAAAGAAATGTAACCTCATACAAAACCAAAGGGCAAGGAGCTCAGTTTGTGTTCTGGTTTTATAATCAGTTCTGTTTATAGTAGGAAAGAAATATCCCCTTCTTGAATTCAGTGCATGCAACTTCTCTTAGCTGTTCTCTCTTTAGGTAAACATTAAAGGAAATATGCCTTCAATAATTTATTATTAAGACAGCAACTAATGGTAAATGCAGGTGTATACCACGGGCATGGTGTTGTTCTACACAACAACATACATAAGAGAGAGGAAGTGTTCTCATGGAATTTTTTCCTGATAGCATGCATTCATGCAAGTAAAGCTGCACAGAAATGGCACTCAGTGGAGGAGAGAAACACAGGAGGTGGTTCAAACCCTTGAGCTGTCTCCTTGCATTAGTCTGTTTGACACCCTTATGTGGTCTCTGGAGATTCTATGTCTCCTTGGAAGTGTGATTACATGGTAGTAAGGCTTTTAATTGTACTGGACTGAAATATCTTTCATATTTATTTTCTGCCTATGCTACCCACCATTCATTACGGGCACAATCTGCAGGTAATGGGCAGTAAGCTAGAGACCTATAAAACACCAACCCTCAACTCTGGCATATTTGCCCCATATTTGAGACAGCATTTCTCGTATTTTAAATTCAGAAGCAATAGGGACATACTTGATTTTTCTTTCCCTTCTGGGTTTTATTCTCTCACTCCATGAGAGTTTTGAGAGGTGGGGTGGGTGTTTTCCAAGAATCTGTGGATTGGTGTTCTAGTCTCTGGGGGCAGATTGTTCTATCATGAAGAAAAAACTTGTAGCTGTACCTCAGAAACAACCTCTTCCATCTTGAATCCCAGTGAAAAGAAGTGCAGACAGCACAGTATGGCAAAACTACCTCTGCACTGGAGAATTTTCCTAAGCATCACAAAAAATAGTTGTGCTGAGTGTCTGTCTTCACAGCTTCTCCAGACAGGAGGTCCAAGAAGCCTGATGTGTGTGTGCTGCAGTGCTTTGGGAAACATAAGGCAGAGACCAAGATGCAGAGCCATAGCAATGGCATTTTTCAGAGAATACCAGAGGCCACCAGCCCCTGGCCCACAATTCCTGGCTTTCACACTCTGAATCTCAAATGTGCAGATTCTCACAGATCATCAACCAAACCTGAATTAAAAAGGGAGATGGGATTAGCGCTGCACTGCTTAATGTATGCAGAAAACGCATTTCAGCTCAAACAGTAAAGAACAGCTTTAGCTACAGACACCCACTACAATGGCAAATTACTCACACCTGCTTATCGTATGTGTAAGCCTCAGAAGAGGCAACATGTTATATAATTGCTAGGCATCATCACAATTAATCATTTTCTGCATGGAAACTGAAATATGGTAAATTTATTGGTTGCTAGTGAATATTATCACCTGATGCAGACACCACTCACCTCTCTTTGCTCGTTATGCCAACAAAGAGACGTGCATGATGCTGCCACTTCTTTTTCTTTTTTGGTATATGAAGAGCCTGCAGCCTGCATCTTTGTTCCTGTGCTTTCATGATGTTCTCCTATTCCTCAGTATCACTGGACTGGATTCTGTCCCAGCTCGACTCACCAGTACATTCCAGCTGAGCTCATTGAGAGTGAGGGTGCTCTTTCATTTGTTATGTCCAAAAGAAAATACATGCTTTAGCTTTACCTGGTATTTTTCTCAGAAGCAAAGCAGGTTGCTAAGTATTTGCTCATGCATGCTGCCATTTGGTGACACCTCTCAAGAAGCAGAATGTGCTATCTTGAGTCCTAGGTGAAGGAACCATCTCTTTAAGTATTAAATGCTATCTAGACACTATTAATACCATAATATTCACAACAGCTTCTTGCAGTGACACCATGTGAAATCACCACTATACACTGGCCTAGATCTGGGACCAAGACTGTATTTTGTTTTTTTTTTTAAATTCCTGTGGCTCTTTTTACATAGTCAGTCTACACAAGATTCTTCCCAAAAGTTAGAGAATCAGATCCCATCTGTATGATACATAATTTATAAAATATATCAGTCTATATATATATAAATAAATTGGTAAAATAAAAATTACAGATTTATGGTTGATTGAGTTCTATCATTTCAGCAAGTCAAAGAAAACCTTCCTGTCATCTGAAAGCATCTGCAGTGTTCTCTAAGAGGAGTAACCATATTACCCATGGATCTGCATTATTTTAGTTACACTGATAAAGTTACAGCACCAATACGTTTATGAATGGGCTTGACAACACAAATCCTGTTAAGCAGCACCTGGCAGACTGGTTAACAATTTGAAAAATGACCACTCGTTTACCATTTTACTCTCATTTTGAGATTTTCCTGCTCTTTCACCATGATCTGCTCCTCAGTCCCACTGTGCTCCAGATCCCGACCCATGTTTATGTCACTTGCCAGCGTCCAGCTGAGGGCTGCGAATGACCATTGCAGATAGGCAAAAAGAATGATAATTACACATTATTTTTTATCAGTTGTGCTTACAAGGCAGTATCAGCAACTCTGGTTTACACTAGAAAAGCTTTGCCAGCAAAAGCAGCAAAGCCCCCTGTGGAAATACAGCTTATACTGGCAACAGGAGTTTTTCTGCTTGCATATTTAGACCACCTCTTGGGATGACTTAATTTACACTGGCAAAAGGCAGCCTTTTGCTGGTTTTGTTGCTTACAACAACGTTGCTTGGCTTCTTTCTTTCCCTCCCTCCCTCCCTCCCTCCCTTCCTTCCTTCCTTCCTTCCTTCCTTCCTCCCTCCCTCCCTCCCTCCCTCCCTCCCTCCCTCCCTTCCTTC
>NW_024884711.1:16636913-17035347 GCF_019232065.1 Centrocercus urophasianus
CCCTCCCTCCCTTCCTCCCTCCCTTCCTCCCTTCCTCCCTTCCTTCCCCAGCATAGCTATGCCAGCTATGGGTTGGAAGATTTGCTGTTGTATCTGCAAAGACAAAAAGTTCCATTATAAACCTGAACTTACTGATTGGAACTTCTGCTTCTGTGGTGTGAGAAAAATAAAACAATAAATTCTCAGATTTCCTACAGTTTTTGAAAGAAAAGAACTTTCGCATGCACAAAGCCAGATCTTATCTGGATTTCTGGAGGATTATGCAGTGCTAACTAAATGAATTTAGTCTTTGGACAAAACACACACATACATTCTCAGGAATTAGCTCTTCTTAGTCTGAAAAGCACCTGAATTCCCAAAATGTAGGACTAGAAATATTTCCCAAACTTAAGGCAGGAAACCCACAGGCAGACGTGCTGCCACAGCCATCTGCCAGAGCATAGGCAGGAGATCGCTACTGGATTCAAAGCAATTTATTCTCACTGTCCTTCTCCTGTAGAGCTCAGTGAAAGTCAGACAGATAATAAGAAGTATTTCTGTTGCACAGAATAACCTTGGGATATGACTTCTCACACTGCTGTGCTACCTAAAGTGTGAGAGTCTCTTAAAGAGCAGGCAATATGTTGTTGGTCAGGATGAAGCTTTTTAGTACAAGAAGCTTGTGCCTTCACTAATAGATATGAGTAGGGCACAAAAGATATTTATAAAACTTACTGGAGGTCTATATATGCTATTTTGCTTATTGATTTCCTCCATCATCCCTCTGCCTCCTTCCTCATCTTTCTGCCATCCTGCATCACTTGTGAAGGTATTTGCCTTTCCTTCCTACCAAAAGGGCAGGAGCACCAAACAGGTCAGCCAATAAAGCAGGAGAAATCTCACTGATGATGAGATGCTGGAAGCTCAGTAGGTTTTACTGAGATAATTAGCAAACTTATTATTCTCCTGAACAGCAGAAATATACATAAGAAAAGGAATCCTAGGAAACCTTTCTTCCTGTAATTAGAGCTTATTCCTTCTTCACAGAGGGACTTATCACAGCAAGACGATATCTAAGGCACAACTGTACATTTTTAGCTCAACTAGTGCAAAGCCATGTGAAATATCCCAAACCCTAATGAAACTGTATGTTTGAAAACTATAGCTTAGCTGACAGTGCCTCTTGAAATTGCTTTTCCACATTTTCTGACCTGTGGTGAGGGGATACACTGAGATCCAAAGAAAAAGAAGAGCAATGCGCTGCAGGGTGTAGCACACACAGCTAGCTTTAATGTGCTTAGCAGCAGTCCCTGCACTGAGAACTGGGATGAAAAGTGAACACCTTTTCCTTTTGGAAAAGGGTGACTGCTCTTAAGAAGTCCTGTGCCTACAATTTATTTTGTGAAAGTGCTATCTGGTGGGAACAGCACTGACCACTGAGTAGTACAGGCAGTGGTGTTTCATGACCAGCACTCTCTCCCAGATATCACCTGCAAGTCCACACTGGACTCAGGTATCCCAAGGGACCAGAACCACTGCAAACTGTCGGAACAGGCTGTTATAGTGTGAACAGCCTAGCCATCCTGAAAAATCCTCTTGTGCCTGTTCATCTGATGTGCAGAATTGAGGACAGACTGGCTTGCTCACTGAAAATGTATAGGAAGCATAAACACAAAATAGAAAACATTAAGATGGCAGAAGGATGCACTTGGTATTGAGAGGATTTTCTTCTGTCTTTGCTGAGATACATGGATGCAAGTGCATGCTAAAAGTAAAATGAATTTGCTGTTTCCATCCCATTACTAGGTCTTACGGGTTTTGATATTTATAAGAAAAGAAGATTTGTTCCATTCTACAACATTGCATGAGATATAGCATAGCAAACAGCAAATTTGCTTCAAAGAGGCAATATTCAACATTTTAATGCTGTGGATAGTATTTCACTGTAAACATATTGGTGTAGATGGATGTGTGGGAATAGTTTTCCAAACAAAGCAGTTTCAGAGTGTAGACCACAGAACTGCACAGTGTATTTGTATGTGTCTATGTTGTTGTACTATATAACTGTATATGTATGTATACAATATGCATATTTACATGTACTCAAGTGTGCATGCATGTACATGCACATATAAATGTAACACTCCTTCTCTTGCTTATTCATATCTAACAAACATGGGGATTTGTTTTGTGGCAGGAAGGATCACACATGGCTGAATGCCAATGGTTTCCTTCCTGCTGATGGACAGAGCTGCTTGTTTCAAGCTGACATGAAGAGACTTTGTATGGTCTTGTTAATGAAACTGCATCACAGTCCTGCCGATTGACATTCCTGTTCATTTATTTGTCTCACATTCAAATTCTAGACAGTGAAATTGAAATTGCCCCCTAAACCTACTGGTTTTGATTCAGTCAATGCTTTTACGCCCTCATATTACTCGCCTTCTATGATCGATATGAAACTATTAATGTGGGAGCCTAATGTAATAAACTTTCCTCCCTGTTTACCTATTGAAATAACCTCTATTGTTTAAGCAAATTTTTGTGCTGTTTTGAGAACTTGTTTTGGTTTTGTCTTTTTTTTTTTTTTTTTAATAATATAGTACTGCTCAGTACTGTAATTGTAAGGCCATTAGTGAAGTACAAGAGACATCACACCTTTGAGCCTCATTTTCCAGGCTTGCACAGATAAGATGATATTTACTCATTTTAGATATACAGCACTAAAAAGACTGTCCCTGGATTCTCATCCTAAGTATTCAAGTGAGTGTCACTCCTTCCAGCACAGGTTTGCTGTCAGAATGAGCTCCTCAAAAGAAATTTAATTAAAGCTGTCATCTCCAGCCATATTGTAAATTACCCATTTGTACGTGGCAAGAGGAAGTTCTTTCAAAAGTGTCTGCTGTGTGGTTCTTTGTAAAGCGTCAGCAAAGTCTGGCAACTATCTATTTAAATGTAATTTTAATGTAGCTATCTACTGCAGTGAAAAGCCCTAAAATAATATCATGATAATGACTCAAAACAGTTAAACAGTATTGTAAGCTGCAGGATTTAGAATCATTACCGTAGTATCATTTTTTAAAAGATATTATATCTCCTCTGTGGGATTTTCAGGTTCATATTAAGCTTATAACACATATTAGCCATGACTACTTCATTACACCCATTTATCGAATGACCTCAGACACGTCAACTGCCAGCTCCACCTTAGCTACGCTCAGAACAATACGCTGTGTGTTATTTAAGAGAGTGAGAGATTTTTGGAAAATGATGTTGCGCCTCGCAGTAATACATAAGGCACATACCTTTGCAGGAGGCATGGATATGTGTTTCCCAGCTGTTTTCCTCCTTTCAGAATTCCTCCTGGCTGAGAAAGATTTAAAGCCCAGCAGATTCGCCCTGCCTAAGAGGGAGGGAGAGAGGTGGTGTATGGAGATACCATTGTGATGGAATCAGAGACCATCTGCACAATGAACTCTGTCACTTCCCAGGCTGAAAACTGAGGAATGCATTTTGAACAGGCCATAGGTATTCATATTTTGTGGCCGCTTCCTCCTTGCAGGCTTTTGGGATGTCTTTCAGTTTTCATGAAATGTTATATCAGAATCACTGTTGACTCTGTCATCAAGTCGTCCACACACTGACAAGAGTGTTTTCCTTTGCGAAGAAGTTGGGTGGCGTAATTTCTCCAACAGTTTTGATTAAAAGATGGATAAAATTCCCATTACGGCTGTTGCGAACATGTGAAAACAGAAACATGTGAATGTTTCTAAGTCTTCTTTTCGTCGATTTTATTTTGATTTGAAACAAACATAACAAACAAGAAGATCCATTTAATTAAAGAAAAAGAAATCTGGTGAATAAAAACTTTCAGAGACCTTCCCTGCAGGAGCTCTGTGTGGGGAAAAGATAAGGGCAGAGCACCCTGTGGTGATTGACCTGTGGTACACGGTTGCAGGGCACCCAAAGAGCATCCAGCGCAGTCTTTAAAAGCTACACAAGCATTTGGACAGCCCAGACAGGAAAAAGACAAACTCTTTGTTCATCATCTCCTTGCCACTCCTAAGAACTTTCATCTTCTAGCAGTTCAGGAGACACCAGTGCCTGTAGCATATGCTGTAAGGACACCTCTTTTCACCCACCATATGGATAGGTGAGCTACTCAGCTTTGGGTTTAGACTGCTTTCCCCATGGAGCTAATGAGACAGTACTCTCTCACCACTGGGAGTATCCATGAAAATATGTTTCAATTTATGTAATGGTCCATCTGCCAGTAAAAGAACCAATGTAAAAACACAGAGGTCAGGGGCAGATCTATTATAGAAGGACAGCATATGGCAATGCAACCATTAGATGAGCAACTCATTCTCTTGAGAATGCTTTAGGACTGACAAGGGGTTAAGGCAAATGTTGGTTCATTGTTAAACTCAAGATTCAAAATGAAAGAATGCAAATGTCTTGTACAAGTGTGCTTTAAAATAACACTTTGAAACAGCCTTAGGGACTCTGTGCAGGAGAGACTGAAAAGTTTTGAATAATGCATGGAAGATAATTTCCAAAATCACCCTTTAACTAGTACCACATTCTTTTCACTGTCTCCATATTCATGATTCACCATTTGCTAATCCTGATGCATAAGGAATGAAGATAGCCCCTGTGGATAAGACCTAATGGACACCATCCTGGAATAATATACAGAACTCAACATCCAGACATGTGTCTTCAATTTAAAATAATTCAGCAATCATGTTCAACCAGAACCTGATTACACAAAATGGGACTTTTTAACTCCCAGACTTGGATCAAATTTTAAGGCCAGGAAAAAAAAAAAAAGTGCTATGTTTATACATTCCAGATACTGTGGTTAAGTTATCTGCACACAAATTTAACTGTTTCTTTGAGCCTCTTATCAGCTCATCTGCAACTATTTTAAATGCTTTTGCTTTACCTGCCCTTTGTAGTTCCTCAGTGAGTTTTCCAGCATTCCAGAATTGTGATGAATGGATTTCCTGGATTTGGAAATTAATTAAAAATGAAGTTGAGAGGCCATGCACCATTATAGCAAATCGTAGCTGTTTTTAAACAGCATTTGCTACATTTTTGTTCTTTTCCTTATCTCTCCATAAAAGCTGAAGAGACAAAGGAGCCTAAGTCAAAACCAATCACAACAAACTTCAGCAAATTGCCAATGTCTCCTGTTGCAAAAGCTCTGGTTTCACCTTTTCTTGTGGTTCCACACTTTCTGTGCCAGCTGCCTTCCACCGCAGTACTCAGGAGGCCGTTAGCATTTCTTCTCTGGGCTTGTGATGACAGTGAGAGGAAGTTCTAACTCATCCTTTACACTGCTGGCCCCGAGACCGCCTTGCAGAAGGCCACAGGCTGGCAGCATGTCCTGGGAAGAAGAAAAAGATTTGGGTGCTAGTTAAATACCTGTGAGATTTATTTGTCACTGCTATAAGCCAGCTTTCTTGTAAGAGAGAATGATGGTCTGACCTAGAGTTTTTATAGGGAACTCCACTAAAATTGCCAGAGATTCCATTAGCATCCATGCCTCTCATAAGTGTAGACGAAACAGCTGAGGCAAGACAGAGGTGCAGAGGTCCCAGGTTTGTCTCTTTCCCCCTTTTTTTTGTCTTTTTTTTTACCCATGGAGTGATTACAGCTGAATGATCTTTCTTCCACACTCAGGATAAAACCCAGCACGATTAATTGGCTTGATATTCACCCTAGCGACACATTTTCCCTGACATCATACCTATTCAGCTAGAAAACTTGTTCATCACACTTCTCAAAATAAGTGAGATTGGATGTAGGAAAGAACCACTGCCTCACAGAGAAGTATTGCACCCTAAGTATCCTAAGCAATGGCTACTGCCAAAGAGAAATTCATGCAGAGACCCAATCCCCCCAGTCTCAGTTACAAGCTGCCTTTGCATTGCTACCTGCACTGACCATTTAAATTCTGGCAATTGTCCTCCAAGAGACACTTGGCTTTCATGTGAAAAGAACTAAATGGGTCTAATGAAAAGCTTGACAACAGAATCATCATTTGTGCAGCTTTAAAGCCAGTTTCATGATATCTGAAGACATAAGTCACAGGGATTGAGAATCAGAGGTTACTGACAACATTTCTGGAGTCACTCATTTAAGGCATTTCTTGGGAATGTGTTTTCACAGTCTGTGGAAAAACATCATTAACAGCATGATGAGAGGTGACTTTTGCTCTGTCCCCAAGTGCTCTGCAACACGATGATCCCAAGTCAAGGGCAGGAAAGTCTAATCAGTAATCTGTTGGCATCTGGAGGGTTTGATTTTAGAGTGGCGTGGGAAAAAGTTCTCCTGAGTCCTTATGAAAATATTCACAGGCACTCTGACATTCTTCCCTGCCCTTCCTAAATCAGAACTAAGAGTCGAAATGAGAAAGAAGAAATCTGTAATGTATAGAAAGAAAAGATATTCTGTTCATTAACATAGGTTAACAAAACCTATGTTCGGTTACTTCTGAATCATCAATTTTAATGTTGATATTTTCAAAGATACACCCTTTTTCACTAGCATACATTACCCAAAGAATGAGTTTAACCAGAGAATTAATTTATTGTTCAGAAATCACAGTCATGGGATACTTCGACCATTTCAAAACATTTTCTTTTCCTTCCCGATCCCAAAGAACACTTTTCAACAGAGAGACCAATCCAAATGGAGCCTCCTCTAAAATTTGTTCCAGATTTAACAGAATTTTTTTTTTTCAATCTTTCTAACAAAAAGTCCCAGTGGGTATGAAGCTGATGGTGGGAATGGAATGGCATGGACTGTTACGATCAGCTTTTGCAAAAAATCCTTCCCCAGATAGCTTATGCTTCCACTCTCCTCTATTCCACAGGCACACACAGCTCTGAGGATGGGACCTGCTCACCAGATGCCATGAATACGTCCCGGTGATGGTGCTGTCCCACTTCTTCATACTGCAATGCTATTCTGACAGGATTTGATCCCTCCATGGGAGCTGAAGCTGGATAATGTATGTCTTTTAACACAAATGTACCAGATTAAGAATGTACAGCTTTCTTACTGTTGTCCTCTTTCCCTCCCAAGAGGAAGACTCCAGTCAGAGTAACTATCTCACTTATTTCACAGGTGTATGTAAAAAGGACAAATAAAAGCTCCACATTCTTTACTGTCCTCCTCCTCCAGCTGCCAAACTGGGACCCAGTGAGCCCAATCTTCGCACTATTTTACACAAACTGCTGCTATAAGCATTTCCAAAACTAACCTCTCCCAGGTCTTATTCCAAGCTGACTGCCTCTCCTCTCAAGCCAACTTCAACTTAGCGCTTCATCATGAGAACACAGTCCAGTGCTCAGCAATGCATGTCACTATGGTCTTTCTGGGCTGGACAGAAGCCTAATGGGTACACTGCTGTGAGATCATGAGCTAGGAAAGGGGTTGTTTTGACAGTTGAAAGTTTCTGGCAAATACATTTCAGGCAAAAAACAAATTGTGTGCTTCCAAAAAGATATATACACATCAAACCATCTGCAAAGGCACAGGTAGTGTTGCTAGTTCTTGCCAGGGAACAGGGACTATCTGTGATGAGTGCTGTCAGGAAATTAGTACCAGAACAAAGTTCACAGGAACTATTCCAAATTCCAGATCCTTTTTTTTTTTTTTTTTTTCCCCTTCAAGTTGCTTCTTTAGATCAATAGATATTGTTTGTTGCTATATTTCCTAATGAATAAACATTGTTCTCAGGACATCTCAGATTAGATCACTGAAGTCAGTTATATTTTTTTTGTCACAGCTAAAGTGATGATGATGATAATGATGATGATACTAACCTCTCCTGCAAGGAAACTGCCATTTACTGGAAAGAAACTCATGCAAGAACCTTTGAGCCCACTTCCAACCTTTGCATTGCTTTTCTTTAAGACTTTATGCATAGCCAATTGCAACTTAAATTGTTTTGGGATTTGAGACTGGAGACTCTTGTTTGCTATTTAAGCACTGTGGTTTGGTGTAGATGTGCATGCTTGAGATGCTCTCTGAATGACCGTTTCTGAGTTTGTCTAGAGAGGAAACATGACTTCAAAATCTTTCAGAGTGATGAGCTGCTCTCCTTGACAAGAAGGGAAGAGATGGATTTCCTCTCGCTATAGCAGCACAAAAACTTCTTCAGGCATCAGGGGCAGACAGCATAACAGCCCTCAAAGAGTAATCAAAATCACCCTCTTTTAAATGAAGTTGCATTTAAGAAAAGAAATTGTGGATAGAAATGAACTTTACTCCATAGAAGTAAATAGAAGTCACTGGTCCCACTTTTTATTCCGTCTTGAGTAGCACTGGAATTGTCAGCAGTAGTGATTATCTTGCTAAGAATAACCAGACCATTTTGTAAATTTTGTAGAAGAGACCCTGTTGTGTGGCAAGACTTTGCCGGGATTGGGGCTGTCAAAACATCAGACAAAATGGTGGTATGTATTTCAAAGAGCTTACAGTACTGGCACTGACATCTTGATTTACACCAAGGTTGCTTTACAATTTCATAAAATCAGTGGGTGTGGGCTTCCCAGGGTCGATGCAGAAGACCTCAAAAAGAACTCAGAGTCTTCCCTGTCTCCCTTTCTTACTGCCGCTGTGCTTCCATGCCATGCTTTCCTGGTGGGAACCTGGAAGCCTCCTGCCTCCCTTTATGAGTGCCTTCATGACACTGGTCTTACTCTTGTCCTCCAAAGCACCACAATAAATCTTTGCTCTTCCAAACCTCTTCCTGCTTCTCTTTTGCTGCCTTGACCAAAATTAGCCATGGTGGTCGGAAGGCTTATTGTGCCTCACTGACCTATCAGGCACACATACTGGCTTCCAGGAAAGATCTGAGGTTGTCTCTCAGATTGGCCCCAGGCATTCTTGTACTGGTAGAAGGATGTGCCTCTCTCAGCCTGTCCTCCACATGGACTGCTGCGATTGCTTACTCACACAGGTGGGCCAAGCATTGCTTCATACTTTCAGGCAAAGATTTGAAGCAGTGGCTGGACAGCACCAAGTTCTTTGTTCCTATGTTTCACTAAAGAACTTATTTGAATTTTTTCCTCCTCTGTAATGGTGACTGGCTTTATCTGATTGTTCCCATCTGCAGGCCATTCCTCAAAATGCAACAGAGTGATCTCACTCTTCTGCACTCTGCACAATCAGAGCAACAGTGGGGGGCCTGGCACAAGGCTCTGTGCCAGAGGGGATGGAGTCAATGGGCTTTGTATTCCTGTTGATGTTGTATGGCATTCATGAGAGCCTGTCTGAGAAAGATGGGGTGTGCCACAGGCAGAGCCCAGTCTCCCTGTGGGAATGGTACTCTTTGGTTCTTTTCTGTTGTTGCAATGAACATCAGAGGATCTTGGTGGTGGCAGTTCTCTTGACTGTCTTTTAACTTGGACTTACAGGGCTTGATGCAAATCCCATCATTTTTGTTCCCCTCCACTGCTGTGGGAGCTGAGATGTCCCAGTAAAAAGTAAAAACCGTACAAACTGGAAAAGTCTTGTTCAGCAGCAGACTTTGGTCAAAAAGCAGACAAAGCAGACAAAGCAAGCTTTGACCTTTTTGTTGGACTCCACCATGTCTCTTCACTTCAACAAAGCTTTGATTTCTTTTGTAAGACACCACTTCTCCCAAATTTAACATGGCAACAGACCTGTTTCCACATACCTGTAAACACGCTCTCATCTAAATTGAAATGCTGAGTCACCCTCAGTTCTCTTTTAATACAGCTTGCATGACATTCAAACTGTCTTTAAAATACCCTAAACAAGTTCAAGAAAGGCCAAGGAATAACAACTCGTGAAAAAAACCCTGCTTGCATATGTAGGGCTCCATCCAAAAAGATCATTCCTCTGATGGAGTTCTTGAAGCCCATACCACCATAAAACAGTGATTCCAGGACATAAAAATGGATTATATAAAAGAGCAACATTACTTCAGTTTCAGAGTGAAGTAAGGCTCATGTGCAAATGGAGTACCTTTTATTAGGCTATGGAAAAAATGAACAAATTGTCAGGAATCTGATGTGTTTCCATCATTTCTGGTATATAAGGAACAAAGCTTTAAGGGCAAAGAATCTCGGCTGATCAACATCCAGGTTTGAACCAGTCTGTATGTGAGTAGGATAGTGAAGAGGTTACAGAAAACCAGCTTTGTGCATCCCCAGGTTTTCTGCTGATCCTTTGTCCTCCTCAGCTGTGTTTCAAGGTAGGATCTGGTGCTAAAATATCATGTGTTGTTTCGCTCCCACACAAGTGGCGCACAACTGTAATTGTGTTACTGATTGTCTTTGATCGACATGATTCTTAGGCACTATCCTCCCTCCAAGACAATAGGAACATAAAAATATTTCCCATATTCTCTTCCTAAGGGGAGGTTAGAGGTCTGTGTGATCAAATGTTTCCTCCCCTTCAAAGCCCTCACTTGGCTGCTGTCTTCTTCCATCTCAGCATCTACATGTAACTCTTGTTGGCTGGGTCCTGCTCTTCACATGCTGTGCAGCAGATGGGGATACTGCTCTTTCCCAGCTCCCAGATGGGGCAAATCAACACTGGGAAGAAGCCATAGCTGACAAACAGGATCCAGGTGAGGATGCTAGGAAAAAAGATAATTCTAGCAACACACTCCATTTTCAAAAGCTGCTGTCCCCATGCTCTAAATGTCTTTGTGCTTACTCGTGGTGAGTGGATACCAGAAAAATCTGCTCTGGAATGCTCTGCGTTTGCATTTCTACTGCATGACAAATCTGAAGAGTTCTGGACAAATGATAAATCAAGGATTTTCTCAGTATATTGTATGTGTAAAAAACAAGCTGTATGCATCATTTAATTACAGAGCTTTTGTTTTTTTGTTTTTGTTTTTGTTTTTTTTCTCTTTGGTAAAAGCAAGCATCTAACTTGCAGGAAAAGAGGAGGTGGTGTTTGGGGACCAGTTAATGACCCTTGCAATTTATGACTGGAGGAGTTCTGAGCAGGGAATACCTGCATGAGGCATAGCCCTATACAGATTCCAACTGTGTTTCACCACATAGAGGTCTAAGTGGGACATCTAAAGGGAGTCCCAGGTTTTTGTAGGATGTCTGGCCATGAAGAGGACTGGGAGGAGGTGGAAGTTGTGTGAGTGTACAGAGATGTGTCTTGGAGACTCATGAGAGGAAGTGTGGGACAGACTGTACGTACACCATACAGAGATTTGGGGTTCCTCACAGCATTGTAGCACTGAGGGAGCTGGGGAGGTCACAAGGGATGGTTCGTTGCTGCTGCCAGGAACAGAGGAGTGATGAGCATTCTGGTATTTGTAGAGCGAGAAGGAAGTGCATTTCAGTGTCAGGAAGAATCCTGGCAAGTCATCCTCTCTCCTCTGTAACAACCTTTTCTTCATAACATCTGAGACAGCAAATATTTTATGAAAGTTGAGGTCACCTCTGAAGTTTTGACCTCATTCCCTTTGAAATTGGTTAAGATTAAGCGATTTGGCTGAACTTAGCAGATGGCGCAGTAAACTGGACAGGCCTCTCCACCCCCTCAGCCTTGCAGACAGGGAACATGCTGTACTGGGAGAGGAGAAGGAGCCACAGTTCTTCGTTGTTTGTGACTCTTGGTACAGTGACAAACCCAACAGTCCCCAGTCTCCTTTACGTAGATGTAGGCACAAGCCCTCTTGGACACTCTGTACTGAAAGAAAACCTGATCTGAAAATTAGCTCAGTTAGGGCACGCTTGCTACTTTTGTCTAGTGCTTTTTGGTTGAAAGTGCAATTTGCAGGGAACTTAGACTTTCAAGCAGGTAATTTTTGCTCTCTCATGCCTTAAAGGTGATGATTGCAAATAGGAACCGTATGTCAGCCTTGAGAGCAGATGAATGATGGAAGAATGATGACAAAGTGGCTGTCAAGTGGCACAGAAGAAGCATCATTGGAACTACAGTGCTGCTTGGTGTAAGGTGACCGCTGATCCCAGGCTGCAGGAGCAGTGAGAACCAGTCAGAACGCATGCTGTAGTGGTAGGGCATACAATGAGACACACTCTTCAGATTGCTCAACAGCTAATTTATAGCACTCAAATGTTCACAGCTGGGGCACTACTAGAACCAGATAGAGAGATGGAATCTTGTTTGAAGACGTTAGCAACAACAACAACAAAAGGTAACATACAGAAGAAGGTAGGATCCTGCCCCACACAGGACTAATAAATCACAAACAGCTTTGCAGAAGACTGCAGACATTTCCCTCAGAACTGTTTTTTACAGCTCAGAAAAATGGGTATGGGAGGCACAGAGAGAGAGCTACCCATGCTCTTCCTTCACCTAAGAAAAGAGATGTTTGAAAACCATGCAGGTTATCCCCTAGTTTCACAGCGGTTCTGTTAGCAATTCCAAAATTCAAAGGAATCTATAGAACTTTCAAATACAGGTAGACTTTCAGCAGTTTTGCACAGGAGAAGTATGGCAGACAGTTAAAATGCAAGGTGCCAAGCTGCAGTATCCTACTGAAATGTTCTTCAGAGCCACAAAAATCTTTAAATAACAAGGATCATAGCATTCTGTAGAAAAAAATGCTATGAGTTGATGTCGAGAATGAGAAGTTGGTTCAGAAATGTCTCAAGACAAGAAGTGTAAGCTTCATGTCAGCAGCTGTAAGCCTTGGACCAGATCTGAAGGCTGCTGAAGTCCAAGAATTATTTCTAGTGACTGATACAAGTTTTGGACTGGACATGTGATTTCTGCTTGAGATGAGGTTTATCTTCTTGGGGTTAATACAGTTCATTCATCTAACTTGTCAGTAAAATTGCATATTTTGTCAATGCAAGCTTGAATCTACACAAACAAAATCAGTCTAAGTTTATGAACTGATTAACAAGAACAGAAGGAGATGTCTTCAGTGGGCCCATAAGACATAGTTACCTGTAATCAAATTCACTATGTACTCCTTACAACACTCAAAATAAAGTATTCAAAATGCATGAAAGAAGTGATCCTCTGTTTGGGAATTTCACCTACAATGCAGCAACAATAGAATTGTCTATGTGTCATACCATGGATTCTGTCAATGAACTTTCTGCTTGTCATTTCTTGGTGTGCATAATTGTATCAAGATTTCCCAGTGTACAAGAACTTTTCTGGGAAATCTTCAAAAATCTTCAAAAGAAAAAGGAAAAGGAAGAAGATGAATAAGAAAAAATAAAATGAGATAAAAGAAAGAAAGGAAAGGAAAAAAAAATGGAAAAAAAGAGGGGAATAGTTCAGATACCTAGATCTGGCAAAGTATCCCATTACGAAAGTGATATTGATCTAAAAACTTAATGTTATTATCTAAGCAGTTTCCAATTGTTCCTAGAACTATTATAGCATAAAGAACATTGCCAGTTCCTTAGAGAAGGAAACTCATTAGAATTGGAAGAATTAGCTGAAATTGAAATTCTCTGATATCTTCATGAAGAAAAAAAAAGTCTATTTCATTGCAAACAATTCAGATTTCAAGAGATTATGTCAGGTTGTAAAAGTCTGCACATTTGAGAGAATAGCTTTTCTGATAATAATGTATTTCTAATTTTCACATAATAAACCCTAAGAACTGATGACTAGAAAGACATTATAGTAATGGGGAAGGCTCTGTTACTACATTAGTACAGATATTGAAGTTGTTAGAGAAATTACTTTGCAAGAAATTTGCATGCAAAAAGCTGGAGCAATGAGAAAATGATGTCAGAACTGTTAGGTGTGGTTCTCCCCTGTTGGGTGTCATGAGTCATCCGTGCTAGTTTTTCATGAGGGCAGAAGGACACTTGGCAGGAACTTTTTGCTAAGGCTTCTCTGGAGGTATTACTGCAATTTAAAACATCTGTGGCCACACACATACTGGCACCACAGCCAGAAGTGAATGTGGAAGGGCCAGCGAGACCATGAGGACTTTTAGCCCTGTACAATCCTTAGCCACAATTGAAGCACAAGGTGTGAGACCAACTGGGACCAACCATGAGAAGTAACATGCTTTGAGACAAGATGTGATGGTTTTACTCACCTTTAACGCCAAAAGGCAAATCACCAACTTCATAATTCACCATAAGGGGCACTGCACTTCTTGGGGTGAATTTTCTGACTTCCACCTGGTGAGTGCTGCACCCCGGGGAAGGTCAATCAGCAGGCAGAAAGTGCTGGCAACCACAGCTGGTCCTTAGCATACAGCTGACGAATACGAGCTGTTAGGCAGCGTCCACATGGTGTTTGAATGAGGCATCGCTTTGTGCATGCTGGGGAAGAGATTGCTTCCAAAGATCCTCCAAGGACCATGCAGTGGAATTTAAACCTTAAATAATTCAGTGGTAAGATTATTTTTCTCACTTCTGCTCAGTCCCCAAAATTTTATTACCTATGACATAATATGGATGACCTCTCTGAAATCCCAATTAAGAATTGTAATAAGAAATGACTTTGTGCTAGTGCTGGCGATTTGTCTCTCCTTGTAAATGTGACCATATTTTAATAACCTGGACAATATGCATGTGTAACACAGTCTACTAAGCAAAATCAAGCACTGCCTGCACATTAGAGAGATTCAGTTTTAAAGAGGCTCTGGAAAGAGAAGCTTTGTTTGACCATTTGCTGGATCCGTGGCTATCCTTGGGGGCATGATATATGGCTAAGCATTGTGTTATGATACAACACAAATATAATTTAATAACTTGGGTGTCAAATGGCTAAGATTTATGGTCAGTGAGGCTAAACACTCACAAAGGATTGCTCCAGAGATGCTGTTCTATTGGATTAAGAGAGAAAAACTGGATATCGCAATGCTTTAGACAGCACAGCTCTATGGGACTGGAGGTTTTGGATCACTTTTTGCACGGTATTAATATTTTCTTGTTGCAGTTCCAGAAACTCTTTTTCTAATTATAGTTTTCTGGGTTCATTCTGTGTAAATTAAAAGCATGTTATTATTTTGTAACTGAAGAGTATGAATCATGTGCTGCTGTTTAAACAACAGGCTGCTGAGTCGGCCAGATGCGGATCCTTTCATCTTTGTGTCCCTGTAAATGTTTGTGTGAGCAGCTTGCAGGGTCTCTGACTTACAAGAAGATCCAATCTGTGATGAGTGGGCAGATGCTTTTTATTTTCAAAAAAAAAAAAGAAAAAGAGGAAAGAAAGAAAGAAGCAAGCTTGCAAAAGCCTTTCCAAATCAGTAAGCTGGAGACAAAGGGGAACAGAATGGGGATTTGTGAGGCACCACCACGGTGACCAGAGAACTGCATGTCATGAGTTTGATCAAGGGCAAGGTCCCTCCCAGCTGCAGCAGCTGGAGTAGCCCGAACTTTTAAAAATGTGCTGTAGTTTGTAAGGAAGAGTCTCTTTACTGCCTTTCACAATGTCCTTGGTGACAGGTTGTCCCATCTGGCAGCTGTCCTGTGCTCCTCTGCAGTAGCTGACACTTGTCCCAGCTAGCAACAGCTCTCCAACTCTGCTGGAGTTGCCACTGCCTCCAGGCTCCTAGAGGAGCCTTATGCCATCTCTACTGCCCACACATGCAACCAGCCAGCAATGGCATTTGTACAGTGGTCTTCATACAATGGCCTTTGTGAGGGCCCTGGTTTGTTGGGCTTAGTGATGATATGATGATAGTTGGAGTAGATGATCTTGGTGGTCTTTTCCAACCTTAATGATTTTGTGATTCTATAAAATAGTGAAGCAACAAGAGAAATCTGCAGAAGGTGCTGTTGCCTGCTACGATGGGTTAGGGAAGGACTTTTCTGCCTTCAGCTGCACATGCAGAGCACTTCAGTTGTGTGGGGTTTAATGTCAGAGAGGTGAGGGCTGGATCTGGTGTTGCGCTCTATTGCCCTATGGTGGCCAGCCTTCTTCAGGGACTTCCATTCAACCCACCCTAGTGCAGTCAGCCACACATTTGGGTAAGGTCATCTGTACTTCTGCTGACCAGGCCTAAACATGCAGGAAATTGTAAAGATATGACTGTCTACACAACCTTCCATGTGCTGTCTGCTTGAGATCTGGGTCCATGCTTCTCTTGCCAGGCAAAATTGGGGCTGGTTTTGTTTTCCTTATGTGGTTTTCACAAGAGAGCAAGTCCTGTCCACAAGTCTCTTTCAAGTGACAGGAGAACATCAACATTTTCAACTGATATTTTTGGAAAGAGGTGGAATCCTATTCTATTTGAAGAAGTACCCAAGGAATCCAGTGCTTTTCTATAGCTAAAAACTATAACTTCTTGGGTTTTCTTTACTGTTTTTCCTTATCTATCTTACCTTGGTGGCCAGATATCAATTTCCAGCCCAGCCATGGGATGCCACTGTGATCCTGGTTAAGTCACTCCCATCCTCCATTTCCTTCCTGCACAATGGAGACATTGCTTCCCCATGGAATGCTCAGGAGAACAAATTCCACTCCTCCAGTCTCCGAAGAGACTCTCTGCTAGATCTGTAATTTTGTCTGCAGGCAAGGGAGGTCATAATTCACGTGCCCACCTTCGTAAAGTGTTTTGAGACCCTCACTTGATAAATGCTATCCCCAAAGGCTGAGGGATCTGGGGGGCAAGGAGGAAAGGAGAAGGTGAGGTTTATGATTTATTTATTAATTCCAGCCTAAGAAGAAGCCTCCTGGTGGGGAGGGGAACCAAATGGAGATTTCTTCCCATGCTGATGAAATTACTGGGATCACATTTGCAAAAATAATAAAGGGCTTGGAACATCAGTTGTCCCGGGGCTTGAGCCAGACTTAATTTTTTTTATGCGTAACTCCTAATCAGTTACTACGATCCTCAGTGGTTCTATCTTGCCCATGCTGATTTACTGGGCAATGTTAACACTGGTGCTGTAATACATATTAGTAGGGGTTGTCACTGCTTGCCAGCTTTTGAGGTAAGCTGTTTCCTAACAGAATTTCAGCTAGAGATAACACTGTGTTTCAAAGCAGATGCTTTATCTGAATGCAACTAAGGGAAAAGTAGTGAACTGTTCCAGGGCTGCGGCGTGGCTGGGCCTCCTACAGCCGTTACTGCTCTTCCCACGTAGCTTTGCAGGCGAAAAACGCAAAGGGAGACGTAAAGCAGAAGGGAAGCGAAAAATACGGAGCTGCGCGCCGCGCCACCCTGTGCCGAGCCGTGCCATGCTGCTCCGCGCCGCCACCGGGAGGCGCTGTTCCCATCGTCGCAGCCAGGTGCTCGGCATCAGCCACCAGGTGGCAGCACCGCCCCGCCGCCGCCTCCCGCCGGGCCGTCCCGTGTGGGGCAGGCGTCGCCGCTCTGGTTACAGCGGGAGTGCCGGGAATTAAGCGTTGCTCTCATTGTATGAAATGTGACAAGCGAATACTTTTGCAAGTGAGAAAGGGAAATCACTGTAGATAAAGCTGTGGCGGGATGAGGGGCGCTGCCCAGATAGCAGTAGAGCCTGAAGCAGACCCTGAAATTTCTGAATGAAGAGATATTCTGGGAGGTCCATGAGTGCAGAGGTCTAAATGGTCCTCTGAATAAGGGGCACAGGTAGAGTTTGGTCCTCTGAACAGAGAAAATGCTGAGAAACAGAACCATCCTATGTGCCATTGCAGCTCTTCCTAGAAATAACGTAGTAGCTGTGGCTGTGGAAGACAGACAGACAGCCACTAGGGAGGAAGAGCGCTGTGACTTCAGGTATGTAGACATGGAGAGCGCTGCCCGACATTCATTGCAGTGCCGGCATCTCTGACAGGATGGGTGGACTCATCCTAATTCACAGAGCACAATGAAAACATTCCCTGATGGTCACATCTAGTCCTGCTGTAGCCATGGCTGGTCCTGGGCACAAGCAGGACACATCAGGTGTCTTTCATAGATGAAGCTCACATCACAGGAGTAAAGGAAGCCAAGTAAGAGGGAAACTGGGATTGTGATACTGTTCCATGGCTGCTGCTAAGGGATGTGAGACTAACCATAGGCTGCACACAGCAGAAGAGGTTGAGGCCAGCTCCTCTGGGCTCTGGCAAGCTCTGCTATGCTCTGTTCTCCCTCTGAGATACAGAGGCTTCCTCAGGAAGTGTGTCACGCTGTGGAAATGTCCAGATGCTCTGCACGTGCAGCAGCAGAGTACCGCAGTGCCACAAAGCAGCAGCTACGCAGTGGAATTAGCCAGAGGCCCCAGGTGGGTGTCTGAAAGCATAAAAGTATGATAAGCCAGGCATATATCATAAAACATTGCAACTCCATGGAGCAGTAGGAGGTAGAGGGTGGCACTAGGGAAGCAGTATCACTGTTATCAAGCCACCAGCCTATGGGATTTGTAAGCAGACATTACATGTATACAGAAAGGAGAAATACCCAGGCAGAGAATGAGCCATTCCCTATGCCTCTTTGATGGAAACATTTTTGCCAGTTCACCTTTGGCCGTAAGTGAAATGTGCCTTGCTACAATAAGCAGCTTGGTGAATAAGGCATGGCTGAGTGCACTGGTGTCACCACCTGACATTAGCCTCCAGTGGGAGGAAATAACATTGCCCATTGTCTCTACTGAGCCTTCACAAATCTTCTATGCAATGAAAGATGTAATCTATCAGCCTACCTAAAAGCCTTTCTCAAAGGTAGTTCTAAACAGTCAAATCAGACATTGAACTCAATAGGGTACTGGAGACAGTAAAATTCAGAGTACTTTTGGACTGGAATTATCATCAGCTGCAAGTGCAGCAGCAGATGAATCCTATCTGCTGAGGGAGGAGAACAGAAGTTGAATTGCTTTTTTTAGAAGTGCTAAGCAATTTCAGAACTGATGATGTGGTAGGGATCATCATACTGAACTCCACATCCAGACACAGGGCTCCCATTTCAGTAGTTGAAGATGTAGTCAGTATTGTCAGTGAATTATAGGTTATTATTGTCTTGATCTTAAACTACTTCTCTGAACAAACTAGATATGCTTTAAAATGAGTTTTCTTCCACCAGGTGTGCAAGGATCTGCAAGGTCCATGTTTATCTGTACACACCTGCACTTTGCAGTTGTCTAAAATTCAAAGTCTCCTCCTACCTATATGGTGTGTCCATGCTTCCCACACCAGAAAAAGACCTACTGGTGACAATGGCTGCAGCCCAAACTGCATTATCACCAATGTTGTTTACAGGCTTAGAGTAATTGTGAGAGACAAAGCAAGAAAGCAGAAAATAATAGGTTGAGATGGCCAACGCACATAGACTTACAGATGAAATCCAGAGCTAGGAGTGATGAATACAGCCCTCTACTACTGTCTGTTGATACTTAGAATGGTGACACAGAGCAAGGACCAACAGGGCGCGACCCACTGATCTGCAGCACAGGCATGTTGTTGTGACCTAGAGCTATGAGTTTAGGCAGTAATAGCTTGTGTTTTTTACTATTGGTTTGATCCTTTTTGTGTAAGCCAACAAGCAAGGAACATGTCTACTTCTATGGGCCAGATGAGGTTTCTTGCCAAAGTACAGAGAAGCAGGCTGCCCGAAAGGATTTATGCTCCTTCAAACACTGTGTAACTATACATCTCTTCTCTGTTATGTATTTATACGCCTTGGCTGAAACACAGCAGTTTTTTCTGTAAAGATGTGAGGTTTTGCTCAGATTTCATATATTTAGTTGAAAACATTTTGGTATATAGGGTGCTGATACACCTATATTCAGTTCTCTCTGTGTCTCTTTGGTGATAGTCATACATTGGCATCGGTTCAAAGGACAGCCAAATCCAGTGGAAGAGAAGAAACCCTTCTGCATTTCTATTAATTCCAACTGCTTTTTCTTCTTTCCCTGACTGTGTCATTCCATCCCTCTGTTGTGCAGATTTTGGTCCCCTGAACATCAGTGTCAGTGCATGGCAAGTGATGGGAGTGTCTTTCAAGACCGGGGGCAGTGAAGAAAGAAAAGTACCGTTTTCTTTTGGCCAGAGTGAGTTACGTCAGCTCACTGCATCACCTGAAGCTATACATACCCCTAATGCAGACTGATGGTCAAACCTTGTAGTGGCAAAGCACGTTAATCTAAGCACATGAATTGTTTTTTCCCCTTCATAGCTCAGATGCTTTAAACTCAATATGTGTATGCTACTCAGCTGGATGAGATGCTCTCCTTCAGGCTTCAGTGTGTAAAGTCCTTTTGTAGAGAGGTCCTTCTGTGGGTGTGAGACATATTGTGGTCTGTTACGAGTTGGTTTCCTCTTAAGACATTCTGAGACAATCTGTGAATTCCTTTACTTACATTTGTGTGCAGTTACCCATGCACACAGATCCACTACAGTTGAAGGCTTGCCAATACAAGTGTGGGATTTACATTTCCCAGTCCTTCTGGAGATTGCAAAATGTTAAGCGTTCTCAGCAGTTCTGGAGAAAAATGACATTTTGTGGTATTACCAAAACCAGGTGTTCTTTGCCACAAAATGTCTTTTCCTTTCCTTCCCTGCAGAACTATATGTACTCAAGCGAAGCAGCAAGATAGTCCCATACTATGGCTTTGGAGATTAGTGCTCCTAAGATGAAAATCAGAAATGTGCAGTGTTAACTCCAGCATTGGAAGCCTGCTGGATTAAGCCATGGAAGCAGACAAAGAGCCACTTAGAAATGCCATGGGTGACAATAGTCTGTGGTGGCTTCATTCATCCTGGGGTAGTACTGTATGTGGGAAGAGAATGCTGGCTAACAATGCCACAGCTGCTTTCGCAACCCACACGCTGGTCGTGTGTAGGTCCTCTTCAGCACAACAGGGACGAGGGATGCAGAAATAGTTGTCTTTCACTCCATTGAAAACGGCTACAAAGCATTAAAGCCTGGCTGAGTGAGAAGGTCTCACCCAAGTCAGTGTGAGGGTGTTAAGAGGCACAACTGTTCAGTGTAACTTTTTGGACAAGAAGGTTGTTTGTAGGTTGTTCTCTATTTGAAAGGACAACATTAACAGTGTTATGCAGTCAGAACACTGTATGTGCGATGCTTGTTCAGAGTGAGTGACTGAGAGGTTTATTTAATATAAAATTCAATACGTATGCTATTATTGCTATTTTTCTTTTTACTCATTGGCTGTAGCACTTATTACATATGCATTCTACATGATCTTCCATGAATTGTTTATGCCGTTTCTCATGGAGGCTTTTGAAGGCTTCCCCCATTAGTGAATGAATACCAGGAAATGTAGTTTTCTGTTTCTGCATAAACTGGTCAAGTGTGACTTGAATCTTCACACATGCCATTTTTTCCTGCCTATACATACATACAAACAAATACATTCACTTATATGTGTACAGACCCAATTTCTGCAGCTGTGTGTGAAAACTCTCACTAAATAAATATTCCTTGGAGAAGAAAATGATCTTTCTCCAAGATACTGTACACTTAGGGATATTTCACTGTAAATTATTCTGAACAGTGCCAGATTTTAATGAGGATAATGAAATAATAAAGAAATGAATATATAGTGTAGTATCGAGCATCGTGCAGACATATGAAGATAGAATATGATCACATTCACACTTCTCTTTGTCTCTGTTCTGTACTATTGGACCTAAAGCTGTAGGCCATTCTCATATAAGATTCATGTTTAGTTTCGGGGCATGCTTTGTACACACTGCTGCAATCTCAGGCTCACTGTCTTGGAATGCTTTGACAAGCTTATCAGTTCCAATCACCTGCACAATGATGCTGCTGCAGAAAGAGGCTCTCTCCTAAATTTACTCTGTGATTATTTTTCCTTCTTCTGTACTGTGAGCTCTAAAAATAAGAATAAATGGAATTCCCAGTTTCCAAAGTCAAAGGCAGCGTGAATTGATATTGCCCACCGAAATGCAGTGAGACTAAATCAATAACATCTGCAATAAGGCATAATGAAGACAAAATTATATCTCAGCTTTCCTGAACAGCTGCGAATCTATTTTTAATGATCCTCATTTTTGGCAGCCGGCTAAACAACTTTTAAAATGTCCTAGAAAATGGATTGTTAAGTAGATCAGCAATGCAGAACACTGAGATGCCATTAATTGCAGCTTCTTCTGTGTGGTCTGTAATACTTGGCACAAAAACACCCTCAATCTATGGCTAGACTTGAAAACATATGTGGCACCCTGGGGTAGGTGGAAAAAAAAAAAAGTGATTTTAAATAGGTGACTTGAGAAATAATGTGGTGTGATTGCTACCACTGATTTATATTTTCTTTAGGTTGGGTTTTTAAAGAAACTCTATCTGTTTTCACAGGCTTTCCCCATCATTCAGTGATACCATTCTGTATGATGACAGCTCAGTACACTGATAACCAGGCTCCTCAGCTTGTCTTCTCAGGTTCTCAGCATGGCATCTCATTCTGGAGAGGCTAAAGGAGTCAGTTTTCTCCCGGTATTGATGGAGTTCATCAAAGCAAGGTTCACTGTGGCATTTTAAGTCTCAGTGTAATGTGTATCGTTTAAAAAATACAGAGTATACAGTGACAGTGAAGGTGGTGAAAGAGAGTGGTGAACTGAGAGGTGTATTCAGTTATTCTTTGCATTAAGTCACTCACCTAGCTGGAACAATGTCTTGTAGCAAGCCAGAAAATGGGGAGAGAAATTCCCTGGTGATGCTTTACAAGATGAATCAATGAAGTTATTATGGGGCTGTGATTGCACACTGATTTGAACAATGCTAAAGCCCTAATCTGATGAGCATTGCTCTTCCTTAAACATAGCAATGAAAGTGAGTATATTTATCAGTTCTGTCTGGTGCAAACTTAATATTACTGATCACGCTCGTCCTGCTGTTCCACAAACTGCATGCTCCTTTCCTAGTGAATGTATGGTCAAATATAAGTCTCCATACTGCTCTTTGGAAGCCTCTTGGTGGCTTCTAAGTACATATATGGTTTCTTCAGCTGATCCCTTTCCCTGGAAAGACTGGGAGGGTGGGCGTGACGCTATACTCACAGCAGCAGAGTTGGTGTTATGGAACATGCTCCTTTAAGTACAAACATGTGAATGATCATCAGAAACGATCAGCAGAACTTTGGTCATCTACTGGCTATCTGTTTTAAAATAGTTGGTAATTGATCAAACAAATGAAATCTGAACTTAAGTTTCTCTCATGTACACTTGAGAGCTGTCCTTATGGCACTCTCATTTACCGTCACATCTGTTCGATTTACCCAGTATCACTCTTGTAGGATTTTAAGCATCCTTTGCATTGGTGTGCTGTGAAGCACCTTTGTGTCAATGTTCATTCCACGTGGACTTTCAGTTGCCTTATTTTGCTTGGATGACTGTTGTTTGGTTTTCAGATTGGCAACATGAAGAAATTAGTCAGTAGGTCATCTACTTTCCCTTGTAGCATGCTACCTTTTCAGCAAAAAATGACTTTGTTCCTGATTTTCATCTGTTCTGATTCCTGCCTCATGCCATGCCAGTGTTTTTCTGTTCACATTTTGAGACGTGAATTTCATGGCTGAAGGAATGCAGTGCTCCCAAAATGGTTCCTCAGTGGAAAAAGAGCTCCATGTTTGTCTACCATATTTATCTTTGAAATCACAGCAGAATAAAAATATTCTTTGGAGGGTAGAAAGGAATATTAATCTCTTGAACTTGTTTTTCTGAATCCTCAATGCCTTTGTCTCCTCCATATCTGGATAACTAAGAGCTCTGTTTTCATGTTTGGAAAGCAGTTACTATGGTCTAAGTTGATTAAGCAGGTTAAGGAGAGACCACACAGGGCTATGTAATGAGGATTTTATTTTTACTTATTTTAAACACAAGTTTTCCACTCTTTGTCTAAGCAAAAATAGCACAAACATATATAGCTAGTTTCTGAGTGGCAAAACATCATATCTTTCCATAGATGGGGTATTTTTAATAGGCATTTAACAACTCATCTGGTTACCCAGCAATACAACCCTTCTGTCTGTCCTCCTTAAGCATTTCTTTAGGACTAGATCAGATTATTTGTTCTACTCTTCTGTGTCCCTCAGTCTGCTCCCAAGTCATTCTGAATTCAGCTTTGCCTTTGCCTTTAATTTTTCTGTTTACCACTGGCAGGATCCTCTGCAAACCTTTCCCTTTTTCTCTCCATTTGAACTTTGAGTAAACATGGCCTTGTCATTTTTAATAACTTTATTCTTGTTATAGGACATGAAAAACAAGCTCAGAAATTCCCAAATAAACATGCAATCATACAATTAGAAAGAGAATGTTTTATGTATCAGGAGGATGATAACTGGAGTATTTTGAAGGAGAGGACAGCAAAACTGCTTAAAGACATCAGGCTGCATATATAATATCTCACAGAGGAGCATTACAAGGTATAGTTCATGAATCAGAGGAACATCTCTTTGTCTCTGGAGAATTTTAATGAAGAGAATGAAATTCCCATCATGTCTAAACCAGAAATTAACATGCATCACTTTTTTCTTCCCATGGCTCTTACTGCCAGCTTCAGCTATTTTGAAATATTTGGGGCCAAAGCAGGAGCAAATCTCTAGAGGGAAGAAAGCTATTAACATTGCCAATAGTTCACAACACAGCTTTGTTTCTTGAAAGGCACAGATACAGCAGGAGGTGCTCTGTGTGGCTACACGATAGCTGCGCTATTTTGAAATAATGGCCCCTGGGGCCCTGAGCCTATGAACCATTTCTCACATGACCGAGAGACCCCTGGGTTGTGTCAGAGCTCCTTGCAAGAGGCAGGGATTGCTGGACACCACTCTCTCCTGCTCTGAGAGTCACCAGTAGGAAACCTACAAGACTGGTCCACATTTTGGACCACAGTGATAAAAGGAATTTTACTCGGCTTTGTGGCTGGCCTGTACAGTTCAAGAGACTTTTTTGCCTCAAGGCTCAGCCTGCGTTCATGCTATCTGCTGAAGAGAAATGGTCCTTTAATCTTTTTTTTTGACAAAATCTTTTCAGACATACCTTTCCATACTGCACCCATATCTGATGCAGTTGACAGGAGTCGGGGATTTTAGTGAAATGCAAGAGCATGCAGTTATAAAGGGTGGATAAATGCGACCTCGGCTGCAAGACCTCACACTTTTTTTTTTTTTTTTTTCATTTAATACACGTTCCAAATCTGCTACAAACGCTATACACCAATCTAATGCAATACAGGGGAACATTGATACCAATGTACCTAGCTATTTCATATTGGAATTTTCTGCTATGTGAAACTGGCAAACTATCTCCAGTGATGTATTTGCTCTATTTTGATGCACCAATGAAGTTAATTTCTTTAGTAAAGATAGCTGTGTGGGGCATAGTTTATGTGTATGTCATATCTGCATGTTAATGACTGCGAGTTTTCTCCCCACTTGGCCCTTGAAAGCAGAACTTGTAGATTCCATGTTCCTTAGGTCAAAATTAACAATAATTTACCGTTCACTGTATGCTGGTAAACAAAGAGGAACCAGATGTGTGAGATGGGCATTACATGTGGAAGCTGGTATGTAAATTTTTCACAAAAGATATCTGAATAGGTTTTAAATAAAAATGGATGTGGAATTATAGGATCACAGAACTTGTTACTTTTCTATGGGGAAGTGGTTTCCTTGAGGAGGCTCAAAACACTCAAAGCATTTAGCTTAGTTCCCTGTCTCAATCAAATGCAATAATCTCAAAAATTACTTTTCCTTACCCAAATTTTTAAAAAAGGGCCTATTTTAAATTACATATAAAATGTAATTAATAATTAAAATATTAATTTTAACTTAAAAGTCAAGTGAGACTCTACATCTGCTCTTCAATACAGATTCCACTTTCGGTTATTTCGTATAATTATTTCCTCCAATTTCAAAATATTTCCTTTTTCTGCATGAGAGACCCACATAATCAGTAAAGGAAACTAACTGAATATGTGGATGAGAGAAAATTATTAGAGTCAAAGTGGTGTCAAGTTAACTCGTGGTGCAAGTGAAATAACAGAAAGCCATTGTTCAGCTGTAGGAGGAACGTGATTGTGTGTGGTAGACTACAAGTTTCCACTCTGTTAAGGAAAAAATGTGATTTTTAAATCCAAGTGTTGCTTTTAATATGGTGTACTCAAAATTTGCCTTTCATAAGAGCAAGCCAACTTTTGATTTAACAGTGTTAACCTATAATCCTAATGTAAAAATCAGGTCCTTGGGTTGTACTTTGACTGCCGTGTCTGTGCTGGCAAACAAGAGATATTTGTCCTTTTACAGCAGTTTAATTTAGGACAACTGCTGAGATTTCACCTCCAAATAACATGCTTGTAACATGTCATCAAAACACCTGGCACGGCTGGAATAGCCTTGTAATCAAACACTTCATGATTTAAAACAAAATTAAAATAAAATAATTGCTGCTTAATACTGCCGAGAGGAATGTTAAGTGCGATCTACCTAAAAGCTTATGTGTTGTTAAATAATTAAAAAGCAGTCCAGTATATCTGTGTTCCTTCATGTTTCTACTGGTAATCCCATGGTTAAGTCAAGTAATGATTGATTTTGAGAGAATTATAGCTATTATAAACTGTAATCAGCAGAGGATGAGAATAATTACACAGAGAAAGGGAAAATGGCTGAAACATGGCTGAGCAATATTCTGATTGATGGCAAAGTCATTTCCTGGCTGTTAATGACTGATTTTTCAACAGTCAGCACAAGCACTAATCCTGTGGGAGAAAAGGGAAAGGAATGGTCATGTAATAAAGAGAGCTACTGTCCTCAGCTTATCGTTTTAATTAGGAATGGGTGAACTGGCTTGGGGAAAAAAAAACATTGTCATTCAGGACTGTCTCTGCATGACAAGGCTGCAAGCGTGGGCTGAGTGCTTTTGGAATGACTCTGAGTTGGCTCTTGCTTTGCCCTGGAAGTGCCCAATTATCCTTCACCTCATTCAAGCTCCTGAACTCCTAAGTCCTGACAAAATGTCCTGGGAGGGCCACATTTAGTATGGGCATGAGCAGAGTGGAATGGCAGAAACAACAGAAATCCCATCCCAGCGAGACCTTGAGATGATCTAGCTGATCTGGAAAGTTCTCTGTCGATGAAAACTTCGTTGATCTACCTCTGGAATTTTGGTACTGTGCTCCCCTTTACTCTAAGCACACTTCAGATGAACCAGAACCTTGTGTCCTGTCTGCGAGCTTCCCTCCTCGATCGCACACATCTGCTTGCCTCCAGCCCTCCGACCTCTCTCATTCTGCTCTCAGGAGAAAGTCATGTCCCCTCCAGAAAGGCTAATTACCTGCCCCTTACCACATTTCTGTGTGCCTGCACATATGCACTCAGGGCACAGCAAGTGAGCACAGTGGGGAGCGGGATGCTGAGCAGAAAATAATCACTCTGATCTCACAAAAGCTCCCGGAGGAATGTCTGAGGGGGATGCATGTGTGTTTTCTTGTCCTAAAATAATTTTAATTTCTGTTTTATGCTGCATGAGGTCATGAAGTGGACAAGGCTTCAGAGCACTGTGCTCCAGTTGACAGCCGTGTGCTCTCTAAACTCTGACACTTCCAAATAAGAGCCTAATTTATCTTATCAGTTACAACCATAAAATAGGGTAAGTGATGGAAATGGATTAAAACCCATAAAACTGAGAGAAGCAAGACAGCCGTGATGCAGAAAGTGACAGACACTGCCCTGCAGGGTCCTGCTGACTTTGAAGAAACTTGTAGATAGTTTACTGCTGGCTCCACAAAGTGTCTCTTGTCACGGTAATGTTCCCATCAGTTTTGAGCATGGAGGGAAGCTCAAGGAACGCGCTTTCTCGGATCCCTCTTCCCTGTCTTGGTACAAAGATGACATAGGTATGAGCTTTTGAGAGCCAGAAATCCTGGCTGTATACTGAAGAGTATACTTGCCTGCAGAGCTGCGACAAATGCGTCTATAAGCAATTTTCCATCTGCCTGAGAAATTATGCCATATAATGCCTAACATTTCTGGCTAATTTCAAAAGCAGCATGGAAAAACCTAGGTGGTGGATATTCAATTAATTGCAAAACTCCAAAATTTCCACTGTTTATATTCCCTTTTCTAAAAGATGTAACGCCAGCTTGATATGAGTGCTATTTCACTGATGCTACTGGAGTTGTACCAATCAGCGGAAGCAGTTGGAGTGTAGAATGCAGTTAGCAGCTGTATCTCCTCCCAACAGCAGGTCAAATGCATCTCAGCAGTCAAAAGTAGCAGAAAAGAAGGGAGATCATCAGAACGAATGTTAGAAACATAAAGTGTCTGTAATTTAGACTTGATAGAACTGGGATTGTTCATTAGGGACAGTAAAAGAGACAAATAAACAGACACAGAGAAAGATGAAGTACTTACAAGCAGCCTATACGGTGGAGTAATAAATCCTTCTACTGGCTCATTCAAAGGCTCACTAAAGAGATTGTGGTTTCCCTCTTCAACTTTTCAGGCATTTCTCCTGAAATCTCTGGACTACCACAGAAGCCTACAGAGCACTGTCCAAAGGTGGGACTGATGATCCTCAATTTTTATCTAAGCCCATTTACTAGCAACTTAAATCTCTGTTCAACAACCTCTTTGGAGATGATGGCAAAAATTTGCGTGAATGCAGGAGGTTGTAGAATTTCTCTCCCTTTATTTCTCTGTTTTTTGGTTGTTGTTTTTTTTTTTTTTTTTTTTTCCCCTTCATGCTCATTTTGTAAACATGATTTCAGAGTGAAATACTGAGCAATGTGTAGGTCACAGATGACTTACCAAACCCTATGCTTTCAATAATGTTTTAGTAGGGAAGAGGAAACATGAAGGCTAGGATTAGCATGCAGCAGTTTGCCTCCTGGTTTTATATTGGTCCAGATCTTTTCTTTCCTATTGCAGAGTATATTTGTAGTGAGCATTGCATTTGAGGAAATTATGCCTAGCTGGAAGCACACGGATAGTCCAATAGTTTTCATTTACTCTGTTTAGTAAAAAGCGTATATATCTTGTTGAATGTGTGCGGTCAGCAGGTGCCAGGCTGATGCTGCCATACATTGCAATGTTCTAGTCAAAGGGGAGGCTAAGCTACTAGAGTACCCATTTCCCATGCCATCCTTGTTATTTGCAGATGGGATGCACCTGGGTTCATCTGAGCTCTCAGCAGGCCCTCTCGTTCTTCTTAACTTAGGCAAAACCTTTTCTCTTTGGCATTTCCCTTAGATGGTTATGCTGACTCAATCTGTTCCTTCTGCACCTGGTTCAGTGGGAAGAGGAACGAGGTTGCAGTGCCAGTGTAGCAGAATGCTGCTGTAAACCAGTCTTTTAGTGAAGGCCTTGGGAAAGCAGGCAGCTACCACAGGCAGTGATTTCCACTGTGTCCTCAGCCACCTGCTTCAGCAGGAGTCATCTTAGTCGTAATCTGTGCCGTAGTTTTGACCTGACAGTTGCTTTGTGTTGTAAAACTTAGGTGAGCTTTTGGCAGAAAACTTCTTGCAAACCAATTTCATCAGCTAATTTCAGCTAAGGGCATCATTGGAGGCTGGAAGATAGCTGAGGCCACCAGTGGTGTTGCCAGGCATTGCCAGCTACCATGATGTTATCCAGCAACTTTCTGAGTAATGACCAGCTCCTCAAGACACATATGAGAAAGATACGTCTTTTTTTTCCTGGGAAAAGGCAGCTTGGTGCTTGCAAATCAAGTACAAGAACAGTGAGCTTGCTGGGTTTTGTTTTCCATTTTTCCCCCTCTGGAGAGGAAATTGTGAGTCATGGTTCCAGCCATCTGAAACATAACAATGTTGATGGCCAGATCAACAAACAGCCTAGCAGAAGGCCATGAAAGGAGGGGGGGATGACAGCCAAATGTCCTTGCCTGAGCAAATGCAGCTAGCAAAACTTTGTTCTCCAAGCTCTTCGGATGCCAAATGTGTTCACTGAGTAAATAAGGCAGCTGGGTTGTTCCTTTTCAGGAAAAAGCACAGGAAAAAGATTCCTGCAGTAGGTGACAAGCAAAGAAGCTGTCAAAGGGGAATGTACTGCATCTGAAGCCCATCTTGCCAGAGATTTAACTTCACTCAATGCATTCCACTACTGCTCGAGTGTTCCTCCAGCTTGACCTGCTCTTCTCTTGCTCTTCGAGCAAGCTTCTTGCCAAGGCTTTTTCAAGAGTGCTCTCAGACACCAAACAGCAGTTTGTTCTCTGGGGCTTTTTCACCCCTTAACAGCCTTTTTGGTCATGAGTTTATCTTTCCAGTGGTACTGCACTTCAAGAACAGACATGGAAAAATGAAGTCAGGAGATAACGTGCAGTGCTGTGTAATGAGGGCACCAGCACTGAGATGTTTCTAAATTTTTTTTAGAAGTGCCAAATAAATTCTATTCCATAAAAATGTCAAGAAGCCAATTTAAAGAAAAGGGAAGAAAGTTTCACAGTGAATCACTGCTCTATATGTTCTGAAAATTTCAATAAAAATAAGCTGCTCCCCCAAAGCTGTATCCTCTTGGCAGAACAGAGCTTATAAGTAGTCTGGGGCTCTGCACAAGTCTGCGAGAGAAAATACCCGTCTTTCATTAGAAAGGCTACTAATGCATCAGACAATAGTGCTACAGAGACCTACATGCTGTGTGTGTCCAGATCATGTGGAACATGAGCACCTATCCATTGCATCATACCTGGAACTCACTGTCTCATCACAGTCAAGCTTTTATCCCACAGTTTTGTCATGATCCTGAATGTCTCTCATGTGATCCAGTCCAGCTTTATTTGATAAGCCACATGAAAAGCCCAGCAACAACTCATGAGTCCAAAGGAAGCCTCAGTAAATGTCACAGGATTCCACTTCACCTTTCAACCTTCATTCCCAAGGAACCATGGATGATTTAAAAAATAATGCAGTGAGAAGAAATTAAACTCTGCTGCACTAAAGCCTCTGGAGGATTTGATTTTCTCAAATGCTTTAGTTACATAGAGGGGGAGTTAGAGTACCATGTCTGCACTTTTTATCTTGGATGGCAAACAGCAGGATTGTTACAAAAATATTTCTTACAAGTATATTTGCACAAGGAAAGCATCTAACATGGCCAAAAGAAGCTCCTTTGTAAGGCTTTGTATTACTTTCTTTTTTGTGTTAAAGTGACAAAACATATAAATTACATCTGACTTGCTGAAATTTTACATGTGCAAAAGTTGGCTGGGAAATGCACTTTATCTGAACTTTGTGGCCAATGACCAAACTAAATAAACCCAATTAATACTAATTTTTCTTACCCCTTCCCTGGCAAATAGAACTGCCTCAGGGATTTCTAATGGTAAGTTACCCTCTCAGTGTCTGGTTTAACTTGGCTACTATATTGACAAGATGTGTTTGCCCTTTGAGCCTTTATCTTTCTTTGTAAATTTATCATACAGCTTTAGAATCCTCATTGCATTTTATAACTTTTTTTTCACTCAGGGCATTCTGATCTTTTTTAGTTTATGTTTGGCATAAAAACAATATAATCTAGCTTGTGGAATGTGACTTAAATTTTAAATATTTGTTATGTTTAAGAGCCTTTGGGTGGTGTGTGACTTGAATTGATATTTAACAGATAAATCTGAGTTCCAAAGTAGAAAGAATAATTTATTGCCTGTGCAACATAAAAGATGAAGCCATACTACTGACTCATCTCAGCATTTGCTCTAATATCTTTAAAGAGTGTTCTTTTAAAAATTAATTGTTACTTTTCTTTCGATGAAAAGTTGTTTTCTAGGATGAGTGCTATGAAGATGTGCTGACGTTTGTACTAATTATGCTGTGTGAGGTTCATTGCTAAAATAGTTCACAGAATCACAGAATGGCCGGGGTTGGAAGGGTCCTCAAGGATCATGAATGTCCAACCCCCCTGCCACATGCAGGGCCACCCACCTCCCCATTTAATACTAGACCAGGCTGCCCAGGGCCCCATCCAACCTGGCCTTGAACACCTCCAGGGACAGCGCATCCACAACCTCTCCGGGCAGCCTGTTCCAGCACCTCACCAATCTCTCTGTAAAGAACTTCCCCCTGACATCCAACCTAAGTTTCCCCTCCCTCAAAACCATTTCCCCTAGTCCTGCAGTTATCAACCCTTTCAAAGAGTTGATTGCCCTCCTCTTTGTAATCTCCCTTTATGTATTGAAATGCTGCAATGAAGTCATCCTGTAGCCTTCTTTTCTCTAGGCTGAACGAGCCCAACTCCCTCAGCCTGTCTTCACAGGGGAGGTGCTCCAGTCCCCTGATCATCTTCGTGGCCCTCTCTGGAGTTGAGCACTCACAGATCTGAACAAAAGAATCCCTGCACTATTCCCCATTTTACTCATAGAAGTAAAAATACTCTGAGATGCTATTGCATGAAAGAAAAGGAAGATGAAGGGACAAGCTGGCAGAGAAGGAGAGAGAGGAGAAACCCCTTCACCTCTCAATCTTGTTAGTTCATGTGACGTTTGGAGCTGAGATGCACAAACACACTGCGACTTCACGGGCCAGTACTTACTGCTGTGCTCTGAACAAACTTCATCCCAATCAGGATGTAGGAGTGGTTGCAACGATGCACTGAAGGTCACCACACCTGATAGCATCCCTTTGAGCATGGCCAAGAGCCAAAAGCGAGGACAGGGCAGGCAAGCCATGATCCTCTGGAGAGCACTGCCCGGCACCTTGCAGTTTGCTGGGATTGCTGCTTGAAAACAAGCCAAAATTTTGCCTTTTTTCTCTGTATGTGCTTTTTCTAGACTGCTAGTTCATGAAAATAGCACATAAGAGAGTGTCGGCCTGATCAAAGTTTTCTTCTTATGGGGACACATTGGTGACACTGCTCAGCTTTGCTCTAAGTGGCTGAAATAATAAACACAACAAAGCCACAAACCCACACATTCTGCCAGATCCTCTTGGCAAAATGTCTGCAGAGCTTTAAAATGCAGCACAGAAATTGGGAAGCTTCTGCCTCATAGAGAGCACTCCCTCAAGCCATTGTATGCTTTGGATCCATTTAGCGATACATTCCATCCATAAAAGGGGAACTACATTGCTGTGGAGTATGACTGCATTTTCCACTGGGGGAATGTATACTTCACCTAATAGATGTGACATGAAACCATTTTGCAGACCATCCTGTCCAAAGACTGAAGGGCATTTTTGCAAAAGGACAGAGCATCTGCAGAAGCTCTCAAGAACTGATATGCCTTTGCCTCAAGTCAAACAGTAATGTATTAGCTCTCAGTGTGATTAGGATGGACTTCTGTCTGGAACATTAAAATTGGTTCTGAATGAAAATTGCTCTTCAGAAGTTACTCTTCATTAATGATATTATTATTATTTTATTTTAATGTAATTAGGGTCATGTTCTTAAATAATAATCGTCATTGTTACAGTTTTCTCAAGTCAGCATAGCATTACATTTAGCGATCTTAATAATGGCACAAAAGAGTTGAGAATCTCACCTGCCATGAGTATAACCTTCTGTTTCCTCATAATTTGGTTGTGCTTGAAACAGAAATTGTCCTTGAGGTGCCTCAGAAATGTGCTATCTTGATCATTATAATTACCTGAGACTGAAATGCCATCTGGTTAAAATCAAGCCTTCTTATGTGCCTTACTTCCTTCTTCAAAATGTAACCCCACTTCTCACCCTGAAAAATTAGAACAATTGACATGTTTAAGCAGTTTTCTGTTCTTACAGTTTAACAAATTGGTTTTTAATAGCTGCACTGGGCAATGAACTATCTGAGTCGAGCCATGGTGACCATTCCTATGCAGTGCTGGGCTGTTGGCTAATGAATCTCTGTTCCAAGGACTTTGGGAGGCAGGAAGAAGCACATCAGGCAGGGCCAGGGGGACGTGCTTGGTATGTTTTAATGCCTTGAAAGGACAGCACAGTGGGATGTAATGGAAAAACTGGCCTCTCTGTCCTGAGAAATAGAGATGCCACAAGTGCTAAAAAAAAAGCTCCCTATGTGCCCTCTCACTCTCTAGTAATGTAGTAATGCTGCAAGGAACAGTCTAGCCTTCAATTTAATTTCACTCAATCATGCATTTTTTACCCATGACATCACCCTGAAGTGATTATAAAATTATAGCTGGGATGCGAACTCAAGCAGAAGCTTATAGACATTTCAGTGTGTCATAATGAACAAGAGATGTGGTGACTTGTGTCATCTATCAGCCTGATTCCCTGTGCATATTTGTGTTTCGTGCTCTGCTCTGGTTAACTGTTCTCCAAGCTGCTCTACAACAGGTCTGACAAAAAGGGGGTCACAGCCATGTGAGTGAGTCTGGGCAGGGAGGTGAGTAAAGGGTAACACATTTGTGTGATCGACCTTCTGAGGTACCATAGTAGCCCAGATGAGCACGGATCAGCGATGAGTTCACCTGCAGACCTGTAGTGAAACTAAGTTCCCTACATCTCCATTAGCCCCATCATAAATTAAAAGAACAACAAAAAAACACTTTTAATTTTCCCAAAGGGAAAAGATTAGGCAATGAAAAAAAAAAAAATTAAAATCAACAAACCAACAGAATTCTCCGTGCTGTAATAACAACTTTGTTCCCAACAATACAGCATGGACTTGGGGATCAGCTTTCAGAGCACAACACTACTTTCAGAAATGTCTAGTCATGATTCTGTCATAACTCCCCATCTTGTAAATATGCTTAATTTCTGTTCTAGCAGAGTATCTCTTCTTGCAGAAGTAGAGAGATTTGTGCATTTATCCTCTACAGAAGTCATAATGCTACTGGAGTTTACAGACAGGTGCTCCAAATACCTGCCTCCAAACCTCATTCACTGCAAAGTTCAGTGTCATCTGGTAGCAGAAGATATTAATCACCACTGAGAAGAGCAGGCTAACATTTCTAAGCCAGGAATGGCTTGTATCTCCTTCCCAAATAGCTTACCCTAACAGTTCTTTTTATTGAGATTGATTCCCCATATTTTGCTAGTTTAGGGAATATAGTCCATTTATATTATCTTGTATTGTAAACCTAATAATTGACATTGTTATTGTAGTTACTTTATGAGCCAATTTCTTAGTACCCGAGGGTGTTTTTATTGCTACCCTTTTGGCCTTTACTTTAGAGTACTGAAAACATATGCAGTGGTGAGGAAGTGTTTTTACACACTTTATACCAAAATTCATTGACTGATCAGTATTATTTCTTTGTTTATATCACCCTTGTGTTTTCTGTTATTCTGATTCTGGCTAGAATAGCTACCCATGTGTGTTGGTGGGCAGACTGTGTGTTGCTGTAATTTAATATCATGCCCCCCATATTCCTTACGTGAAACAGAATAGCTAAAATGTCCTGCTCTTCTCATGTTTGGTGACAGGGACCTTACACAATAGCTTGTGAGGGCACAAGGTTGGCCACTGCTCCTGCTCTCAATCTGGTGAGATTTCCTGTGTGGTAAATATTCCCCTGAGAACTGTTACTTCTTGTGGAGTGGAGTAAATATGTCAATAGAGAACCAATGGAGAACCATGAATGAGCAAGGATTATTACATAATACTCTGCTTCTTACTCTTTGGTTTCTATTTAGCATCATTTAGTGCCTGCAAAACATGATATCCATAATTTTGGTTTGACAATAAGCTATCAGAACACATCACGGCTTTTCCTTTGGGCTGAATCATGGACAGATGCATATAAACATTTGCATCTTTGATATGTAATGGAAGGTGACTCACTTATAGGAGGAAATTCTCATCCACAGAACTGGGAGCCGTCACTGTCAACAAGGCATAGTGACATAAAGTTGTCTTCACTTTCAGTTTTGATTGTAAGCCTGTGGCATGGTGGCATCCGTACAGCTAGGTTTACTCTAAAGTTGTCCTAAAACGGATGATCTAACAGAGGCTGACACATACCTTCATAATTGCCAATTAGTGCAGGATGGTATGAAATATGAGCCAATTGTCTGGGCCCCGAGGCTTCTCTAGCAACAGAATTGATGGTGCCAGTCAGAAAAGACTGCAGATTGGAGTGCCAGGAGGAGCCACAAGATCTCTGAGTCTGACTTCTTGAATCACATGGGACATAACTTTTGCCCTGTTATTTCTATCTTCATAATTCTATCTTCCTTCTCACAGACAAATTATTAGGCAAGAAGACAGAAAAAAGTGGATATAGTGTTCAAAAATAAAAAAAAAACAGCTACAGTCTTTTGTGTAACAACACAAGAGCATGTGTTGTTGGTCTCCATATACAAGTCCCAAAGCCCAGTGGAGCAGCCCACTAGGTACATTTAGGCAGGTTTCTTTAATTCACATGTAGACACTGTTGGTCTGTAATGAAAATAGCCTGTAAAGAGTGTATCTAAACCCTGATAATGTCAAGAAATAATTGTCTGTGATGAGGTTTCATATGGAGTCCTTAATTCCTTAGATAAAGTAATAAAATCCAAATTACTCTGTTTTTAAACATGGCTATTTTTTTGCTTAAGGCATATGTATTTAAAAGTTCACACATTTCCTCCTTTTTTTTTCTTAAAGAACGTAAAAGTGGCTTTAATGGGATCTACATGGCACTTCTTGAAGGGCCAAAAATAAGGATTTTATTTTAGGTTTAATTTGATTACTCAGAAAATATTTTTCAGTAATAGAGTATTTATTTATAATTTCCTTTTCATTGGTTTTAAACTACTCTGCCATCAACAGTATGCACTCTTTGTTCTTGTCTAAAAGGAGGCCTTCTGTTCTCATTCTTACAATCTGAATCCTCTTTTTTTTTTTTTTTGCAAAAGCATCACTGAGAAGAAAGAAATATTTTATCTTTATTGGAATATCCTGAGGGAGATGCCCATCTTTCAGTGTGCTGATAGGTGACAACTTTTCTCACCTATAGAGAACAACCTTTCATACGCAAGCTCTAATACAAGGTGATATAATGCTATAATGCAAGCTTCCCAGGGGAATAATCCATTTCCATTTGTAATTTTCAGTTAAATCACTAAGTTTTTCCCTGTGAGCTCTCCTGTGCCTACACAACCACTCTACCATCAAGTGATAGCTAGTGGACAAGAGGAGGACATGGTGAGCTTGGCTGTTCTGCTGAAGCACAGATGCCTGATGTCATTTGAAATGCCCCGTGGTAACTGAAATATGCACATGGGACTGGCAGATACAGCACAAGACCTATGGGAGACTTGTGATCTTCTCCAAGGCAGATTGGATACGTTGGGATGTCTCAAATGATACAAGCTGCCAGTATTCATTCAGTGAAAGAAACCCACTTTGTCTAAAACTTAAAGCTCTCTCTTTCCCCTTTCTGGACACAGCCACAGTCCCACGAGCCCAGACAGTGCCTTGAAAATGAATAAGACTGTAACACCAGAATTCATCATCTCTTTTTATTGGCATTTTTAACATCAAGACCTAAAACTGCAAGTGACAAGGAGACAACGGCTAAGCATAATATCAACATTTTGTTAACCGTGTTTGCAAAAGCAACGAGCCCCCTTCACCCCTTGCCCTCACTGCTGGAGCAGGAACTCCCTGGTGGCTGCAGCAGCCTGCATGGATGGGGGAAATAATCTTGCTGTGGCAGGAGCACGGCATCAGCCTCCTCTCTCCCTCAGCTTCCCGAGGGCAACCTGGGGGCAAGCAGGGCCTCTTGGGCTCCTACTGCTTGTGCAGCTGCCACTGCTGTCCGCTAGCTGCTCCCTAAAGCGTCAGATGCTGCCAGTGCTTGGAAATACTGCACTTTGCAAACTCTTCCCTCCCACCCTGATGTTTTCTGTTTGTGTTTGAACTGTATTGGCAGCTACTAAGTGTCCATGCTTTTGGTGAGCTGAAGGCTTTCTCTTATGGATGTAGGAATAGTGATGCTTGGATGGGTTGCCACTGAGATGTCAGTGTCTCTTCCCAACAGGCAAAGCAGGAACATTGGAAATCACTTATGCTGCACAGGGAAATTCAGCCCTAGCTTCTCTGTGGCTGTGATGAGAATATGTTGGTGCATGATGCTGTTGAATTCTTAGTAAGCTAAGGGTATGACCGATAAACTCCAGTGCCAGGAGAGGACCAGCTGGACCAGAGAGCATGGAGCCAATAGAAGGCTGTTCTATGTTCTACCACTGCATGCAACACTGGAGCACACTGGTTTGTGCTCTACCTTTCTGCCAGGTAGAGCAGACATGTGTACTGATACGCTCTTCTGAGTAGTGGTAGGGCGTGATGAAGTTTGAAGAAGTGCATGTAGAATAGAAATAATGGGAATAGAAATAATGGGAAAGTAAGAAAACTTACTGGCATCGTCCTTGGGTTTTGTTAAGTTTACACTTTCACCTTTCCAGTTGGCCAAACTGCTGTGGTAACTAATATCATGAAAAAAATGGTTGGGTTTGATGTAATGCTGGGGTTTTGGCCTTAATGTACAGCCTTGGCTTATCTAACTATTTGTATGGGGTCTTGCAAATCCCTAACAGATTGATGCCTCTTCAAAGCCATCTGGAAGATCTACCCACTCTTTTTTCCCTGCGCTTATAATTGGAACTGCTGGCTGCCCTCTGTATCAGAGCAGTACAAAGGCTGAGAAAACAGAGAGGTCTTACACTAAACCATTTGAAAGGGCAGCAGGAGACGTCATCCATTTTGTGTATAGATATGTTTAGATAGATGTGGTAAGCCATGAGATGTGGATGCCTTGACAGGTTACTTTTCAAAGACTGCTGATTTGCAGTGACCTCTGACTGCTCTCAAAACAGCTGAATTCTGCAGACTCTGGTAATCTGAGATAGAAACTGTTTTGAAGTCGGCTGGGTGTAAAGAGTCTGTTGCTGCCCTGGGTGTCTCAGTATCACAAGGAAAAGGAGAGCTGGGGGAAAGGGCACTGTTGCTGGAAAGTCCCTTGTGCGGTTCTGTGTGGGACAACTTTTCACAACACAATGCTGGTGTGAAAACCACATACCTATGTGCTCAGGTGTTGTCAGTCCTCCCAAACCATCTAACATCTTCCAAATGTGTGTAAAAATGTCCTGTTCCCTGCTGTGTGCTGGAGGATCCTCATATAGATATATTTAACCCACAGAAGAGGAGGCTCAGGGGAGACCTTACTCTCTCTACAACTGCCTGAAAGGAGGTTGCAGCAAGGTGGGGGTTGGCCTCTTCTCCCAGGTAACAGCAATAGGACAAGAGATAATGACTTTAAGCTGCAATAGGGGAGATTGAGGTTGTTAGGAAAAATTTCTTCTCAGCAAGAGTGTTTGGGCACTGGCACAGGCTGCCTGGGGAGATGGTGGAGTCCCTGTCCCTGGAGGTGTTCAAGAAATGTGGAGATGTGGCAATGAGGGACATGTTTAGTGGGGTGTATTGGTGATTGGACAAAATGATTTTAGTGATCTTTTCCACCTCAATGATTCTATGATTCTATATTCCTGGGACAAGGAGGCTACAACAACAGTGTGAAACAGGGGGCAGCTGGGCTGGGCAGCATCATGCAACATCTCAGCTGTTGGCTGGGCTGTGCACAGACCAGAGCCAAATCCCACAAGTCTATGACCAAAGTGGGTCCAGCAAGCTTTTGCAAAGGCTTGATAAATGGGGCAGATTTAGGGCAAGTTTGTACAAAATGTCTGACTGTGAAAGAGGGGCAAAGTTCAGCCACATGTGCCAGAGCATCATTCTGCGGAAGCTCTTTGTCTGAATGGCTGCAAGGTTCTCATTTTTAATGTAGGCAGAAGTTATATTTTCAAATAATAATTTCAATTTCTAAGACTGTCCCATCATTTCAAAGGTCTTAACATTGCTTTCTGATTCATTTGGAGTGACATTACCACTGCATATTATTTTCATATGTCAGTAGTTCTACAGAAAAATGCTTAAGTGCCTAAATGAACCAAAAAGGATGACCATTAACGAAGCATCACGAGCAGTCCCAGATGATTAAAGGCCCCATTGCAACTGGACAAATGTTATCTCTGCAACAGTTGCTGTGCCTGGCTCAAGTAAACAATCTCTCGACAATCCAGTTCGGATGTGGACTTCTAATTGGTGTGATTCAGCACAACACATTGGCTTTCCCAGCTGCTCTGATGTAGGGTTCTGGCCCATACCGCCCATGGTTTTATATACAGATCTGTATTTTCTTCTGCAGTAAGATCAGAATCATCTACAGCCATGTTTCAACAATACTTTGAACACTGACATTGAATTGAATGCAAAATGCTGCTTGAGTACATTAATATTGCTTTCCCTTGTTAGTCTAGAAATTATGTCAACATTAGATTTTAAAGTTAAGGCAAAGATATTTTTAGAAAAAAAATAACTGCACTGGGAATTTTCTTTGGCTTAAATTTATTCCCCATTAATTTGGAAGGAAATATATGTTTTTTCAACACTGCTTTTGTGCACACATAATACAGATCAGATTTTAATATTCCCTATGTTTTTTGAGAACATAGTTCAAAGATTTGAGTGGATTTCTAACTAAGTTGCCTACATCTTTTATATATATATATATATATATATATGTATGTATGTATATAGACATACATTAGCTATCGACAAGTTGAAAAGAATGTTTATTCAAATAAAGGTCACTTCTTTCATTCTGTTTCTGGGACTGAAAAAGAAAAAGAATTCCAATTTTTAAAAAATAATGTGAATTCATTGCTGGCCTTCGAGGGGCGGTTTTAGTAAGCATATGGGGTTTATTCACATTTTGAAAGCAGCTGCTTTTATTACCTGAAAAGTATACATGAAACACTGGGATTTGGGCTGCTTTCTGTAGACAAAAGATGAAAAAATCCTTATGGCTTTTAAAATATTTCTTTTTTCTTCTGGTGATTTATCATATTATAAAAGTATCATCAACATTTAATCCTCACATTCTCCAGTGTATAACAAACATACGTGTTTGTTATTACAGACCAAACAAACACGCACCTTCACAGCCGTGATGCTCCGCAGAAAGAAACATATGGAGATACGCAAGACTTGTTAATTTGCTCTCAAAAGGATACAGATAAAAGCAGATGCTGGGGGGGGCAATAAATTATACTTTTTGTACATTTTCTATAGTGGGTTTTTTCTGTAACCCTCCTAGTTGACACAGAATTTCCTTTGCAGCATTATTTATCGCCAGCGACGTTGCTAAGCTGCCTGGGAGGGCAAATGGAAAACTTTGTGAAGCACACTTGGAGAGGGCTCTTTTAAACCAGATGATTTGTGAGTACGTCTTGGAGAGCAGGAAGTATATTTTAGATATGTTAGCTGTCTTGTAGTGGGCTTTTATGCAGTGAATGAGAGACTCTGGAAAATGTTCCTTATATAGGGAGTGTTACCAAGATAAATTTGAGTTTCTCACCAGTACAGGGGCTGTCATGTTTTCAGCATGAAGGAATATCTTCGGCTTCTCTGCTTTAAAGGCTACATCAATACTGGAAATGCTGGAAAACAACTGTTAATTTTGGGTTCGCTTCTTATAAGAGATTAACTTCTAGAGACCACCCACACCTCTCTTCAGATATCCAGCCACATGCTGGAGCACTGGAGGCATCGGAAACCATTAGTCACTTGTGCACATTTTAGGGCCTGAATGACTGGCACTGAGAGATTTTAATGGGAACTACCTCTAAGCCGGGTCTGATGGAAGTACTCACACCTACTGCTGCCTCATGCCAGCTGTGGCATCACTTGGCATCTGAGAAAAGGTTTGTCTGTGGTGTGGCACTGCTGACCCACTGGTGCTGGCTGCCTCCTTAGTTTCGCACTCTGGATTTTGGGGTTTGAACCTTTATCACATCTTCTGTTTATCTTTTTGGAAGTGTATATTAAATGCTGCTTTAACACAGTGGTGGCAAGTTGGTGGTTTTGCCTTTTTTTGTGTTTTTCTTTTCAACTGTTCTTTCTTGAAATAAGGTCACTTTTAAATACACATATACGCACGCACAGTTCTGTGCACAGTGTAATTTTTAATATAAAGTGACCATTTGTATTTGAGCATCTGCAGCCAGCAAGAATCTAATGAAAACTGGCAATGTGTTTTTTTATGCATTGGTGATCACAGCATTGAGATCAGTTGTGCCCCAGCAAATCTGAACAAAAGTGTTCTGTGCATCTGGGTGAGTGTAAAGAATAGGTTTTGCAATAGTAATACATCTGCAGAAAAACAAATTGTAGGATAACAAAGAAAATGCCTAAGAAAAGCTATGGAAGCAGCTTTCTGGGAAGACTTGGCTGGCAGGAGGCAGAGATCTGCTAACATACAAGCAGAGGAGCCCTGTTTCTGTGTTGTCAGAGTGGCTGTGCAGCCAATGAGGGGCAGAAAATGGGAAATGCACATGTGGGTCTGAGAGCACAATCGGGACCTGTCTGCCTTGAGAAGGGAAGGTCCTGACTTGCTCTCAGCTACACCTTATGAATCACATCTATCTAGATTTAACCAAAATCTAAAAGCTTATGTTGCATTTGGATAATTTTTCGTTTTTCTAAAATGCATGGCGTGCACCTTTCATGCTAAGGCATATTTTGCAGTGCTCAGGAATGCCAAGATGGTATGCAGCTCCTTCCTGCAACTAAGGGCACCTCAGCAAACACTGCAGCAGGAAAGGTGAGCAGTGCTATGGTGAACAGGTGAACATGTGAACAAAAATCTTTCCCAGAGCCTTGCACCACTCATGTTGATGGGAGGTTCATTGCTGACCTCAGTACCAGAAGTTTTAACTGCTGATATTGCCCTTAGAACCGATGCAGTCTGATGCAAAAGGTCCACTTTTTGTACTGGTGGGAAGGCATTGGAGAGGCTTAACACTTGACCAAGGAGAGGTCAAGTGTTTTGTTCCAGTTTTGTTCATTTTATCTCTGCTTTCAATTTTGTACGTGGAGGTGGGGAGAGGAGGGAACAAAATCAACATAACATTTGACTTGGACAACACATTGAATGACTGTTAGGTAACATATTGGTTTTGTGAAAATTATAGAGACAATCATACATAAGTTTAGGGTGGAAGGGACCTGTATAAGTCCCTCGCTAGTCCAACCCTATACTCAAAGCACTCAAATAAACCGAAAATAAATATTACCATGACAGGTCATCCAGAAATAAGATGGAATACCTACCTGTGATTGTAGACTTACAGTGGAATTGCAAATTTGGCCCAAGAATACTCATAAGTACATTCAGAAGTTACTCTTTGAGGCAGTATTTCCACGTTTGTTAGGTGCAGAGTACTTCTGTAAGCATTGGAGCCAGCTGGTTACCCTGACAGACACTGACAGCAGAAGAGGTCCTACTAACACGATCTGTGGGGCAGAGCCAGAGAGCACACCAGGGCAGGACAGACATGACACAATCTGAGTGTGTTGTTTGGACTGACTTTGTTTTTGATGGAGAAAGAAAACTGCTTCCACAAAGTAAGTCACTTATGTCAAAGACTGGCACCTATAGAAGATGAGCCAAGCTGGCACCTAGACTTGCTTCTCCTCTTCTGACTGTGGAGAGCATTAAATAACTGGTTCAGAATAGATACCTAATCTTTACGAGGCTGAAGTCCAAGGGATGAATCCTGCCTTTTAGGCTTAAAGAGACGTTGAAGAAAGTTTTATCTTTCTCAGGGCAGCTGTGGATGGGGAATGAGACAGTGGACTTTTGAGTAATTCTCCCAGAAATGTGCAAAGCTGCAAAATTTCAGAACTTATTTGGGAATCCTCAGCCATCAATAACACAGGCAATAGCGAAATAACAGCAGGACGTTTTACTTTTAAACGCTTCTCATAAAAATGAAGGGAGCAGATTGTTTATATTAACCTTTCTGGGAAATGCAATCAAATTGTCCTTGAAAAATGTTAAAGAAGAAAAACACAAGCATGACTTTCAATAGCCCTTAACAATCTGTGAACCGGCCCGTTGCTAACTGTCACACACAATGTACATTTTGTTTAGTGATTTCTGTTACACTGCCACTCTCTATGAAAATGTTTAAAAGAATAATTCAAGCTGCATGATCCCAGGTGCATAAACACGCTCTCCTCAAACCAGCAGAGAAACTGCCGAGTCTAGCAGGATTGTCAGACCCACGGGTCAATTCAGGGACTAAGAAAATCATTTCCTATTTCCCTTCATGGATTTGGTGCATGCTGGGATCGGCCAGTCTAGAAAAATAGAAAGAAGCTGTGTCTTCTGCAACAAAAACAGAGCTGGGAAATGAAAGATGCCTCGAACCCTGGCCAATTCTGCCAAAGCAGGATGGGGAAAATGCTCAGTCCCTTCCAGCCGAGGCTCACAGCAGTTGTTTCTACCGCACTGTCTGTTCTGCAGAGCCATGTCCTGCTTTGCTGACAAGGGCAGGAGTGGGACTCTGGCCCTGCTCTGGGTGGTGGTGGTTAAAAGCTCACAGCCAGACTGGAAACTTCATCTGAAGTCCTTGTGCTCTTGGCTCCTGCATTGCTTTTTTCATGGCTCTTAACTGCTCTTCAGAAGCCTTCAAAGGCACCCAACCTTTCCACTGACAAAGCAAGTAGGCTTAAGTGGAATTTCAAGTCTTAGAGCACTGCTCAGTGCCCTCATAGGAATGTATGTTTTTTCCTCTGACTGAAGCTTGGGGCTTCCCTTCTTAAGTGGGAGAAGTCTAAACAGGTCCCATTTGGACATTTTTGATAATGTTCAGGTGAGGTTATGGACAATCCTGCAGCACGTAAAACTGGCCAAAATGTAATTGTTGATCTCTGCCATATCACATTACATAATCTCTAAAATTCTTGATCTTTTCCTCATTCTTCCTCTGTTGTTTTTTTTATTTTTATTTTTCATGGCCAGTCTTCTTGCTCCTTGCCTTGCAGAGGCTTGGATATGCGAAGAAGTGAACAGTAGGAAAGCGTGGAAAATGCACAACTTGCAGTGATCCCTCAGTGAGGGTCAGAAGGGAAATCTGTAGCAAATCACAGTTTCATTTTTCCTTTTAACGCTCTGCAAAATGAGATATGAAGGGTAGAAAAAAAGAAATGCCAAAACTAAGCAAAATTTTATATGTATATTATATCAAACACAGTAGCAAAGTCAGCAAGAGAGAAAATACACCAGAAAAAGAGCAACTCATGAACCTAAGTAAAATGCTTCAATTTCAAAAATTCTGCAATGGAAAGGTTTCAGTTTTCCTTCATCTTGAGAGTTGTTTTGTCCATCTCCTTGCAGTCCAATACCGAACTCCAATTCAAATAGCACATAACCTCTTGGAAACCAGACAGTCTCTCAGAAGAAGGAAAGAAATGCTGTGGTCTTTCATGAATGTTTGCATCATTGAGAAGGCCACAGAATGAAAGTATTTCCTGTGTGTAACATATAATCCATTCAAAATGAGATAAAACAGTTTCTTGTACGAATTAACAGGATACTTTTGGTTTCTATAGTATCCATGCTATTATGATTTTAATATAATCAAAAACTGCTTAAGCTTGAAGCATATTAGTGAGGATAAAATGAAACACGTTTGCAGAAATTGACCTATTTCAGATCAGCAAATGGAAAGCAGAGGAAACAAGTTTATCTGTTGCGTCTACTGTCCTCATCTGCTTTACACTGGCAAAACATAAACGTTGGAAAAGCAGCTTGAAAAACATTAAACATTTCCCCATAGAAATACTTGACTGTTATGGGAAAAATCCCAAACCAGAGATTTATGGCTTGAATCCTCCTATCTGGAACTACTCAGGCTGGTGATATGTGAACTACAGGGGGTTTACATCTGTATTATCCTTTCAGAATACGCTTCCTGCAAGACCACATCTTCTATGGCATGATGGGAACGCTCAGTGAGATGGGGTAGGCAGAACATGGGACACAGACATGTAGTGAAATGCTGCACGCATACAAGGGTCTCACCAAACTACAAGTAATATGACAGTTCAGGGACATATTTAATGGCAGAAATATTTATTTCCTTGCTTGTTGGCCAACATCTGATTTTATTTTCAGTTTTAATTAATGAATAGTCCAACTTAAAAAGGAATCAATTTTTTCTGTAAAATACCCTCTCTGCTGAGCATCACATTTTCCTTTTCAGAACTCCTAGAAGTACAGTTTACAAGCTTTACTTCTCTCTCCATTTCATGTGCCTTTTAACACTAGTGATATTACACTGCTGGGGATCTGATCTGATCTGTTCATGCTGTGGCAAAAATTGGTAGGATCCACATAGAATTGATATTCCGTTTCTTGATTGGTTTGCTTGTTTTCCCAAAACTAATTTTTCTTCTGAATTTTGGAAGAGCAGGAGCAAATTGGATTTGGGCTCCACTTGATCTAACCAAGAAGCCTTGGATTTTGATCCACACTCTTGATAAGAAAGAAAAGAAAAAGAAGCCAGCTTTGGGATGAGTACCTCCCCAGTTTACAGTGATCCAGCTCAGTGTTCCGTTTCAGCACAGGAGCAAACCACAAATGCTTGAGCTGCAAAAAGCTTTCTTAAAAACAAAGAAAACAGACACTCAGGCATGATGAAAACTACTCCAGTTGTCTTGGAAAGAAAGGGCTTTGTGGCCCCAAAGGATACTTGTGGATTTATTCTAAACCTTTATCAACTTGTTCTGCATGATTTAGCTGCAGTGGAAGCCTGATGTTGCTGCACAGCCTATTACACCTACCTAAAGTGACTCTAGCACAGATAATATACTGCAACAATCATATTTTTCACAGAGTTTTACTGCTGTTGACAGCCACTGGATTGCAGGCTGTTGCCCCGACCCCATGTCATCTTAGTGCTGCCATCACACATAGCAGTAACCTGCTCTGTAGTGCTTTTGTGTGCATATGATCAAGAACAATGAGTGGTGGGAGGTGCATTGGTGTAACATGAACACAATCTCGGATTAATGATATTCTTGACTTCCACAGTTAGTCCTTTACAATTTATGATGATTTTGATTTATCTCCCATCTTTGTGCTTACTTTGGGGTTCCTGGCTACACCTTCAGGAGAAAAAAAAATTATGCAGAAAGAAATGTTGAGTTTTTCTCTTACTAATTTCTGTCACAAAACGGAACTGAGAGAGAAAAATCAGTAGCTTTCAAACACTATTATCTTGCTAGCGATAGCTCTCGTCACATGACAGTTCTCAAACTGATAAGGTGTTCCAAACAGCCAAAAGAGGTTTTTCAGTGCCCAAGCTCTGTCTCTTCAGCTTGCACATGTTTTCAAACATAATTTCATGCCTGCTTTCTGACAGCTCATTAAACAAAGGCCTCTTGGTACATATAGTGCCCATCTTCCTGCTGAGAATGTAACATATTTATGGTGTTTGCAGATTGCTGGCTGTTTGCTCTCCTGCTTCGCAGTGTCCTGCCTGCCAAATGCTTATCAGTGTAGCAGAGGTGACAGTCTTCCCCATTTGTGTAGGTAGCAATAGTCTTGTGTTTGACCCGCGGAGGCAAGAAGCAATATGATTAGAAGAAGCTCTGCAAGCAATAGATAAAAGCAATCACGCAGGGAGAGACAGTGAGGAAGAGCTCAGGGGAGGAGGCTGATGTTGTGGAAGCTGATAGCTTGCATTCAGGGAAAGTGCTGGCAGTTAGTTAGTGAGACAGCTGGTTACATTCAGACCTTGTGGGATTTCAGCTTCAGACAAAGCAAACAACGATTCGGGAGCCCTGAGAAGCTATCTGGAATGACGTACAAGGGCAATCAAAGCTGCTCACTTCTAATTATCTGCCTCTCTCCTGCCATTAAACTATCATTATTATACATTCAAACCAATAAAGTTTAGTGAATTTAGCACCTTCTATTTTCTTTAAAAGCTGGTGCCAAAACTCTGTTTCCCTTCCTAATGGAACAGATGAAGACATCTTTAAGCCAGCCGCTACCATTCATCCATCTGTCCTCTGAGGGCAGCAGGGGACGAGGAGCAGGTTTCTGCCTGTACCACCACCAGCAGCTGAAGTATCTGTTCCACTTCACCAGAGAAACAAAAGAGCTAATTGGGTTTTGTTTTTTAGAGAGTTTTATTTTCTTTTTAACTTCTTGTCAAACCTATCACCAGTCAGTATCAAAAGAAAATGCAGTGGCAGCTCTGTTCAGCTGCCAAAACCTAATCAACACAGAGGAGCTTTCGAGTGGCTGTCAGGCAGGATTATGATATTAATCCTAACTATGTGCATGTTCCAGGAAAAGGAGCATCACTTTAACTAAAAGTCAGAGGGTGACAGGTAATGAAGGACAAATATTTTACAGCTCAAAGGATGTTTCTGTCCCCACATTAGGTGAGCTGTCTAATTACAGCTGAGAGAAGCAGCAGCACCTGTGCATGTTTGCTGCTATCTAACCACATCTCATACAAATAAACAGGTACCAAGTCACCCCCAGCACAAACATAAGGTTTCAAGAAACATTCAAGCCACGAGGGAGCAACGTTTGTAATTTAGTAGGCAGCTCTTCCTGCTCTGAGTCAGTAGTGAATCAAGAGTTTTAGAACCTTCCTCTGCCATGGAGGGTCACTTTGGGATTGGACACAAATTCAAGGCTCCACATAGTTTCTGCCATTAGTGACAAGGTGGCGTTATTTATAGTATCAGTCAAGCTGAATGCTAGGTCTGACTCCCAAATGGAAAGATGGGTAACATGACTGGCTTGGCTGCAGATAAAATAATATGGGTAACATTCCTGGCTTGACTGCAGATAAAATAAGATGGGCTGGGATTCATCAGAGTAAATGCATCCTAAGTTGGACATCTGAAACAGAACAGAGGAATCATAGCCTATGTTTCTGAATATTGTGCCACTTCTTTCCATGTCTAAAGTTAGATAAGCTGAATCCCATCTGCAAGGACTCCAAGCCCAGTATTCCAAGACAGGGATATCAACTTCTGCCTAACAAGTCCTGATATACTGACAACCTTAACGCTACAGTGATGGAAGTTTTATTGCCTCCCTGTCCTGTCTATTAAGTGCTAAGCATCAGTGCTAGCCAGACACCATTTGCTTTCCCTAAATAAATTCTGGAGATAGAATCTTTCTTTTTTTTTTTTTTTTTTTTTTTCATGGGTGCTCACAGTACATTATCTGGAGAGGAGCATTTCTTATCTCAACAAAACTGTTTACAGAAGGAAACAACCTTCCTGCATGTGAACTTCCTCCTCACATTTCAGGAAGGAAGATTTTCATAGATTACCTCACTAACAAATCCTCAAAGTTGAGGATGAATCTATAATAATTGCGGTTTTCAGCTACTGTGCAAGACATGGGGAGGATTTGTTGCTCAAGTATCACAGAAAGCCTGGAAGAATGTCCTAGAGAAGTACTGTGATGCAGTACTGTGCAAAGCCAGGAAAATGGCTTTGGCTCACAAGGAGTCTTAAAACAATACTATTGTTTTTAAGACATTAAATCTTACAGAATTTTCTCCATCTACAGACTGTGGTGCATCATGAATCCCAGTTTCTTTTGCAGGACCAAGTAGGGAGGGTCTGTTTTTAACATCTGGCCCAGGACCTTTCTAGAGCGCTCTGAGTTGTCACTGAACTAAAGGTAAAGAAAACATGTTATTTTAGTGTATGTTTTTCCCTGTGTAATGCACTACCACATCGGTCAATTTTGTTCTCTGTAATACATCAAAGCAATGGGAGTGCATTAAGAACCAAATGAGGGTCTTGGCCTCTCATCTTCGTTTTATCTCCCCCAATAATAATGAAGCTGGGTTACTTCCTAGAAAATAACAAATTGATATAAACAGCACTGGTTTGCCAGCTACTGTCATTGCTGATGGATAGTACTACAGCCTGAATGGGTTGTCCACACAGCTATTTGTCAGCACTGTCTGTGAGGAGCTCTGTGATAACACACTGTGCTAAATTCACTCTCGTGTCTACAAAGGAATAAAAATTGGCTCATTTGAGTCAATAGATGTCACACAGAGTAAACAACAACAAAAACAGGACACAGTTACATTGCAGCCTCACCAGAAAGATATCCTTACTGTGGAAAGAGTTGATGCTTTAGATGCCTGGAAACCCAGATAGACACTGCTAAGGCTAGTTCACTGTTGCTCTGCTATCATTTTGTCAGTAGAGTGGAATATATTTGCTGTTTGCATTCACACACAAAAAAAGTGTTTTTGCATTAATCGCCTACATTTCTGTTCTTGCTTGCAAACACCATTGCAAAACTGGCAATGATCACTCCTTCTAGTTCTATTTAGATCACAGGTAAAATCTGTTGATGTGTAGACATTTCTTAAAAAACAAAAAAGCTTTAAAATATGTTCAGTTTCTCTGAATCAGGGTTATTAGCTGAAGTCTGTTTGTTGCACAGCTGATGAAATGGAGGATGTGCAATGTGAAAAAATGAAACACAGGACTCTGCTTCTGTGCACCGGGGCACTCCTCACTCCCTGTCTCTTGGCATGCTGTGGGCTTCCTTTGTATAACATCCCTTTATACTGCAAGATGAGTGCATCAAAATACTGAATTACATAATGTTGAGTGTAGGACAGGAGCCATCATCAAGCACCAACAGCACTGCAGAGTTATCAATCCCTTGACAGGGTGGAAGGCCTCCTGGGTTGCATGGATAAAGAAGAGGAGGCTCAGATGAGACATTTCAAACTTTTTCAGGAATCAACGAGTGCTCTGCCTGTTCTGCAGGGAGGTTCATTTTGCAGTTTTCCCAAAGCAGGATGGATAACATGTCTTCACCAGTCTAGTTATGGCACAGTGTTGCTAAAGGCTTTTAGGTTGCTGTTCCTCACAGTCAGAGCTCAGTTTTTAATGCTAATAGCACAGCATCTTCTTTTCCCTGAGCATTTGCTTTGAGTTATCACACCCTATACCTATCTTCTAAAGATAGCAAAATGAAAGAGCTTACTTAGAAAACCCCCTATGCATATTTAGTGGTCAGAGACTACTACAGCTTTTGCCCAGGCTTACTGAGCTCACCAACTGCCACAGCATCTCAGAAAGTCAGGCAATCCAGGACCGAGCACAGAGAAGCAGACAAACTGGCCAAGACTGAAGTCACATCTTAATTTCCTTCATCTCGAAGTTCTACCTAGAAGTCTAAGTGTGACCAACATTCAGTTGGCATGTTCTACAGAGGCTGGAAGGACAAGAAAGTACTGCTTTGATAATAAATTGCTCAGCACTACCTGCGTAGCATATTTGTTCCCAGAATTAGCCTAATTCAGTTGTCAAGTACAAGGCACACTGCACAAGGTTCACAGAGCCTGAAAAAGCTGTCACACTGTGTATGATGCTATCTTAATTGGCCAAGCTGAAGCAAAAGGCTGAAACTTGATCAGCTGTTGGATTAGGAGACTATGTGAGTAGAAACAAAGAAATGACCCAAAGTAAATGAATACTTCAGTACTAGAAAGGTTACAGCTTGACCACACACATTCTTTAATAATGCATTTCCAACATAAACAGAGCCACAGGGACTTGGCATAGAAGACAGCTTCTCTTTTTTGCAGGTCATCAATATACCATGTTTACATTGTCAGCCTGGTCTCAACAGTGTTAAATTATAAATTAGACTCAGTGCAAGAAGAGATGTAAACACTGATCTGTATACTGTATCAGCCAGAACATAGGCTGAGCAATTCCATCCCTTTCAGGTAAAGACTTTAATGGGAAGCTTGGGAAAAGCTGGACTCTGGAAAAGTTTCAAAGCAAATCTTTAAAGGTGTTTGGGGCATCACTTGGGAACAATTTCAGCTAAGCGTCATTTTGTAAGGATGTCCTTGGAGTAGCTTGCATGCAGTGTATGGTGAAACTACAGCTGTCTCTTATGGACAATCATCCGCAGCATACAATATTGAAACATCAAAATGCCGGTGACAGCGTTGGTGACAGGGGCCAGTTATTTCAGTTTTTTTAGATTAACAAATGATGACAGTCTTCAAAATACCCAGCTGGAAAGAAAAGCAATTGCTTTGGGAATGCAAGGAAGGGCAGGCAACAAAAACATCTGGAGAAAGCACAAATATTTTCTGTTTGGACTGTGACCTGTAGGTGACAGCAGAAATCCCTTGGTTTCTCTCTATAGCAATTTCCTCTATTGAAAAATTAATAATAAATATTTCCTGAAAATTAATTATGAAATTTTATTGATACTGTAAGAGAAAAAAATATCAGCCAGTTGAAACTCTGGAGAACTGTTGCTTTTGTAGATATCTGGGAAGATCTTTGAAACACCAAGTTTTGCTAAGCTTTTGCTAGGTTTCAAATCACTCTGTGCACTAGCAGTAAACAAGTATGCAGAAGGAGAAAAGCAGAAGCTCAAATGAAGTTTCAGTGTTACATCAGAGGAACTGAATGCAAAGACAACCCACACAATACTAACATCAAAAATCACAGAATCATAAAGTCATTAAGGTTGGAAAAGACCACTACGAAGTCCAACTGTCAATCCATCCCCACCATGCCCACCAACCCATGTCCCCATGTCCCTCATTGCCACTTCTACATGTTTCTTGAACACCTCCAGGAGTGGTGACTCCTCCACCTCTCTGAGCAGCCCGTTCTAATAAGTCATCACTCTTTCTAAGAAGAAATTTTTCCAAATATTCAACCTAAGTGAACCAGCCCAGCATCTCAGATGTATCTCCAGTTTAGTTTACTCTCATTGATAGCTAATGACATCTGATGTTGGGACACACTGAGAGGAAGTATTTGGGCAGCTTTGCTTGGGGAGACTGTTCCTGCTCTGGAATTTGGCATGGAACGTGCTTAAGGGCAAGCTCAGTGTACTGAAATGGCCATAGAGCCCTTGTAAGTGGTCACCTCTAAAGTGCCATTCCCCTTTACATGAGCATGGTGTGTATGCTCAGAAGAAGAGAGAGGGATTTTTTAAAATTCATTTATGCATTTCCTATTGTGCCAGCCAAATCACAATACACATAACTGGTACAGGAGTGGAGTAATGTACACCTGAGCAGCATCCTCAATTCCTGTTTTTAAAAAATCCATTTTACCCTGTGAATTACAAAATATAAAGTCCTTGTAAGAACTTTTCTGCTATTTTGTTTTGGCAAATGTGTAGATCTGTACCAGAACTTTCTTCTATATGTTTTCCTGAGATTTTTTTTCCAGCTAAACAAATAATATGACAATTACAATGTGTTTATCAAGATTTTAGACTTCAGACTTCCTTTTGCTCCTTCCTAAGCCCCCCCCTCTCGTCCCCCACTCCAATCAGCAAAATAACCAGTGAAAATTTAAATAAAGGGAAAGTCCCTGTACTTCCTATGATCTCCATCATCTGTCTGACAGGGGTTTGGGTCACTGGTGTTTCCTCTTCTTTTATTTTACCCACCACTGACACTAAAGCTAATTGGAAGGGTTTCTGGTGTGCACAGGAGCCTGGGAACAAAGAGCTGTTGGTAAGCCAAGTTTTGGACTCTGGATTCACATCCACATTCCTCTAAGAAGCTGTGCTCAAATTTGCAATCATGGCAATTGTGGCCATTCTGCCTGTAAAGGCAAGGCTCAAATGTGAACCAGTGCTGTCCTCTTCCTGCCAGGAAGCTAACATGTTCGCTCGTGGGTAGAGGACGGGTAATTACCAGCCCACAGGCAATGTGCGTAATCGGGGATTTGGAGCCCCAGCCTGAATTTGCATTGCAAGCTAACATGCTAGTACAGAGATATTCTTTCCTCTGAGGTCAGGAGTGATTTCACTTTCTGTGGTTCAAATGTCTCTAACTGTAGTGATGCGTGGGGAATCATATCTTCTTAGTCCTTGAGAATCATTTTTTGGCGGTCCATTTTTGAGCATGTAGTTTTGTCACCCGCACACATGAAGAAGCAGATTTTGGGCACAAAAACCCGTACATGCTTAAGGGAAGCTAGGCAGTAATCCCCATGGAAATGCAGCTCACAGTAGTAAAGTGGGCAAGATCACCCAACTGCACAAATTGCTATTGATCCAGCTGGGAATCTGATCAAATGTATTTGTCTTTATTACCAACGCAGTGAGTGCGTTGGATGGGGAGGTGATTTCATTTACTGCTGGTTGTGTTAGGGCAAATCTTGCTGTCCCTGAAATGCAAGTGAGTTGCACTTGTTCAAAGCCTGTGATCCTTTGGAGTTTCACCTACTGACTGATTAGTTGTAATGTTTTATAAAAAGGAGCTAAAAGGGTGTCCAGTGAATATAAGAATTACTCAATTCCCTGTAATTGGTAAGTAGCAGTATCACACTACACTTAACAGTAGCAAAATTTCTTATCCTGTGATAAAAAGCAGTCAACACCTTCCATCCTAAATAGTTAAGACCAATACAATAACAGATGAGTCACATGCCATTATTTTCCAAACATAACATTTCACACATGGCAGTGAAATTAGAGTTAGCATCCAAATTACAGCTGTAAAAGCTTTGAAGAAACCTGATGAACAAAACATATTCCTACTTGAGAAAATAGAAACTTCCACACTTATAACACTGGCAAGACCTTGATGAAGATCAGTGGGCAGTGGCAGCTTGGACCCAGAGGTCACAGCTTCTTCCCCTCACCAGGCACCGGTATTCAGTGGCACTTATGAAAAGAGATGATTGCGTGAGGCCAGCTTTCCAGAGTCAGTCACTATGTTGGAGCTGCATCAAGGCAGGGTAAACCAGTAAACTGCCTTTCCACCCTGCAGATGGGTCACAGGTGGGATTTACACAAACAGGCCTCTAACCCCTCTAGAAGTAGATCTGAATTGAAGTCAATGGGAATTAGTCAATGGAAACCCTACTCTAACAGTTTGGCTTGAGTTCCAGCTTGTTGCAATGACTTTCAATTTATTGCGCCTCTTCAATCCGCTTTCAGGTAAATCCGTATCATCCAATCCTTACCTTCCATTTCTCATTTTACAGGTTCCTGGTAAGAGCTGTGTGATGAAGAAAGCTTCGCTGTCTTTTTCTTTAATCCAGCTAAGCTCCACCTCTCTGCAGAGCTCTGGTTTCCAGGTGAAATCTCACAACCGGAGGGCTTCCCAGAGAGCCCATTAGTAGTGCTGTCTTTGCAGCTGGGGAGGTCACAGTGCACCCTCCCACCCAGCTGAGCTAGCTGCTCTCCAAATCACTCCTCCTGCCAACTCTAGAAACAAGAGAGCATCTCCACCTCCTTTAACTACTTATTAGTTATAGCCTCAACTGTGGAAATACAATGAATTTGGCATGAAATGACAAAACAGAGTTGTTTATCACTCTATAAACCCTAGAGGGCCAAATGATTTTGACACTCAGGCAGTGGAGTGATTACAAATCAAACATTTGAGCTGCAGCAGTCCCAGGGCTGCTGCTCTCTCTCAGCAATACATCCTCTTCTGGTTCTTTGCCTGCCAGCTTATTGCCAGTCTCTTTCTGTCGTCCATTTTACAGCAGTACGTGGGTTTCAGCTTGATGTTTGCATCCCTCCCTACACCCTGGAAACAAGAGAAGAAAGTAGGAACAGGCAATCACACCATTGGCTGTTGGATCCCAGAGTGGTATGCCCTAAGATAGCTTTTGTGCTATGAAGAGGGATCTTTGGCACGCAGATTTCCAAAATAAAGCTTAGAACCTGTAATTCCAACCATTTTACTTGTTAATACAAATTTTCTTTGTAAATCCAGTACAGAAAGCTTTAATTCCTGTGAAATAGAGCCATGTCTTTTCCTCCTTGGTCAGCAGGTAAGATTTGGGTTTTTAACTCTCATGATCAAAATTAGTATATTACTATTAGTATAGTAAGTACCATAAATTCAGCTTCTGTGTGCCAAACCAGTGTCTTTATATTCCACCAAATCATGTTTCATATTAAAGCTAATAATCTGAATACCTGCTCTTTATCATAAGAAGCTGGAAAATAAGCTTCCTTATAAAGTCCCAAACAGTCACTGATACCAGGAAAGCAATCCCTCTAGCAAATCTTGTTCTTTCATTGTATTTCCTGTCACACTTATGCTATTTGTTTATGCATTAGGAGCTCTTGTTAAGAAAATGGTGAGTGGGTTAATGGAGAGTTTTCAAATACTTCTCTTATGTGACTGAAGTCCCTCTGGGATCGATTTAATCGTTCCTACAATGAAAGCGGTACAGTCTTAAGGTTCTCCAGCTCAGATAAACATCTTTAATCACTTTCATGTTGAAATAAAAGGAGCTTGGGAATGTGAAACTTTAGTACACTTTGATTCCTGAAAAGAGAACTTAGGGACATGTTGCAGATACATATATAAATCATCTTGCTAACATTAGAGGAAGGATTTCCTATAAGGCTTTCAGGATGCTTTAATGTGAGTAGCTCTTATTATTGCAGCTAATATATTTTGCACATGTGAGCTGTTCTTTGGATGCCAGGAATGCAGCTGTACAACTTCAGCTTCACCCTGAAGCTGAAACTGGTCATTATCGAATGTGTTGTTCCATATCAGCCTGAAGACAAGTTCTGAAGTTTAACTTGACTGGAAATTTGCCAAGCAGTAGACTCAATCCCACGTGCAGATGGGACTCCCATTGATATTAATGGAGAAAATAATAAGTACCCTAACAAACTTATAATGAGGTAGGCTGGTATCGGGCTTAATTATCCATGTTCATGCCAAGGATTGTCTTTGCCAGCAGGTGCTCCTGGTAATAAGTTACCTGGAATGAAGCATCACAGAAAACAGTGAGGCCCTCTTCGTTTTTTTTTCCTAATGATAAGCATTTAATCCATCACTGGAGCCAATTAGCAGGCAAGGCAAAAGAGAGCTGCACTGCTGCTCCATGCCTTGTTTCTCTACTTGCGCATGAATGATGCCATTAATAGTGGAAGTCGGTGTCCCCTTTTGCCCTGGGGGCTCTTCGCAGTGCAGTGGGAAGTGGCCCTGCCACTGCTGCCTACCTGTCTTCCCCATGCACCACCAATAGACATGGTGGACATGATAGACATGGCAGAGCTTCCCTGCTTAGAGAGAAGGCAGCTTGCTCTAAATATTCCTCCATGCCTATCTTTGGATAACAAGCAATAAAATGTGAGTGTAACTTCAGGTCTTTGCAGGGGAGGGAAAAATGAGTTCTACAGGATTGTGCCTGGGACCTCTGGTGGCACAGATGCTCTTCCAGAACATGCCAGCGTTGCAGAGTGGGATCCTGATTCCTGGCCATTCACAAGTTTATTAACTTCAGCAAATGACACAGTGAAAATATCTTTTCTCCCATTAAATGGAGGCAAGAATGGACTCTGTAGCACGAGTGACATAGCATGGGCAGAATGAGGTCCTGTCCACTTTCATTTCAGTGCCTCACCATTATCTTTGAATTGAAGGACAACATTAATCTATTTTAGATGTTCTTCTCTTGCTGCAGTAAAATAAGACTAGTTTGTTTCAATATCTTGAAAAGAAAAATCACTGCCCTTCTAACACCTTCAGAAGGTTTTGTGGTTTTGTTGTATCTGATTATTGCTGCATGCCTTGCATTCTCAGGAACTTTACTGCTCCTTTTCATTAAAATTATTTTTACTACATTCTTCATGTAAAGAACATGTCTACAGGCAAATAGGCACAGAGGTAAAAACTAGCAGGAAGTAAACAGTCAAATGAAGTTCACATTCAAGAAGTTTTGTTCCACCATTTCTGCAGTCTTTTTTTTTTTTTTTTTTTTTTTTTTTAATATCTGCTATATTTTCAAGCCACGAAAGAGAAATATAAGAGATTTAGCACACAGAGCATAACCACTTGCTACCTCAAACTCATTTTTAAGGTTTCCCTTTCCTTGGGAATTTCTGTTGAAATCATTTCAGTGATTGAATCTCGTTTGCTCCAGGACTCAAGGTGGGGGGGTGTGGAGGGGTTACCCAGAGGGAAAAAAAGGAGCATGTTGTCTACAGCGTGACAAAGAAAATTAGCCACATAGGTATCGTTTACTTTTTTTCTTTTCGTGGCCTCTAATCCTCTATTTACATGAAGTATATCTATCACAAACACCCCAATATTTTCTGCAGGTTAAGACAAACTTGGGTCATTTAACAGACCCAAATTAATCAGCTCTCTAGCGTGGCCTCTTTCCTACTGGATGTGTACAAATGTAATGGTCTTGCAGCCCGGAGTCCAAAACCAGAAACCCACCCTTCTGGCTACTCCAATGATTATAGCTGCTTTTCCTACAGCCTCTGCTGTTGAATTACTTAAAACTTTAGTTTGATATATTTTACTTATTACAGTCAGCTGATAATGCTACCAATCCTTCTGTTTTAGTGGGCAATATTCCAGGTCTCTCATTGAGATAAACTACCCAGTCTTCAGCCTCATAGTTTATCCACTTCAGAACCAGATTATTGTCTCATAAAACTGTTGAGATGGTGCAGTTAATACTTGCTATTATTTTAGAGCCCAGAGACGTAATCTTCATCATAAAGATTTAAGTCCTTTTTACATGCTTAAAGTTTTCAAACTATGGGTCATATCCTGCCATTGATTTTTACGCAAAACTTCCAGTGTTTTTTTTTGTTTGCTTTTTTCTTTTTTTTGAGTAATTGGGTTCTTTCCTCTTGCGATTTCACACCACAGGATCAGAATGATGAAATCGCATTCCTAATACAAATTTATGAACTTTGTATCATCGAATTGGTGCTATAAAACAAAATCATTTTCAGTCCAAAGGGCATGTATGTGTATATTTGACAGATCAGTGCATCATTCTGCAAGCAACCATTTTTCTTAATACCAGCCAGCGAAACAAAGTTATACGTGAGTGATGTTGCTATTATTGAACTGATGGTAAGCCCAAGTGCTGTGCTGTTCCCTCCCTGAAATCATTTGATACAACAGTGGCAATCCCCATTCAAACACTACAAATCAAAAGACGCAGCCTCAACTTCAAAGGGAAATTGAAATGTCCAGATGAAAGTCGAGATGAAAGTCCAGATGGAAAGACAAGTGTGCCTTGGTTTGGCTCATCAGATAAGTGTGGGACCAGGTGCGCGTTTGAATTTTCCCTCACAATCTCCATTCTTTTTTGGGGGGTTGAGGTTAGGAGGACATGCAGATCTGTTGCCCCAACTATAAAAGTTCTCTGTTATTTCAATATTCAAAATAAGCAGAAGTTTATATGAGCTGAATCCCATTTTTTTTTCCTTTTATACAATTACATATGCACTTTTATGTTTGTTTCCTGTTCCTTTTAAATAAAGCAAAAACAAAGCAGACTCGTGGAATGACAAATAATTAAACATATGAAGATGAAAGAGAGTGGAAAATTAAGCATGCATTCAATAGTTTGCTGTGACTGAATGTTAGCTGTTTCCTTAGGACAGAGCATGGGGAGTCTCATCTGGATTATCAGGAAGGGATCTAAATACAGTATAACCATCTTGGAGCTCTCCTTCTTTTCCCACTACTGTAACTGTCATCTGTCAACCCCTTGATAAGGGGATTTCCCTGTCAGCTAAAAGAAAGAAGTAAAATGATCTAACAGTATTGGTTTTCTTTTTTTTTCCCCCCCAGTTATTTGCTATGATATCAGCATAGCAGCATTTAAACCAAATTCTAGCAAAGTCTCTGCTAGGAATAGGCACACTCAGGCACTTGGTTCTGTTTGAATGGGATTCATCCCTCCAGATTTTGCTTTATGAGGGCTGGTTGCCTTCAGCCAGTTGGAGGGCTCTGCCAGTAGTTTGTTTAAGAGAGCTGGTCATCCAGAAGGAATTCACCCCAAGCAGCTGACATACCTCTTTTAGGATGGGTTAAATCATCTCTTGGAGATATCTGGCTCAATCCGCTAATTGCAAAAGAGGTTGAGTTGTCTAGTTTAGATAAGACACATGTAGATTAGATACTGTTTTATATACAAAATCAAATAAGATTGATTCCATACAAGCTCAGTGATCAATTCCTTTTCTTCTCCCCAGATGAGATTTTTTATACAATTTCTAAAGCTGCCATAACATTGACAGTGAGAAGCCTTCAGTCTACGTCTCTCAGAATGTTGCCTCCTGTTATAATACCTTTTTCCTCAGAACATGATATTAATGAAAGCTTAAGGAGCTAGTCTCTGTTTTCTGGTAGTATATAATATTCATAACATTTTGCAATTTACAGTTCATCTTTCATTTTATATCTCAAGACACTTAACTGAAGACACTGAAGCTCCTATGCTGCTGAGTTGCCAGTGATTCAGAACATGTAATGCTATTTTTCACAATCTGACTCTTTCTAAACAGATTGTAACAGATGACTTTAAAATTCTGATCAAGTAAAATTCCCCCCCTGGTTTCACTGAGGCCAACTTGAAGTTGAATATACTCTCATAAAAGATCATTTCCCGTTCCTTCTGTTATTACCTCGACCCCTGGCATTAGCGTACAAGCTATCAAGGGATTTATACTCTTGATATCCCTAGATGTCTTGATTAATTTTCTCTTGACATATTAATTTTTGTGCTAAATGAATGTTCATTTGAGCCTCTTTTTGTTCTCCCCTTTTGTTCTTAATTTAGTGCTCTCTTGTCCAGGTTAAGCAGACTGCACTGAGATTTCTTCTGTTGCTGCTGGGGTGGAAGCCATCCAAATTACACTGATTTCTTCCTGTCTAAGGGCCCCAAAGCCAAGGGCTCCTTTGTGAAATTCATATGTGCAATCCTTCACTTTAGGATCTCTCACTGTTGGCTTTTTTGTTCCACAATTCATTCAGCAGAGACTCATGGAATCATAGAATCCTAGAAAGGCTTGGGTTGGAAAGGGCCTCAAAGATCAGCTAGTTCCAACAGCCTGGCCACAGGCAGGGTTGCCAACCACTAAATTAGGCACTAGTTGCCCAGGGCCTCATCCAACCTGGACCAGATTTCAGCTACCATCATGCAGAGATGGTTCAAGACTTCCTAGCCATGCCAAATTTAAATGCGTGCCTCTGCTGCCAACATAGAAGGAAGGGGAGGAGTACAAACACATCTGGGCCAGATGCCCAGCACAAGCCTTTCAGAAGGAGACTTCCTGCAATTGCCACTGGCTGGGACAGGAGGCACAGCCGGCATTGCCAGGGTGCCAGGAGATGCTCAGTCCCCTACCTCCTGTCCTTCGTGCCAGCGGTGGCTGCTTCCTCACACATCCTAAACCCACTCTTGGCAGGGCCACCAGCCTGGCTTCTGTCCCTCTGGCATAGGCAGAGGAGAAGGCAGCAAGATGTGGGCTCACTTCCACCCCAAGCCAAGCAACTGCTTATCCTGGCTGCATCTGGACTTGGCCTTGCTCTTTAGAGAGTAAACATAATTTTCTTAAGAGTGCTGGTGAAAGCTTCTTCCTTTAAAATTTCTCCCAGTGCTTAAGACTGCACATAGCATGCCATGCTCCTTTTGCTGGACATGCTGCAGAGAACGGCTTTCAGAGAGCCTTCACAAGAAGATTTGTCCCAGTGAGCATTCTGATGACAAAATAAAGAATTAAATGAATGTAAAACCATCAGCCAAGTGACACTTCAGCACAGAATTGGGAACATGACCAACTCGCATGAACAAGCACAGAATTCGGAGCATGCACAGTCATCACACAGTTGAGTCTCCTCAAAATCCAGAACAAAATGAAAATCACAAGGTCAGGTATAAAAATGGTGTATCATTTCCTTGTAATCAGAAAGGATATTTATAGATAAGAATAATTTCTTAATCACAACTCCAGCTGGTGCCAAAAGAAAAAGGAATGTGATAGGAAGTTAATGCTGGAAAAATAATTAACTCATAAGAATAAATGAATATAAAAATAAATTTCATCGTGCTGTCAGATTTCACTGTATTTTAGGCATGGATGAACAAGGTCAGCTCTGTAAACCCTGAATCTGGTTTCTTAATGTTGGGTAATATCCATTACAGATAGTTCCCTGTGTTTTAGGCCTATGAACTTTTAATAGTGAGAGAATAGATAGCTCAGGTGTTCATTTTTAATTTTAATTTTTTAGTTTTTAAGCTATGTAGTGGCAAAATTCAATGGTGATGACCAGAATGAGGCTTGAATATATACATGTGTTCCTGCTATTAAAGAAATTTAGGGTCTATTTCATCCTTTATGTAGCTAAAAATTCAAAATATCTACTCTCCCACAGCCAAAGCGAACACACAGCCTTGCAGTTTAGGCAGAATGTTTGTATTTGATCAGATAGGAGATAATTTTGGTTTCAGGAAGAATGCAAGCCTCATCTTCCTTTGAATCCCCTGGACTTTGCTGTTGACACCACTAAAGTAGGGTCACAACAGGAATAAAGATATTCCCTAATGAAAGGCAATAGATTTTTATCACTAGTAGCATTTTTTTTTACACTTTGTTTCTTGTATTTTCAAATTTTCCAGGAGATCTAAGTCTACACTATATTTGGGACTCAAGGTTAGAGGAGAAAAGTGATTCTTACAAATCCATAGGCTAAAAGGAGAATATTTGATACTAATGAATTTTCACTTCCGAAGCTAAATACACAGGAACGAAGAGAAAAAGGACAGATTTGGGCTGGAAGGGCAAAGCTCTCTTATCTGTATGTGTTTCTCTGCTATCTAAATAAAACCTTGCACTCAGAATATTGAATTACACATATGCACATATGTATATGTAAGTTAATTAACTGACATATCATATCCTTGGGGAGGGAGAAGGAAGCTCAGAAAGTTTTGCATATACAAAAAAAACCAAACATATTTTGTGTCTTTGCAGTTATGGACTGAAAGCTGATGGACTCCTCTAGTTTCTGAACCAACTGCAAAACACCCTTCATAATATCTCCCCAGGCCTTTTGAGAAAACAAAAAAAGAGAGACACAGTTTTCATTCTGAAAAGCTTTAATGCTCCTTTTTGATTGGCAAGAAGCAGAGTGAATTGAAAGGGCCCAAACTGCTTGCTCCTGAAGTGATCCATTTAGCTCAATTCCCAGCCCCTCCATCCCTTTAGTGAATTGCTGTTTAGAAAGGCATCTTTCAGCTGCTGCAGATGTGCTGCTCTGTCAATTATCAGGCTTAAATGGGAGGGCTTTACACATTTCTGTCTCCAGCAAATTCTACTATAAACTTCTTTACCTCTTCTTTAATGGCTTTCTAATGTATCTTAGTGAAAGATGGATATCCCATACTCTCTTTTAAACACCTCATTTCTTAGACATTTTATCTTGACAGTTCTGCCTTCCCCATCTGGCAATCTCTCAAACACAGAAGCACATTTTTGTCTCTTGTAGGCCTATCATGACTAAATGTTATCACGGCACTTTTATACGTGAGGTTATCATCACGTGGCACTGTAACTGCTACTTGTCAGCTTCCTCCATAGAGCGCCAAAGCAGCAGTAGAGCTAAGAGATTTATAATGCTGTAGCATAGAAAACAAGAGCCTTAGCACTCTTTACAAAGCTCCTATCATGTTGGCTTACCAACACAGAGCAACTGCTGCCCTGTACCAAGGTGGATGTTGCGGATGGGGCACTCTGGGCAAGCACATACTGCATCAGATGGCATTGGGTGCTGAAAGACACAGTGGTAGACTCTGCGTTTACCTGCTCTGTGGGAGAAACCAGTCACCATTCCTCATGCTTGAAAAGCAGCAATTAGAAATTCCTTCAACAAAGACATGCACTGACTGCTACCATCTGTATGAGTAGCACATATCTGTGCTTATTCCATGCAGCTGAGTTGACCTTTATTTTGCACAATTTAGAATGAAAATCTGCTCTCAGTTCCAGTGATTGGAATTCAGTACAGATCAATTTCTGCACATGCTTTTAAAAACATGTACCTAAAGAAATGCATGTCACTGGACACAGCAGTATGCTGACTTGATCCCCACTGCCCTGTTGTAAAGTTACTGTCAACATACTGAGCCAGAACTTTTAAACTCAGGGTTCGTTGGATATTTGAAGAATGACTTGTTTTGGATATGGTTTTTTTTCTTTTCCTTTTCAAAGCGATTATGATAAAATCAATATTTTCTTAGTATTGTGAGGGTGATATACAGTACTTGCAGAAGCTCGGTCTTGGGTATCTCTCCATTGTAGAAGTATCTCTCATACAGCACCTCAAGCTCTAGGGGAGATACTGTCTACACTTTTAAGTATGCCTATCAGAAATGCAAAATATTTATTGTAATATTGTTCATTAGCAGCAAATTAATTGTCACTATTGTTTACTAACAATATTACAAATGTGTATAGCGAAAGCCGAGGCTGGATGAAAAGTAGAATAAAAAAGGAAACCTGTACAGCTACAGAAATGTAATTCGGGCCTGTGATGGGTCTGTTGGTCCATAATGAGAGGTATGAGCCTGTGAGAGAGAACACTGAGATCGGTGCTGCTTAGGAGACACACTTCAGCCCCGAAATGCTGACAGCTCAGAGAAACTTCATTTTTCCTCATCAGTGGCAAGTTTTAAAGTTTTCAGTTTTGGTTTTCAACAAGAAATCAAATCATACTCATCCTTACATTTCCAAAAAAGACCTCAGGTTTTTCTGAGCCCCACTGGAAAAAACACTATAGATTTTTCAGGTTTTTTTTCCGTGCTTCCATTGCTGACAGGAGGAATAAAGGAGCTAGCTAACACCTATATGGCCATACTGCTGTTCTACACTATAGTAGTGTTTTTATGATGAAATATGTTCTCCATAGGAGTCTTCACGCCATGATCACATTTTCTGGCAAAGGTGAACAGCTTTATACATGTATACATACACTAGCTGGATACATATACCACATTTATTACAAATGCATTACACTCCTTCTACGTCCTACCTGCCGATGATCTTATACAAGTTTAAAGCTTAAGCTTTAAAGTACAAAGGCTTTTCTTTCCACATGTTCCAAATAACTTATGCAGCTCTTATGTACAATCATGTCACTGGAAAAGTCAGAAAATATCTCTCTATATACAGACATATGTGAGAAAGGAGAGCTATTTCTCCTCTGAGGGAATGTGAAATAGCCCGCCCAGTTAAAGAAAATAAGAAATAAATTTCGGAACCTACACTGAGTTATTTGTAGCAGGGAGCTTCAGAAAGCTTATTTACTTGTACAGTTCTAAATCCCAAACTTTAATCATCTGAGGCACATATGTTTTAGGCATTATTTATGAACAGGCATTTCACAGGCTTAAGATTAGGTACAAAGATAAAGGGGAAACTAATGCAGCTTCTGCAATATTTAACATTTTCTCTGATCAATGTGTGGCTGCAAAAGATGTAGTCCAGTTTCACATGCCCTCATGCTGTGCATCCCATGAAATGCTGTGCCAGAGAGCCCTGTATGCATGGCAAGCAATGGAGAAGAATGGCAGGGATTTGGTTTAACAAGGCAGAGTTCCTGGCTGCTTGCAGTGAAACGCCTTTCCCACCTTGCCAGAAAAAGGATTTCAGCAGCTGGGGATGGGGAATGGAACAATTGCAAGAAATTAGGCCGCCAACTCGCTTCCCCATGTTCTTTCTCATTATTGCTCAAATAACCATTTGTACTCACACCAGATGCTTGTTAATCAAGGCCAATTAGGCTATTTTGCTCAGAAAATTTCCAACCGGCAAGACAAATAGTTCAAATAGCACAGAGGTCAACCAAAGCGGGAGCACCGGTGACAGCTTCATGTGCGTTTAGCCAAATGGAAAGCAGACATGGCAAGGGCACGCATGTAGGGCTCCCACGTGAATTGCATTGTGTATTTGCCCTGGGGGGATGAGTTGCACTCGCCCTGGTCAGCCTGGCTGTTCAGACAGCAGTTCAGGTGTTTGTCTGCATGTTGATTTAGACTAACATCATGTGCTGAGTTCCTCATCTAGCTTGCACGAAATGTCAAGGTAAATAAGGCTTAAATGTAATAATATTAACCAAGATCTTCAGGGGTGCTTTCTCAGAGGGCTACCCTGAGAAAAGGTCAGCCAGCCACTGCAGCACGCTGTTCATCTGCATCATGCCGGGGGGATTTCTCTCCCCTCCTTTGAAATCCCATGGCAACCATCCAACAACCTGACAGCTTTAAATCTTCTCCTGCATATGTCAAAGCAGGGTGGGGAGCCAGCAAGGTTGCTGTACTGCTCCGACTTTCTAAAATTTGTTTTCTGAGTGGCGTATGGTACCAGAGAGTAAATGTGATCAGACATAGTGCTCTACTTTGTGGGAAGAGGGGGCACCAAAACACAAGGACTTCCCAAAACCTGGCAGCAGGGTTAGTCTGTGCTGTGCAATGACCTGCACCGTGTCCCTGAATTTCCAAAATACTCTTTTCTTCTAGAGAGATGGATATGAGAAAAGGAAGGCTTGGGATTCGCTACAGAGTTCCTCTATTTCCTACACGGTACAAATCTGTAGTACAGAAAAGTTTCTGGTGGGAGGAGCTGTGCAAATGGATATAAACTGTATCATTATTCCCATTTTTACTTCAAATTGCCAATAATGAGAGTAATTCTCTCAGAGTTTGTCAATGAGTTTCAATCTCATACACTCTCAATATATTCATGCCTGAAAATTACTTTTGGCTGATAAAGGATATTAATACCTTACTTTATTGTGCTGTGCATTTTCTATTACTTTAAATCAATAGAGCCATACATGACAATCACAGTTAATACCGAAATAACTCACAGGTACTTAGTCATTTCCTTTGGCTGATGTAAGCTCATTAATGCACCTCTGTTTTGGCCTAAGGCCCCCTCTCTCACTCTGAGGAGAGATTGAATTTGCTGTTTATGTCTGTGTACTCTCATGCCCTTATTTTCAGCACAACAAAAATTTTCTTTCCTAAGCAGACAAAGACCACCCAAAGCAATTTCATTCAAAAATGAGGCTGTCTTCAAACACCAGTGGCCTCTCAAGATAAAAGGTCAGCGTGCTAATTCATCGCAGCCCAGACCCCAAATCTTTCCCGTTCTGGAAATGAAAGGCATTTTTTAAGACCTCCTGTGCGTAATGTTGTTTGCATTTTTTTGTCAAACGGGATTGTTTGGACAGAGCTGCCAGAGGCTTTGTGAGCACAAAGCAAAGGCGTGCTGCCCTGCTGTTTGCCAGTCTGCCAGGGTATTGCTCCTGCCTCTGTGCCCAGGCTGGCACCCTGTGCCCTGGGGTGTACTCCCAAGGATGCTCAGGGTCATTTGTCACTTCTACACTGGCAGTTCCTGATGGTGGGGGATACCCTGGGGAAAGGGGAGATGATGGGGCAAACGCACTTCACCCCCTTGGAGTAAGCACATGAGCTCCACCCTGGCTTCTCTCCAGCAAGAGTTCGGCAAGAGAATCCTCAATAGGGTGCTGACGTGGAGAGGAGAGAATAGGTACATGGGATGCATGTCTTTGTCCCCACTTCATCCTCACTGAGATGATCCAGGAAGATGTTCTTGGGAAAGAGGAACTGGTGCGGCAGCAGCTCCTTGCCTTCTCCCTGTCCCTGTGGCACCCAAAGAGGGGCCAGAGGCTGAGGCAAGAGGCAGTGGGAAAACTGAGCAGACAGAGAAGAATTAACATGCATCACATCTCTGCCACTGATTTATCTGCTTGTTCAAGAACGGAACGAATAATCAAAATTGGCTGCTAGCTGGGATTGCCCCATCACATGTATATAGGCAGAGATATTTGCACAAGCTTGTATTTATGAATGAGCATGCCTCTTGGAGGCTGGTGGTAAAATGGCAATGGTATCTCATTATGAGTGTGAACTGAAGAGCTTGCAGATTAGTTCCCAGAGTATAACTTGCCAAACATAGAGATCCACATGTCTAAAAACTAAAAATAAAATAAAAATAAAATAAAAAATACAATAAAAGTAGAGCCCATATGTTGCCAGAAGTAAATAATCCTTTCCAAAATGCAACAACATGTGAAATGTGCACAGCTGAGAGCTCACTGAAGATGACTTTGGGAAGATTTATGTTAAGCTACTTCTTTCACCACTGTATTTGAACACCAGAATCTTCAATTCCTACATGCAGCATTCTTTTGTATTTCACTATATTTTCATTCTGGGGAGGAGATTCGAGTTGTACAAACCACTTACGTGTAATCACAAGTGTATCATCATGTTTCCCAGGAAATGGGCTCAGAAATACAAATGAATTCTTCAGCATTGCAAGCAATGCGCCTTATCAAACTTTTTGCTCAATTCCTTCTTACAATATAAGTGCAATCATGGAACCCAATTTTCAATAAACTCTTCTAGTTTACCTGTTTGCAGAACTAATAAATGCCTAAAATCATACATACGAAAAGTTATATTCATTTCCAAATTCAAACAAAGAGCCCCATGACTGAAAACATCTACCATATAATTTCCTGGATATTTCATTTGAGATCAGCATCTTGATTACTTTTCCCTGAAAGAAATTTAAAGTTTATTCACAGAATTAGAAATTAATGTAATCTCAGTGAGAAAGATGGAGAGAGAAAAAGTGAATTACATCGAGACTCCCTTAAAGCTCGGAAGAGTGTAATTTAATCTTGTAATCTGATAAACCAAGACAAATGAGGCAATTGGCAAATAGGTATTTTAATCACAATACCTCTAGAAACCCACACAAATAACAAACACATGCCAGATCTGAGAGACACATTCATTTCAAAGCTCTGATTTAAGAAATGCTGGCCTGTATGCGACCGATTGAATTACCACCATATTTCTGTGCTGTATGTATATGGTATTTTCAATTTCAGATCAAGAACACTGCCTTTAAAAATGGCAAAGGCAATATCCTAGCATAATCACAGCAGAAAGACAGTTTCTATTACATGCCAGAGTCATTAACCTCATAATTTTTTCATGGCTGCGAGTTAACCCCTGCAAGATTTCGCTTTCAGCAGCTGCTGCATATTAAAACTTCCCTTGAATTTTGCTAACTCTGTGAGCAGTTTCATCTTGCGGCAGGCAAACCTCTGCATCTGGCTTGGCGTCAGCATTTTATGAAACAGCTTCTATTGTTATGAAAATGTTTCGCTGCCTTTTTGTTGGGTGCTTTTCTTTCCAACCCCGGCTGCTGCTGCCTTTGCGTTTTTCTGTTCAAAGGTCGGGTCAAAGGTACTGAATGGTTGACCATGGCTATGTGGAGTGTAAGTGAACCCAAGAATGGCCTTTCTGATTGATCATCTATTTAAACAGTGAGAGTGTTATGCCTTTGGATTTAAATGTAACCCAGGGTGCTGGAAAACTGGAGCCACTGGCTGTTTGTGAAATATGCATAGAGGACTCTCTATTGCTTGCAGTGTTTGATGTGGATCTGAAATTCCATGTGAGCCTTTCAGGTCTTCTTCCCATAACCCCTGCAAATGTCTTTCCTTTTGCTTCTGCACTTGCACACATCTCATTATAAAATGCTGTATTTTATACGGTGCATTGGTAAGGAATTATGTATCTGCACATGGAACTACTTAAATGCGAAATGCTTTCCAATATTACCTCCTAATTTTAAGCAATTAAAAAGAAACAGTGAACAAACAAACAAACAAAAAAGCAAAAAAGACCCCAACCCATCAACCTCAAGTCTTTCTCTGAAAAAGGCTTTACCAAAGGCTTGAATCTGGTTTGAGTTTACAACATTTTTGTAGGGATGCCATAACGTTATTTCAGAAACTTGTCCTTGTCAAAAATACAAAAATTCCACATTTATGCATATGAAAGTAGCTGCTCTGATTTCTGCTCTTGGGATTTAAAGCAGCACATTGCCGCAAATGCAAAACAAAGAGAAAATCTGATGTGACCTGAGAACATAGAATAGAATAAAGATCGCTGCTAATGTTCACTCCCACCTTCTGCTGTATCATTACTTCTGCAGTTAAGTAGTTATAAAATTGCGTCCATGACACTAGTACCTGTGCTTGTGCATTACAATATCACATAATGAGACCTACTGTGATGGAGCAACTGCTGTTTTGAACAGTTTCTTTTACTTCTGAAGACAGAATGCAGTCATTACTGCCAGAGAGAGCATCACTTTCAAATTATTAATTTCAAAAGCTAGAAATGTCTCCAGCCAATTCCAAGCAGCTGGGGCTGGGACACAGTAAACTAATAGGGCATTTCTCACAAACGCTGTTGACATTCCTTTTGAACAGCCAAGATGACATCCCTAACTCAACAAGCAGTATACTGAATGCTAAAACAAAATGGGCTGTATCCTGGGAGAGTCAGGAGCACCTGTGTTTCCTGTCAAAGGCAAGTTATAAAAAAAAAACTGAGCCTGTAATATTTTTATACTGTTCCCTGCATCGCAGTTTTGCCGGTAAGGAGGCTCCAAGTTGCAGCTGCACAACTGTGTATATGCTGAGGGTAACATCTGTGCCACAATAGCTGTTTAGGATAGCAGGTCTTCATTCTTTGTCAAAAATTATTCACGTCCATCACACCACAAAGCTTTTATAAAATTGCAAAAAGCATGACTTGTTATTCTGGTTTAGTGGCTTTTCAGGTTGTCTTTTCCCACCAAAATGAAGACCAAACGTAATGCAGTACATTTGAGGCTATTATTGGGTTCTTAGTGCTACACAAGGGATATCGTTATGACCTTAAAACACACTTTCATTCCAAAGACTCTTTGAAGGAAGAATGAGTTGTGAAGTTGATGTTCATTATTTTTAGGTCTTTGGATAACTTTGACTTGATCTTTGGTTTTATCCTTGTTGACCATGTGCTCCTGCTGGGGACATTGTAAAAATGTAGTTTTTTATTCAAAGATCATAATCATATTCAAAGAGAAGAGGACATTGCCAGATGCAGTCTGTGTCTACCTGGTAATCTGAGGTTGAAAAAGCTTATAAGGGATTTACTGATTTGACATTCTTCTGGACAAAAGGTGGCAAAATTCACAAATGGTTTCAAGTTCTTAGCAAAAAAGGGCAAAGAAAGCCCTTTCTCAGCTTCCTTAAGAAAGGACGACTTGCTAGTATTAGCCCTTCAGTTGCCCTGCCTGAAGATAAATTACCCCATTACATCGCAACTCCTCTGCCCTCTGGCAGTGGATTAAGTAACTCCAGCTCAGATGGGCCACAAGTCGTCCCTGTGCACTTCTGCATTGCAGCTCAAACAACATTCTTCTTATGCAGTCTCTGTATGTGCGTGTGCAGCTATTAGGGCAGGTCGTGGCCCCATTATGCTTGATGATATGCACGTACATCATTAGACACAACCCCAACCGAGACTGAGCTGCGGCCCTACCTGTGCTGCTTGCAACAGTTCACGCGGCTGAATGTGTTCCCCAGATGTGCTCTGTAGAACCAGGCACTGCAGAAACATCCCGTGCAGCCCTCAGTGGGACCCATCACACACTCTTGTTAGGCATGTGCTTAAACACTTTCCTGGGGAAGGGCCAGAGTGAGCTGTCTTGCCAGACTGACTAAACCCACACGGCTCCAAAGACATTTGCAAGATTCTGCAGAGGTAAATGAAACCTCTGGACTTGGATACAGGGTGAGTTCCATTTTCCGGTCACCAGCCAGATGAATCCTTTGAAAGAAAAGGAAATCTGTGGGATTTTCCACCCATGGCATTTTGCCCAACTCAACCCTTCTTAAGTTCCAGCGTGGCAGTGGCTGACATAGCTGTAGCTAAAGCTGGACCCCAACACCTTGGCAGGCCATCACTCACCGAAGACATGAAGTTTCATCAAACACTTTGGCAAAAATAAGGTTTTGGAAGAGAAATGGGAAATATTTTTTACACTACGTTTTCAATATTTTACATCAGGCTTTTTGATGTCTCAATTTGGGAAAAAAAAAGTGTTTTTTTTAAACCAAGTTTATATTGTAAGTATCACTATTTAAAATTCAGAATGTCTTCTTCATGATAAATACAAGCACTTTGGAGTGAGAAGGGAATCTCTTTCAGCATGAAGGATACACTCATTGAGTTTACCTAGGGAAAATCAGACAGGATCTCATTTAGATACAAAATAACCATTTTGTTACACATACTTGACGAGTGCACACAGAGAGCACATTCCCAGAGGCATCTGATTGACTTGCTCAGCTTCCAGGGCTTGCACACGCCTTGTTCCTTCTCACTTCAGTCTGGAGGATGATATCATGCAAAGAGCCCAGAAGTCCCAATAGCTCTAGCACAAGCCAGGGAGGTAACAGTGTCCAGACACTCAGCTTCAAAGCCTGCCTTCCCAGGGTTTCTTTGAGCACACCCAAGCCTCCTGTCTTGCTTTGAAGGGTGCTGAGGAGTGCAGAACTCTGTGGTACTCTGAAGCTTCCGTGTACCAGCAGCTATGCCTACCAACTGCTGGGGAAGCAGGCAAGCAAAGCCATCCTCTCCTGGCAACATCCATCTGGGAAATAGCTTGGTTTCACCAGCCAGTGCTTCCCTACACATGGTCACTCAAAAGTCTCCTCCAGCACTAAGTAAGTTTCAAGGCCATTTAAAACAACAACAACAACAACAAAAGAACATTATTGATCTGCCTGAAAACACTGTTTTGTTTTGCTTTTCTCTTATTTCAAAGACAACTCATGCATTAAGGGGAGGGGGAGGAGGCAATTGCAATTTGAGCGGAAGATAAAGGTCAAAGTCTCAAAATCCTTTGCCAAATGGAACTGCTGCCCTGAACATAGCTTTAATCACAGTAGGACAATGTTCTTCTCTATTGTACCTTAGTGGGAGATCTCTGTTGGTGCAAACAAAATACATTCTCCTCAAGGAATGAAATGAGATGACAATGTAGATATTGTCTTTGTATGACCTCCAAAAAAATCAGGAAGTGAATACCAAATACCAAGTGAATTTGAAATGTGCTCATTGTACTGACAGGAAAAAAAAAAATCAGATGAAATATCCTGATTGTACAACTTATCATCACGGAGTGTTATAAGAAACAGAAAATAACAAGCAAACATCATTGGTTTATATGGTGTTTTCAATTTTCATCAAGCACTGAAGACAATGAGTACCGGGGGATTTGAAGTGTACTGAAATATTTCAACAAATCTAGAAGTGAGATATAGTAAAAGCCTGAATTAATCAAATAAGAATTACTTTTCTTTCTCATACTGCTGTGTAATTTTTTTTTTTATTATTATTATTATTATTATTTTTTTGTGGCATCTAATCATCTTTCCATGATTATCTTTATTTTCATCAGCATTTTGCCATCAGATGTTTGATTCATTTCTCTCCATTTAAATACTTTCATAGTATTACCTTTATTCTCATCCTGTTATGCTTTAATTTTTAAAATAGGGATCTTTAAGGCAGTGTTGCTGCATGCTTTCCTTTTCCAAAGCCTGGCTAGACCTGGGCACTGATCTAATGTGCCCAGATAATGCCAATAGTGTCTTCTGCTGACTTTTTGTTTCTCTCAAGGGAAAAAGGAATTGTGCCTTGTGGGAGTTTATCTAAACTGTGATCTTGAACTTTATCCAGAAACCTTAGGAACAAAAACACACTTTGTAAAACACATCTGTAAAATCATGAATATTTTTTTCTTTGCCTACTATGTTTTGCTAATTGAACCTAAGGAATTCTTTTCTAATTTAAGTGAGTACTGGTACTATCTCTGCTCTGCAGACCTGACTTACTATTGTTTTAATACTATATTTGTATATTTTTCCATTTTGGGATTAGTTTTATCATCACATTTCAGAAGGACATAGTCTGTATTTCATACATTAAGCTTTGTTTCCCATAACAACTCAGGTGTGAGAATAGAGGGGGCAAAGGGCTGTTTCCCTTAGCAACTCCAAGCTATAAGAATAATAGTGGTGATGTTAATGATGAAGCAGACTAAATAAGTCAGTTCTCCCACATTAAATCTTCTGAAAATATAAGTGAAAGTGCATAAAGATGTGCTTTAATTAGCAAGAGGGCAGAAAATGCTGAGTAATTTCGCTGCCAGAATGCAGTAGGAAATTGCTCTCTTCTGGCCTGTAGGGGCTCACAGATGAGCTCGTTGCATTGCTCCTGATGCAAGGGTAGACCTCACCTCCCTGGCCCTCTGAGCTCATACCTGACATTTCTTTAGGTCCAACCCATAGGAAGTTGTAAGGATAGCATACGTGTCCTGCATGTGAGCTTCACGCTGTGCAGTATGGAGAACTGTAATTAGTCCTGCAAGACCCACAGCAATGTTAAGTACACTACAGCAGCAGCATCTGGCCCCATTGGTGAAGCTTGCCACAGATTGATTCTTCTGTGTGCTTTACTCTTTGGAGCATACAGTGACAGAAACATTTTGCTATGGTTGCAGACATATGTCTGCATTGAACTTTGCTCTGGGCTTCTCTTGAAAGTCACTTCTACCTGATCCAGCTCTAAAGAGGTGCCAAGCTGAAAAGTTAAATATGTCTTAATATGATGCTCACCTCACTAACTGAATGTGACCTATTGGCTGTACATGTTGGTGTGCAAGTAAAGCAAGTAATACCAAGACAGAGAACAAAACACCTACTGTTACTAGCTTATGAATTTGTACTTTCTGTGATCACTTACAAGCCAAATAAAGCACCATCCCAAGTGGTTTACATTCAAAGATGAAATACTTCAGTATCTGAAAGATCAGCCAGAGATGGAATGTTGGGGTGGAATAACAGAGCCTGTTCCTCCAGAGTAGAAAAAAATGCCCAAAGAACAGGATTATCGCAGGGTGATCATGTCCACACTGATTAGTCTAAGGCATATGGAACGTATAGGCTGAGTCTGATTAGAGTAAACCCAAAAACCTAGAGTGCAGAAGAAAAGCACATTCGAATCCTTCCAACATGCTCCTCCCCTTCCATGCCCTTTTAACCATTCATTCCTGATGGGGAAGAGATAGATCAGTGACACAGCTACTACCTAAAGCAGGATAATACAGTGCCCATACATTATACTATATTGATTTTTTTGCCTATCAGCAGCACTGGCAATATTTCTGCTAGGAAGATAAATGTTATGTTATTGCTATCCTGTTCACTGGCAGTATATATTCCCGTGTTTTCTCTGCTGTGGAGCTCAATTGGATTAGTCCTTTGTAAAGTAAATTGATCAAGGCCTGGTGGAGTCTAATATTAATTCTCATATCTCTTCTAAAGCTCATGGTCAGGTCATGTAACTGTGAACGTGTGGAAAAATGAAATCCAAACTCTTGCCTTTCTCTGGAATTAAAATATTCATTTGCTGATGTTAAACATCACTTGGAATGGCAGTGAGATGAATACTTTCCAAAGATTGATCAGGAAAGCTGAGGGTTAAAAGCTCTGGCAACAGAAGCTGTGCAAGCTGCCAATTATTTCTAGCTGAGAATCCTGTGCAAGAGAAATGGCTGGTAGGCAAATATGGACTGGTGTATTTGGAAAAGGAAGAAGGTTTCTGTTCCCAGGAGCTAGTGATTAGTCTGATATCTTTGTCTGGACTCATAGTTGAGCTGAATCTGCCAGAAGAAGCGTAAAACAGTTTGAGCAAACTATTTATTCCAAAACCCATTTCAGAGAGCTGGGGGGGATATTTTTCTGAGCTTTGTAGCAATATTATGGTGCTCATGGAAGATTAGAGATTGGTTGAAAAAGTTGCTTTCAAGTTAATTGAGATTAGGTTGTTTTGTCTGAAGAATCTTCTGGAGATGGAGGGCAAGAAGACTGCTCACAAGTACATCTCAAAAATCTGCCAAAATGGTGAGCCTGATCTCAGCTGTTAGACTACGCCATGATAGGGAAGGTGGTTCTGGAGATGTTGTTGCCTACTGCCATAAGGTAGCAGATGCAACCTATGGCACAGTGTGCCTGTGATACAACCTGAAAGCACATCAATTACCCTTCCAGAGTGATGATCTCTCCATGTTGCCCCCAGGAGTACCTCTTACAGATATAACCAGAACAACATGACATGTGCCAGTGGTAGCTGAAGTTAGTGAAGTGCAGCAGACTTCTTTTATTCTTGTATTTTTTGTTCATTTCCTACATCTGTTGAAAATATCAGGAGTCAAGATAGAGTAGATAGATGCCAGAAAATGCAACCCATAGCTAAGAGCTTCTCAAATTCCATTTTCCTCTGCGATAGAGGGATAATACCCCTTAAATTTAGACTTGAAATTGCCTACATGGAATGTCAAGCATCTTATCACTTCAGCTGTTGAGTTATGTACATTGGTAGTCAAGGAAAGAGTTACCAACATCGAAGAAATACCTCAATATTTATATTTGTTGAAAATACCTACTTATTGTGTTGGACACAGTAAGTAGACTCTAGACTCTTCCACCTGCATGTCTGCAGGTATAGAGTTAGCATCCCTCCACCATAAAGAGAAGATAAGCTTGTTCTCTCTCTGCAAGCCAGGGGAGTGTGCCCATGCCTAGTAGGTATTCACATGTTCACCTTGTCTGTGTCTAGAGATTTCCCTGGCACAGATTAAGCCCTAAGAAAGCAGTGGAGTTCAGAAAACAGAGATCACAAGCACAGGAATTGTCCTGCACTGGCACTCAAGATTCCCAGTCGTTCTCAGATTTCAGGCTTTATTCCCTCTGTAACAAGACTGAAAATACTGTGGCCCATGTTTTGGCATGTGTTTAATTTTAAATGCAATTATCTCAGTTCTCATCTCATAGTATCTTATTTTGTCCACGACATTATCATCCCACTGAAAGCCCACACTGGCACAAACATTTTGTAGATCATTGTGTGCCTGCCTGATGCAGAAACATTTGGGATAGAGGCACAGAGCCATAACTTGCCTGAGGAGACTGGCTGCCATCACTAGTCAGGGCAACCTGGTAAAGATGATGTATCATTATCAGGTCATTCAAGCTGACATAGGAAAGCTTCACAGGATAGGGCCTGAACACAAAGAAAATCAGTGCCATCCTTAAGACTGCCAGGTCACGTCAATGGGACAAGGGAAAGCTGTAGTTATCCTCTTGCAATCTGTATCTATCCATAGCATGGCTGCAAGATACTGCGTCACAATGTAAAATAACTGTGCCCATCTATGAAAGGCAAGTGTGAGGACAGTAAAATGTCTTTTATGTTTTAGTGCAACATCAATGAGATAAAGTGGTGAGTTAAGGCACAGTCTCAATGAAGTTAATTGCATGATTTTGCTGGTTTGATTACTTCCAAACTAGCTGACTTGTCAGAACAGGTTGATCCTAGAAGCTACTTGGTCTTTGAACGTCTTCATCTCTTCTTCTCATTACTGTAAAATAAAATAAAAAGGAAAAATATAAAGTTTTGTAGGCTATTTTGCAAACTTCTGCTGTGGCAAAGTGGAAGACCTGAATATTACAGGAACTCTGCTGGTTGTGCACAGTGTTTCTGCAAGTCTCAGAGCTGCTTCTAAGAAAGGAGAAGCATAGAAAACAAAGGAGCAAACAAAAAGAATGAATCTCTGAAGGTGAAGTGGAGCTGAGCATGAAAATTAAACTAATTCCAAGTAAGACATGGATTCAAGACTGTGAGGCTTGTTCTGTACATCATGTCACTTGCCAGAACAGCAAGGAGTTTTGTTTAATGAACTGAGATTTTGGTAGCCTGAAAGAAATCACAGAGAATTTCTTTTTCATAACAAGTTCTAAGATCCAGAAAATCTTCACATACATTCAGGCCAGGCTGGATGGGGCTTTGAGCAAGCTGGTCTAGAGGGAGGTGTCCCTACCTGTAGCAGAGGCTTGGAAATAGATGATCTTAAAGGTCCCTTCCAACCTAAGCCATTCTATGATTCTGTGATTAAAACTTACCAACTTGCATAGTCTCACTCTAATATTTGCATGGTTAAAGTTAAAGCAATTGCTTCCCTGCCTTCATGGCTCAAGGACAGGCAGCTGCACACCTTACTGTACAATCCTGAAGCATTCCTCTAATTCAGCTCCTCTAGTATGTGAAAAAGCTTTCCTATGTTGTCATCACCACTTAGCAGAACCTCTTTTCATAGCTAATAAGATGCTAAAGAAGAGATAAGTTGTCCTAGGAATACCTTGGTGCATTAAAGTTAATATGATGAAAGGTGACAGCCTTAATCTGAAGAGAGTCGCAGCCACCTCCACCCGGACTGTAGCTGTAAAAGAATATAGCATGTCTGTGTTAAGGCACATTAGCCAGCAAGTCACTTCTGGCAGAGAAATAAATTTGTTATTTTTGTTCTGCAAGAGCAAGAGGCCTGCCAGGTGCTCAGAAAAGAAACCAGGATGGTATCAGTTAAGTTTGTAGGGAAAATGGTGTGCAAGATTTTCTATGACTGGGCTAAGATCAGGTACTTGCTCTGCAGTATTGCCTAAGGAAAGGTGTTTCCAAGCTTAGTCAAACCTGCTTAAGTATGCACTAGTAACATTTAGTATTAATTATTCCCAGTCCATAGGAGAGACAGAGAAAAGATGTTCCAATAAATGTTCTGAAGAAATACTGCTGTATTTCCCCTTAGATGAAGACTCTAACCGTTCCAGGGCAGTCAGCCCATTACTGCCTATTTTTGCTTGCTATGACACCATTAATTGGATGGTAAAACACAGTATGAAATCTGTCATGGAAACAGTTGCTGTATGCAGGGCTAAATGGGTTACAGGTCCATCTTCCTTGCCTGCTCACTGCTCATCACAGCTAGGTATCTCCAGTAAAACCAGTGTAGCTATGAGACCTGCCTGTTCATCTGACACTGATACCAGCACTCTGAAACTGGATCACAGCTACAGCTTAAAAGGGAATAATTCCGCTCGTAGCTCTGGAAGGGCTTGTCATATTAACTTGCCTTTCTTTCAGACTGTACTGCCAAGGAGTATCTTCTGTCTGGCTGCTGAAAAGCCATGGGCTTCTGAAGGAACTGTTTCACTGTTATAGGCAAGGTTTGTTGCAAGAGGGAATCTCTCTTTCATCTCCCCAAAATGCCACTTTTGAAGAAACTCTTCTGATCTCATGTGATGTAGCAACCCCACAGTGCATAAAGGATACGTTGTTCTGATGGAAGTATATTAACAACTAGAACAGGCTTCTTTCACTGACGGCAGCCCTACCTGATTCACTTTTAGGGAATTTGGTTTTAATTTTAATTGCTTGTACTGAATAGGACAAGCAAATGGGAAATGATGGTTCTGCTCCTATTTGCTTGGGGTGGTGATCATTATTAAAAAAAAAGTGAAATTTTACTGTCCAATTTGGCTTTTCTCATGCTACTTGTGTCTTTGATCTGCATACATGAAATATATGATAGTTTGCTACTTCTCAAGCAATCAGAGCAGTGCCAGATGCATGGCAGTGCAAAATTATCATGAATTCTATCCAAAAGGGCATATGATATAACGGTGGCATGACAGAGGCTTTTGCTTACTTCTTCTACCTACTCAACCACCCTTAAAAAGTCCTTTCCTAAGCACAAATCCTTAGAAAATCTCAGAGATGCCTAGTTAAGTGAGGTTTAAATACAGTGGAAATACATTGTCTTAGCTGTAGATTCTTATACCTGTTTCCTTAATGAACTCCTGGAGTGAAAAGGAGGCTTGTTTTTCTCTGTTTGGGTGGGCTTATCATGGAATCATAGAATTGCTCAAGTTGGAAAAGATCTTAAGGATCATTGAGTCCAACCGCAACCTAACCATACTACCCTGACTCTAACATCCCACCACTAAATCACGTCCCTGAGCACCACATCCAAATGGTTCTTAAACACATCCAGGAATGGTGACTCCTGGATCCACCTTCCTGGGGAACCTATTCCAGTGCTGAACAACCCCTTCTGTAAAGAAATGTTTCCTGATATCCAGACTTACTCTGCGCATCTTAAGGCCACTTCTCCTCATCCTGCCATCTGTTACCAGTGAGAAGAGACCAACCTGCTCTCAACTGTAATTGCCTTTCAGGTACTGGAAGAAAGCAATAAGGTCTCCCCTCAGCCTCCTCTTCCCCAGTCTGAACAGCCCCAGTTCCTTCAGTCTCTCCTTGCAGGGCATATTCTCCAAGCCCTTCACAAGCCTTGTTGCCCTTCTTTGGACCTGCTCCAGCACCTCAGTGTCCTTTCTGTACTGAGGTGCCCAAAACTGAACACAGTGCTTGAGGTGAGGCCACACCAATGCGGAGTACAGGGGCAGGATGATTTCCCTAATCTTGCTCATTACACCATTCCTGATACAAGCCAGGATGCTATTGGCCTTCTGGGCCACCTGGGCACAGTGCTGGCTCATTTTCAACTGACTGTCCATCAGTACACCAAGGTCTCTCTCAATCAGGCAGCTTTCAGCTGCTCCTCCCCAAGCCTGTAGGGTTGCCTGGGGCTGTTGTGACCGAAATGCAGGACCTGACGCTTGGCCCTATTGAAACTCACACAGTTTACCTTGGCCCATTGATCCAGTCTATCCAGGTCCCACTGTAGTGCCTTTCTCCCCTCTGGCAGATCAGTACTCCCTCCCATAAAGTCCCTCCCTCTGGACTTACTTCCAGAACTAACTAAACAGAAAGGTTCAGATATCCAAACCAAGTTTTCTCTTTCAGCTCTTTAATGGTTTTGGCTTGAAGGGCTTGGAGGGGAAATGAAAGTCTGCCAGGTGATAGCCTTAAATCAGGGAGACAAGCAAGCTGAGAGGAAGCATGCCATTCAAGAACAGTCATGAGCCACATCAGCCCGTTCTGCTTAAGTGCAGCTGGCTGGCCCTTCAAAACTCTCATTAATACTCTTCTGGGCTCCAATGTCTGTTAATCACATATTTCTTGTAAAAAAATGTAAATCTGCAAAGCATACTCTTTTTTACCATCAAATGTTTCCATGACTGATGGTTTTTGGTTTATATTTCTCAGCTTCAAATATATTGATCCTGATCCTGCTGCATTCTCTAATAGCTTGAAGCAGGAACATGCCATCAAAGCCCAGTGCAAATGAGATGGGGACCAAACCCCAGAATAAAATCCCATTTCCACTCATGTCAGGACTTTGGGAGGTAGAATTTACCATATGGCCAATTTAAACCAACATAACCCCATTTCTTTAACTGAGGTAACCCTTGATTTACACAGATACAGAGGCATTCATTCCATCTCTGTATGTATTTTCTTTCCAGGATCCTGTTTCATGGGGAGAGGTCAAGAAGATGAGGAAAGAAAAGAGGAAGGGGTATAGTAAAGAGATTTCCTTCAGATTTTCATTGGCAGATAAAAGCAGAATCCCCACAGAAACCAGCAGTGATGTATTTATTGGTGAAAAGGTCAATTAAACTTTATAGTCAGTAGTATTCTGTTAAAAAAGAATTCTAACCGATAAATAATAGGTTTACAATAAATGCACACAATAACACCATTTGTCCTGTCAATCCAAGCACGTGCTCAAATTCTTCAGTGAACTGGAACCACAGAAAGAAAAAGGGATACAAGAGCATTATGGGAGTCTGGACTGGAAATTACAGGAGATAGATATATTGTTATGGGGACTATGTCACTCCTTAAAATGAATTCAACCTTACTGACCTACTTCTTTTTTTCAAAATTTCCTTTCTTACAATATGACCACTTCTTGGTCCACCAGACCAGAATTCAAATGCCCGAAGACCTGCAGATGTTTAAAAAGATGAGAAATGACAAATAATTTGACAAACTATCCAAGCCTGACAATTTTTGTGGTACTTGATGCATTCTGATCAGACCTCCCAGCATTAATGAATTTGCCCTTCGTGGTGGCTGTGAGGTCCAGCAGACCTACACGTGGTTTTGCAAGAGTAAGGCTGTGCAATGAGATGATGGCTGTTGAGGCGGGCAGTGCCAGAGCCTTGTCCAGAGCTGGGACATCAGAGTGGAGAATCAGATGCAGGGTGAACTTGGTAAGATCAAGCCAAGCCAAACCTCTCCATGAAGTAAAAGGTTTTTCCCAGTTTCTGAACAAAATGGAAACATTTGTTTGCAAGTGAAATTCTGTGTGAAATGGAGGTCTGATAAAATGTTATTTGGGGTCAATCAAAACTTTCTGCTGTTATGAAATCAGAGCGTTCTGGTCCAAGTTTGTCCTTTGAAAACGTGTTGATGTGCTTTTGTGTGAGAATAACGACAATGAATTGCATGTGGGAAAAATTATTTCCAAATGAAAACTGAAAATATTCCATGCCAGAAATGTTCACATGGGCTACTTCAACCTTTTGGGAATGCTTTGTTTTGGGACAAGAAGTTCTGGAAACAAAATACTGCCAGAGATGACAATTTATTTTTTCAAAGCACTGTGAATAAGAGAAAAAGGGCACTCCTCACTGAGAAGAAACTTCATTGCAAAAAAAGATTTTGCCTGTAACTTGCTCAGCTTAAGCAACAGGATCTGAACATTAGGACATGACTTCCAGGTGGCATCAACTGCTGCTAAGGGGGCACTGGACTCTGGTCCTTACTGTTAGTTAACAAACAAAACGAGCATTTGCTGTTGAACTCAAGAACCATTGAGGGATCAATATTATTTTTGTATCTTGATGGAGAAAACTCAAGACTCTGAGCTTGAGTCTATCTCATTATAAGCCTCTAGGCATTCTGGCAGTTGAGTACAGATACCGTAAGTGATTTGTGGATTCTATTTTAATTGGCTATAGAGTATAGAGAAGTAGATCTCTGTTTGCTGTGGGCAGCTTTCTTTGCTTTCAAGGATCATTTCAATGCACAAATTCTGCCCGTGAAATAGCATGCTGTGGTTTGCAAAAGGTGTATTTCCCTTTTTCTGGACACAACGATATTTATTCTTTTTCGATTTACTGTCTAGAGGAAAGTGGTGAAGCATTATCTGTGGCAGCGCGACCTACAGATACACCATCAGATTAAGATAAATTTCCTAATTTAAGAATTATTTTGATGGGTGGGAAAGGGCAGCTCAGTTTTGTCACCTCTGCCAGCAGCCCCCCGGCATGCATGACTGCACTCATTGTGGAGGCCATTACCCTCAGCCATTACTGCCGGCAGAGCAGCTGCAGCAGCCAAGAGACCCCCTCCCATGCTCACACCGCCAGGGCATTTTAATTGCAGCCCACAGCTTAAAGTCTTCATTAACTTCCCCCCGAGCCCTGCCTCCTCCACCATAAGATCAGCAGCTCGTCACCCTGACCGGCAGAGCAGCGAGGAACATCTGCAGTTCAAACATGATGCATATGCAACAGCGGTCTGAGGATTAAAGGTCAACAGGCTCCTCCGACACCCAGCACCCCCTCTCCCGTGCCGGGTGTCTGGTGTCTTTTACATCCCATTGTTGGAAACTCTATACTTCCTGCCAGGCCTTCTGCCCACTCGCTTGGCCCAGTGGCTGCACAGCCCGTGTGGTGTTACCAAGCAGACCTTCCCTCAGCTCCCCATTGAACAGCCAAGGGAGAGGATGGCTACAACAGCTGCAGTGCTGGCTGGCTTGTGACAAATGGTCCTGTCACTCTTCTTATTGATTAGTGATGTTATGACATTTCCCTTCAAAAACACAGATGTGACACGGGCAGCGACAGGAGCACCGCTCTGGGAGGCGCATAATGTTTGCTGCTGTTTCCATTTTCCTATCTGCATCTGTTCATATCTGTGGTGATGACTGTTTCATGTACGGCTTTATCAAGAAACAGTGAGCAAGTGAAAGCTTTGCTTGGGTTTAAAGCAAATATGTCTTGTCACACTGGGGGGCTGAGCACGCATAGGACAAGCCTGGTTCTTCCCTCATGTTCCATCCAGTGTTCAGGGAGATGATTGGGGATTCAGTCAGGATAGGGCTTGTAAAAGGGTGTGTGCTGACTCCATACGTGATTTCAGCTACCACTTGGCATGTCCTTTGGTCAATTTTTGTCTCAGGATGCATTATGGAAAAAATATAATAATGCTCACGAAGTCAGGGGGTATGTCTGCCCCTCCTGGGCTGTCCCAGGAGCACTGGGTCCTCACACACCTCCCTGCTTCCCTCCATGCTGAGACAGGTGTAAGCCACCAAGCCCTCCAGAGGGACAAATGGGGCTGTTGGTGGTGTGAAAAGTCTGAGGGCACGTCAGCACTCACCTTAAAGGCCGAATCAGAGCCTATCCATTTCTAAGGGGTTATTCAGATGAATGTGTTTCACAGCACCTTAGGAAAGCCACTCGTGTCCCCTGGAGCCTCCTGGGATCCTCCAAAGGGGATGTCTGACCAACAGCAGAGGCGCTCCCATGCTGGCTCCTCCACCAGAAGTCATTTTCTATAGAATCGAGAAATCTGATTGAATATCATCAAGTTGAAGAGGTTTGGAAAGGGTTGGTAAGAAAGGAGAGTACCAGGACTATCTTTGACTTGCCCAGGCCTTGGGAGGAGGGCCTCTGACAGGGAGATCTTGCTGCTCTGATTGCACCAAAGAGAAATCCCAGCTGGTACAGCAAGAAGAAATGCTTTCCTCAATACAGAGCTAAGCTCATTGTGTCAGGTATTTTACTGTCCAAAAGACAAGGTTAGGAGGATCTCTCTATTTTCCCTGGCATGAAGGAGAGCATGATCTTTTTTCCCCCAAGCATACAAAATATGGCAGGTTAATCCTAAAATTACTTAAAAACTTTCTTATTAGTCTGAAATATTTAATTCAACTTTCAGTGAATGCTTCACAGTGTTTCACAGGGAAGCTATTTAGAGGAAAAAGTGCTTACCTTCCAGTCCAAAAGATTGCTCTTTGGAGGCTGAATAATTGCATGTTGCATGATCTACATTATGATTGCTGGAAATTCATGATAAACTGTCTCTACACATGGCAGTTAATGAGCTTGTTGTTAAATTTAAGGGATCTCTACATCTTCTGAGTCAGAAAAAGCAATGCTGGACTCTCCAATGCATTTCTTGTATTGACCAAAGCTCTTACAGTGCAAATACAGTTTAAATTATCTAAGCTAGAAGCCTGATTTACATGAACTTGAAGCAAAACATACTAGCACGACTGCATAGACATTACTGTACAGAGTATACTGGTAATGAGGAGCACATTTGGGACTGTCTCTTGTACAGCTTTCAGCATATTTCATAACAAAAAAAAAAAGAGATCTAGTCTAAAAGGAAAAAAGAAAAATATAACAAAAACCTGTTTTTGATGCCCCAGGCAACATGATGTAGATTAATATGAGCTAAATGGAATGTGACCAATTTGTAAAGCATTTGGTTTGTATCTTGAGAAATTGAAGACAAGATCATTTTTCCTTGCAATCACAGTAAGCCTTAGGCTACAAGCTCTTGGAGTCTCTACAATTGCCATAGGCTTCCTCTTTTAATATACTGGTGTATTCTAGAATATGTCTTTCTTAGAATTGTCATAGTCCAATGATGTGATAGATTTGCCAGTATGATACTCCTGTTGCCTTCCCTTGGGAGAAGCCTCATTATTCATAATATGTGCTTATAGTTTCTGAGAATTTCATCAACTTTTGTGTAATATTTTGCCCACAACTGTTTATTTATGCAAGAAGAGTGTTGCAGTAATCTGTATCCTATAGTGTATGTGGGGATTATATAGCAAGAAAATGTGGTTATTTTCTGCCAGAGGTTCTTCTGAAGCAGATTGTTTCAGACTGGCAAATAGTAAAACGTGGGTTGCTCTGAGTTTATATTAAGAGGAAAAATACAGAATAATGCAGATTTCATCATTTTATTAATGATAAAAAAAAAACTGTGTTTGACACTTAGAGGTGAAAACTTTTATGTACTTTACAAAGCAGGCTGTAAAACTGTATTCCCAAATAGTATAACAGTTACTCCAGAGAGAGAGCTAGCAGGAGGCACAGAATAACTCCATATCAAGCTTCAAATGAAGTGCAGAAACTCCAAACCCACGGAGCAGGCTGGTCTTCCTTTCATATTCATCTCCTTTATCACATCACAACCCCACCTTCCCATGCTAGCAAACAGCTTGGAAACCATCTCAAACTCAGCTCAAAGTTTCCATCCCTCTCTTTGCAGCTGTAATTCAGGAAAAGGTTTTTGTTTTTCACATAACCTAAAGAGAGTGTCCCAAAGGCACAAGTCCAGCAACTAACTTGAATATGACCTTCAGTCTTATATGCTAAAAGAAAAAAACATACCTATGATGTGTTTGGCAGCCTTCCACCTAGGTGTGCGGGCAATATCATTCAGGAACATTTGGTAGCTATAATATCAAGATGTTCTGTAATTGTTAAGCTCATTCTTTGAATAGTGGAGAAGCAGGGACAAATGGAGGTCGCTTCCCACTTATTTATTTAAGAATCACGACACAAGGACTGAGGGAATGGCCAATGACTCCTTATTCAGATCTGGACGTAAAACTGGAAGGGAGGGCTCCACACTGTTTGCTGTTCACTATTTCACTGTTCCCTACCATTGCCACTTTCTGTCCTGTGCAGATGGTAATATGGTGAGAACTCTCACAAGCTTACCAAGCCAGATCTAGCCTCTTTTGTAATACTGGAGTATCAGTGGCTTACAGATCAGATAGAAAACAGATCAGACTGCTGAAGGCCACCTAGTCCAACCTCCTGCTCAAAGTCAGGGCCTTGTCCAGGTGGATTTTGAACATCTATCAAGCAGAAAGATTTAAATACACAGGTCTATATATAATGTTTTTGCTATTTATTGTGTTTTTGTTCATTTATTCTAGCCTCTCCCACCCAACATAGCCATTCAACCCTTCATTTTCAAGACACTGTCCTCTTTCCACCCGCCCCACTTCAGGACACAGCCTTCAGCTCCTCAGGGCAGCAGGCCTGCCCTAGGCAAAATCAGCATGATGATGACAGTGGACTGCTCTCCATTGATCAGGCAGGAATTTTCTTTTCCCTCCTGCTCTCCAGCCAGAGATAATTGCGAAACTGATGGGTTATCACTCCTCTAAGTTCAGCAGCAAAACCTCACAGCTTGTAAGAATAATTCAGCCACAATTAGCATTGGTGTGAAGCCAGGGCCTCCCACAGATAGGTCTGTCTGGTCCAGTGCAGAAGCTGCAATCTTTTTAATGATGGGAGGTTCGACTAAATTAAAGTTGACCCTCAGGCTTCTGGTGGCTAAATTCCAGCAGTAACCTTCCCTCCTATCCATTCCTCTGGAAAAAAAATCCCACCAACAATAAATACAAGTGAGAGGGGGAGGAAATCTCTCTGTTGTTAACCTTTACAGGACAGTGGATATGTCCAAATCAGACAAAAAACATGATGTCTCCTGCTGAAGTGCCATAAATAGTGCTATCTCCCAGTGTGATCTTTGAGAGAATCTGTTTTGGGGAAAGAACAGAAGAGGAGTCCTAAAAACAGTGCATGAAAAATGATGAAAGTTACTTTGAAGTGAGTCTGAGAGCTGCAATGCTTTCAGCAACTTCCCCTGGAAGCCCTTGAAATTCTATCTGCAATAAAAGGTACCAAAAGAAAACAGCTGGCAGGAGCTGTTAAAGTGGAAACAATATGCAGTTCAGAAGAGATAAACAGGATGGGCACAGAGCAGAGTGAAAAAGAAGGTACAGATCTGTTATGTGATGGGAACAGCATCAACTGTCCTGGGCTGAGACTGCCTGACCAGGGCTGGGAGAAAACAGATTTAGCACTTGATTTTCAGAGGAATGTGAGTTTTGCTTTGGCTTAAGGGACTATTTTGGACTAACTTGTCAAATCCCCTGATTCTTCACTGAAGAGGAAGCCTTGGCTCGCATAGAGGGGATAAGCATGCAGAGGTGCTAGGCTGAATTACCAAAGCAGAAGCCTTCTGTGCTGCTTCTCTGGAACCTGAGTCAACAGCAGCTGGACTGAGTGCCACTTCCCACTTTTAGAGCAGTGAGGCACTCTCTGGCTAGCTGGGCAGTAATGCTCTGCTGCTCAACAGAAGGGGCCTTGTGCAGCCCTGGGCAATGTCAAAACTGTGACCAAAACCACAACTTTTGCTGTCACTGAAGTAATACAGACTAGTGAAAAAACTAGTGAAGGATTAACATTCAGAGTAGAATGCCTCTCTTTCGGCAATTCAAAGGAAGGTGTTGGTAACAGAGTGTGCATGGACCACAACCTGGTCTGATTGTAAATCATAGATGTTGCCTTAATTTCCAAATAAGTTCTGTAGATCCCCACAGAAGGAACTGAGAGCAGAATATGCTCTCATGAGAATGGTGAGGAATCCAAATGCAGAGACATCTCTGAAAGAATCTCCCATGCTCTGATCTGCTCTTGACTCTGCCCACACTATTACTGATGAAAAAGCTCTGCATAGAGACCTCTGCTCATGAGGGAATGGATATTAATTGAAACTCATGCCCCATCTTTACAGATCCACTTCAGCTCTAAAGCACTTGTAGGGGAAAATGTTAATTCAGAACTGTGGTGGGAATGGGGGGAGCTCAGATGCTCTTTACATCTACTTTTAGTTCTGATTTATACAATTCTCTTTCTGCTTACCTCCACAGAGGCACTCTCATACAGCTATTTGTGAAATGGCCTGGGATACAACCATTAGACTATTTCCGTGTTACAGAAGAAGCAAAACTTCACCTCAAATAGCTCCACTGATTTTCCAGGCAAGTGAATTTGCAAGCAGCGTTAACAGACAGAGAACTGGCCGAAAGTAAAAAAGCTGTGAGAAGTTTCATATCAAGTCACTGTGCATATGACGCCGTTGTACAAACAGCACGTGGCACTGTGTTCCCACAGTATCCTAGGTAAGTCAGCTTGGGCAGAGCTATGCTGAAAGGAGGAAAAAAGTAGCCAAAATTTATGTTTTCTATGTACATGTTAAATCACCTTCATTTGGCAAGGATCTGTCACCTTGCTAAAGGATGAAGGCTAACCCACAAGTAAGTAGATAATTGCATCTGTGTATTAAATAGCATTTTCCCCTGTGGGCAACCCATTTGCCTTCAGAAAGGTTCCACATTCTCAAAATGTTTTGGTGGCCTAAATACTTTTGAGGACCCAGATCTAAAATGGTTCTTCAGAAAAAGACTTAGATGTTTGCAGTCTGTAGCTGTAAGTGCTTTTGTACATCTAAGGTTGCAAAATTGTTTCCCTCTCACACCAGCTTTACCTTAAATTGCACAAGATTTAGTTCCCTATAAAATCAATGGCCATTCCTCAGCTTTCTACGGTATTCTTCAGTTGGGTACTATAGAAGAGAAATTCAATCTATCTGATCCGTATTTGCAGATACTCTTAAAATTGGCATATAAGGAATGGAAATTGGGATGGATAAAAGTTAAGTGCTAAATAGGTCAAAAAGTCAAGGGACTAGAGATGCCACCAGCAGTAGAAAGGTGATTCCAATAAATTCTTCACATTTCTTAGATTTTAACTGAACAACTGGCAAGAACATATTTGCTACCTGCATGCAGGCAGCCAGCAATTGACCTGTACACTGAAAATAAAGATTCTCTATTCATCATGAACTTACAGCCTTGACAAAGGAACTGCATATATTTTTTTATTGTTTGTATAAATATTTAATATTAAAAATGTTTAAGACGTGCACCAGGTCATATAACACCACGAAAATGTCTGTGAGTTAAATAGGTCAGGTCTTAATTTCTTTTCACACTTCTAGACTATTAGTTCAGATTTTCTTTGGTACAAGTGCAAATTGGATTTGTGTTCATGTTAAATGTTCGTGTTCCAAGAAAACTGAACATGCCTCTGTTTCTGTGTTATAGGAACACATAAATTATTTGTATTTACAGTAATGCACAGGAATCCTAAACTAGAAATCTGCAGTAGAAAGAGGTGAACAAGATGGTCTTCTTCAACTCACACTTCAATTTCGTTTTACTGAGAAGTTTTGTATTTCTGCTAATATTTTTCCACCATAGTCCAAACCAAAGTGAATGTGATTTTTAAGAGGATCCAACAATACTACACTCTAGTACACTCCATCCCTTCTCCCTGCCCAGAGCAATCTGGTCTGTACCAGAGCTGACCTTCACAGCCACTGCTGATGCAAAGCCTGCTGCCTTTGAGACCAGGATGCACATTAGATTTTCCTTCCTCATGTACAGGATCAGTACTCCATGTGAGGAAATGAACAGCTAGTTCCAATGTGTGATTTTTTTGCTTGTCATTTGTCCACATACATTTTCAACTGACCAAACATTGTCATAACTTGAGCCTGCAAGCACTTCTTTGGGACTGCAGCAATGAAATCAGTGCGTTTTGTGTGCTCAGGATATTCTCAGCATCATTTGAGATGCAACCTTGTCTTTGATCTTCCTGATGTTTTACTCAGGACTCAGTAACTACTGAAGGTACGGTTACTGAAAACCAAAGACACTCCATAATGCCTCATGGAGTTCATTACGTCCTGCCAATGCAGTGACAGCTGTTTTTTTCCATCCATTATCATGAAGGTGACCGCCAGGATGGGAGCGCCCAGCTCCGCCAAGCGCTCATAGCGGCTGCCTGCACAGCTCCCACCAGCCCGAGCATGGGCAACAGAGCCAATGCTGCAACAAAATCCTCGCTTTCCTCCCCACAAACAAAATTCATTTGATGAAATAATGCAGGCAACAACTGCCAAAGCTCAAGCCACCCTGTGAACAGCCGAGTGCATGCAAAATGACAGACATAAAGCACCTAATCTTTGTTAATGCAACATGTTGCCCTTTAAATCCTTGTTAGAGTCTTCACTCCTGAAGCAGCCTCAAATGTGTCCTCTGGCAAGTAGTAGCCTCTGCCTGCAGAATCTTTGCCTAATTGCATTTTGTCAGAGCAGAGTGGGAAGAAAGGAGAGAAAAGGAACTAGATAACTCCATGGTTTAAATCTGTCATGGGCTGAAAAGTGGAGGGAAGTGGAGTCCTTCCTCCTTTGCTAAGCTGCCTTTTGTAGGATGTGACTTGCTGCAGTCTAGGCAAGTATCCAGGCATTAGGAGGCATTAAGGTTTTGGTTAGCTGCTCACAAATGCACACGTTCACTGATGATGGCTAATGTGACTATCATTATCCCCTAGATATACTTGGTTTGCTTTCATGCATAGGCTGTTTGTTGATACGTGTAAATTGAGGAGAGGCAGAAAAGCCTTGCAGGACACAAGGACTTTTTGCTGACTGGTCTTAAGCACTTTCCACCAGCTGAGCATTTGCATGAATGTCCTTGGCCACTTCCAGCTTTTCTCTATCTCGGTACTTTTCTTCCAACTCAAGAAGACAAACACAACAATGAAACAGCATGCAGAGTATTCCACTATACAACTCACGACAAAAGATATGTTTGCATGGCTTACCTCCCAGTTATACCTATCTTTTGCTTTTCCTTATGCCTTATCCCAAAAAGCATGCCCTGTCCCCCGTGATAGGCTAAAGCAGCTGGGAAAGGTGACAGTCCTCCTAACCTACATGCCAGCTTAAGGAAAGGCACAGCTACTTTTAGGAGGCTACAGCACTGCTGCTGTTCCAAGGGGAGACTATGGGAGTCTACCTTGCGTGGGAAAAGTGCATGGGGTCTGTCCTGAATCAGTGCAGTGGGTATTGCTTAAAAGAAATCCTAAATATTGCAGGAAAATATGGGTTGATGATCATTTCTGCAGGAGTGATAAAAAAAAATCATATTGTTTGGTCTCTGTGACTAGGCAATGCATGCAGATGAGTCTGCAACCTGGTTTCAAAAACAGTGAACATCCACCGATTCTTTTTAAATCAGTGGGAGCTCACTCAAAAAACAAAGATAAAACATAAAGCGTAAAGCTAGCTTTATTTTTCACAATTTCCTGTACACTGACCCTGCTAAATTAGATCCAGTGAATCACAGCTGCATCAAGAGTACCCTCACAAGGATGAACAGTGTATAAAGGCATCCAGCTCAGCATTAGTGTGGCTGTGGTTCCTGCAGCAGTGCAATGCTCTGCCGCAGAGCCTCAGAGTTTGCCAAGGAGAGAAGGAAGGGCGAGTGCAGTCCTGAGGAGGGAAGATGGATTGTCTTTGATTTGATCCATCCTTTGTTCATCTCTGTGGCACCACAGCCTTTGCCATACAAGTCATAAAATTTGCAACCAGCAGCTATTTTGACAGTGACATAACAAAGCTCAGAGGGATGAAGAAACACGTCCAGAAGTGTCAAAACAACACAGCACATTGTGTTCATACCAACATGATAACATGATGGTTTATCAGCAGTTATACCACTATTTTAAAAAGAACAAAATGGATGTTTTTTTCTTTTTTTTTTTTCTATAGGATCAGGTCTCTTTTCCTTATGCACAGCATCTTCACAAACCTTGAGAAACAGCCCTTATTGCTAAGCTAAGAAAGAATGACTTCCTTGGAAGTGAGTGTGATTGCTGTGAAATCCTCTGGCAGGCTTGCAGGCAAGAAAAAAAAATCTAGTATTAAAGTAGTCCAGAAAGACATGACTGAAATCATGGTTTAAATTTACAATTTTTCATCTGGTAACATTCTTCCATACTGTTTTAAGGGCTCTGGTACTTTTCCTGCAGTCTAAAATTAACCTTCACCTCATATGAACTGAGGAAATTTCATAACTATGTCAGTATGTAACACTGCCTTCTTGGTCACAGGTACTAATGGTAATAATTTCAAATATATTTCAATTTGCCTTGAAAAGAAATGTAACAGAAGCTGAACAAACATTAAATGAAATAGTAATAAATATATATAAATAAGTGTACATAAAACAGTAGCCAGAACTCTGTGATAGCGGCATATAGATCTGTCAGGCACTTCAGTCATACGCTGTAAGGAACGAGCCCTCAGAGCAAAAGGCCATCAGCTGCTATGCCTGACCTTGGTGTGAAAAAGGAGAGGGATTAAAGGCGCTGTGAACTGAAGTGATCTGTCCAAGGCATGCTGCCAGGAGCTGAAGGAGTTGCAGATAAACCACAGGACTCTGGAGTTCCTGACTGGCAACCCAATGTAACCCAGAGTAAACCCAATGAAAGATGCAGTAGTTTGAGCCCAGGCACTATCGAATCCAGCCTGGTTCACTCCAAGGAGTGAGGTCCATTTTGCCTCTCTCGAAGGAGAGCCGGGGCCAGGTCACACCACAGCCTTCATGGAAGAGTTTTCTGAATGCTATGGACAGCAGTGGGCATTTGCTCAGGCTGCAGGTGAGTGCCAAGTGAGGCTGATCAACAAAATGATGCCCAAAATAATTTACCTGATGCAATGTACTGGGGTGAGAGAGCAGAGTGGGGTGCCTGTTGTGCTTCAGTAGCGGATTTCAAAGTCTGTTTTCTCCTTACCTTCAGCAACCACAAAATTAACTGTGAAATAGAATACCATTTTTTTCAGAATGCTGAACCACCTTATTCAGATGCCTTTGAAAAAAAATGTGTTTTTATGGGATGGAGAGGCTAGGGAAGCCTTGGGATCCTGAGCTGGGCAAAACGTACTCAGTAAGTACAGAGAGTACACTTCAAGGAATGTTATTTTTAAGGTTCCATATTGCAGTCCAGATAACTAGCATAAGAGGATGGAGCTTGTTTTATCTTGTTTCTTTGGTGTATTTTTTTAATTAGCACTTATATCTGCTCATTTTTATACACATGGCAGGGCAGCCTGATGGGGGAGGTAGAAGGCTTTCAGAGCATCTGTCCTATAAACTCACTGGAAATTATCCAGTCTTTTTTTGCCCAATTATTTGACCAGCCAAATGTTGACACTTAAGGAAGGCATGAAATTGGCTGCAGGGCGTGCTTAACCTTTTCAAACCAAGGCTCCAAAATGGATTTTTCAAGCCAAATACCCAAGTTTTATTAAGAGAGGTGTACAGCAATTCAGGTCTATGTATGTGGCCACTTAGGCTGCTCAACAGTGGTTTCCAAAGGGAGGGTCAATTAGTACTAATTGCACAGGGTTCATTGGTATGTACATGGGCATGTAGTATGGAGCTGTGCCTCCTCCTTAGACCATGTCTCACACGCTGTAGTCCCATCCAGCAGCTGTGAGGTGACTTGAAGATGAAAAGTTAACATCCCATATCCAATCCCCAGAGTCATCTGAGCTCATTCCCCAGATGACAGTATAAATCCTAGTAACAGCTAACAAGGAGGTAGGCAGGTACCCCAGAGTTTTCTGGCTGACCCAGAGAAGAGCTGCAGTGATGTGATATCTTGCAGGTCTTCTGGCATGTGATATGGTACAAAACAGCCTGCATCCAGCTCTGCATGACCTTTGGACCACGTGAAAGGCCTGCCTCCACCTATGCTGTCTGAAGCATTTAATCTCTCTTTGGTTCACCAAGAGTGTCTCCCATTAGCTGATGATGGGAAGAGAGCCTGCAGCTCACAGTCATATGCCTCTGTAAAATTACAGAATTGTTACAGTTGGAAAAGACCACTAAAATCATCCAGTCCATCAACCCATCCCCACCATGCCCACTGACCATGTCCCTCAGTGCCGTATCTGTCCTTGAGCAGCCCCAGGGAGGATGACCACACCACCTCTGTGGGCAGCCCGGTCAAAAGCCTCACCACCTTTACTGAGAAGACATTTTTCCTTCTTTTTTTCTGTTGCACCTTTACAAGCAGACACCAGCAGCTAGGCTCTTTGAAAGACTAAAACTGAGGAAGGTAACAGTGAGAGTAACCAACTTGACATTTTCTTTTCCTTGTTTCCTACTATTACAGACAGAAATTAAATTATTTTGAGAAAAATTTTCCCTTAGAAGACATCCTAATATGGAGTGCTTAAAACCACAACTCAAAATATGTATTTTCACAGATCTTATGTGCATTATAAAGAAAAGCCAAATTATGGCAATCCTTTTGCACAAAAAATATTTACAATTGCTATCAAGGAAAGTTCTGATGCAGTATTGATGTTGTCATTAGCAGAACCAAATGCACTTTGTCCTGCATATAACTCACTAAGGAGCTATGGGAAAAAGCAGAAGCAAAGACAAGTTGTATTTTTTTCTGGAAGAAAGACAGCATACACTGAAAAGTCCAAAATTTTGCCTGGAGAAGACACATGGAAAGTCATGCGCACTGATTTACGCTCTTCAGCCTGGAAAGAGCAGATATGGGGTGTGATGGCAAAGGAATTTGGGGACTTTCTCTGGTGACAATGATTCTTTTCTGCAGAGCTCATCAGGTAAAACTTAAGCAGCACTGTGCTCTCACCGGCAATGGAGTAGCTCCACCACCTGGGGTATGTTGGAATTGCCTTTCTTTCTCTGGTACACTGAATTTATATACCTCTGTGGTTTTATTTTGCTTTGTTTCATTGGTTTTGTTTTGTTTTGGGTTGTTTTTTTGCTTTGTTTTGTTTTTTGGTGGGGGTGGTAAGGGGCTGTGGGGTTGGGGTTGTTTGGTTATGGGGTTTTTAATTCTTTGTTTTGTTTCTTTGTTTCTTGGTTTCTGTTTGTTTTATAGCTGCTGCCACGTATTTGAAAAAAAAAGAAAAAACAACAGTAATTAAGAGATAAAGCTGTAAAAGCATGTAAATGGTAACACAAAGCTGGTCCTTCTGGCCCTGAACTTTTGCCTCTGAACCAAGAGGAATCTTTGCTTTACAAGCATCCCGTTGTACTGTGTTGTGTTACAGCCTTTCAAAACCTATAGAAGTCGCTGTCCCAAGAGGTAACAGTGAAGCGGAAGAGAGGAGCCAGCTAATTAGTTTTTTTTTTTTTCAGATACATACTGTATTCATGTACTTCCATTAAATACGTGAGTATGAAAAAAAAAAAAAAAAAAAAAAAAAAAAAAGCAGATTTGGAGCAGAACAGACTAAGGCTTTGGTGAAAGAATAAATAAAGCCAGTGTCTTTACATCTATCTCTCATTTTTATTGTTGAGAGCCTCAGCCCAGTTCTTTACACCCTGGTGTCCAGTAAAAATGCAGCGTGGAAGCATAAATTTCAAGCAGTGGGAAATTCAACCCAGCAGAAATCAGCCTGGCAACAGAAGAGGATAATCAAAACCAAGCCTTGCCCACACTGCAGTTTTTCCCTTCCCAGTCACTCCCATATTTGTGCAGTTGCAGCTCATATTAAGCCCCCTAAGACTTTTTTTTTCCCCACATCCTTTCCCTGCAGATGTACAGGTGGCTTATCTCAGACCCACCTGCCCTTTGTAATGCTTGGCATTGGACAGCTGTACAGCCAGTGACCAGGGGTTGCTCCCCATGCACAAGGCAAATGCTTGGGCAGGTCAGAGCATCCCATGGATGCATACTCTCTCCACATTATAGATTACTTTGGGCAAAAGCTAGTGCCCAGAGCCTACAGACCGCTATCTGAATGAGCAGCCTCAGACCTCTGTGGTCTGTACAGGGAGAGCAGCAGCTTCCTAGTGCTAGGAAGAACTGGAACATTTTCTTTCTGTTTTGCCACCCTGTAGAGCTCAAATCTATTCTAGAAGTGTCTTACTTGTCAGAACAGGAGATTCAGCATCAGAATGAAAAGGTGAAAGAGGGCTGCAGTTATTGGTGGCATCACAGTAGCACAGCTACAAACAAAATGGGAACACAATGGAAATATATATGTTCCTATATGGGAATATATAGACACATGTGGTTCTGTTATTTTGTTACTTCTGTTCTTCCTCCAACCTTACAGCCACTCTCCCAAGAAACTTCTGTTGGTTTGGGGTTCTCTTTGGTTTGTTGTTTGTTTGTTTGTTTGTGTTTTTTTTGTTGTTGTTGTCTTATGAAGCACTCTTCAGGATCAGAAGCAGTTGTCCCATTGCCTCTGGTCATACAAATAAATCAGTGCAGAGTGACCTCAGCGCTGTCAAAATGATTGGCTCACTTTGACTAACTGAAAGACCAGCAAGTAACTGAAGGACCAAAATCAATGAAACTAAGTCAATGAGTGGATGCAGAACTCATTCCCCTTGGATAGCAACGCCCGCAGTATTGCTCCTGCTTTCTTTCAGAGGAGAGCAGTCCCTGTGCCTGGCTTTTATTGAGTAAACATCCTAAAGGACCATCGAGCCCAGGACCCTTTCCAAATGAGTGGGCTGCAGAGGCTTGCAGAGCTCAGAACCCAGGGCAGGGGAATCTGTCTTCACTCCTGGGCTCCAGAACCACAGGTCAGAGTTTTACAGTTGTAAGTATTTGTTGTGTGAAAACAAACAAACAAACAAACAAACAAATAAATAAATCAGTTTTGGTTTTTTTTAAATCTCCTGCCACTCAATCTATCAAAATAATTTAAATAAAACAAAGAAAGAGGAAAAGGAAGCAAAAGAAAAGTAGTTTCTAACCCTCTCATGAAGCTACATTGAAGAAAAGGAAGAGATGTAACTTGAGGATGGGGCTTCCAGAAGGACTTTTTTAACCTTCCTTATTTAGTTTATCTAAGCCCAGTGAAATGAGCTATGAAAAAATACATAAAAAACATCAGACTTTAAAGAACCAAATCTGTTGAAAGCTTCTGCGAGTAGAAAATTCCTCTATTACATATTTGGCAGAGAAGTGGCTGCATAGACAGATGACATGCCATTAGAGTCCACATAAGTAACCACTAGGGAAAGCACCTGCTGCAGTACAGAAGATGTTAGAAATGCAAAGATCTGATTGAAAAGTAATTTATATTGCAAGCAAATGCATAATAGGAGAAGACACACTGCTCATCATAGATCTTCCCACAGAGGAAAGCGAGACAGAATAGAAAGTAGTTAATCCTAAGGAAACAATTAAAGAAGATTAAGGGGAAATGATTTTTGAAAATATTCAATACTGATCCAAAACATGACTGATTCGGGTTAATGAAAAGATGGTTCATCCTCTCAGCCACAGTCTTGCAGCCCTGAAAAATTCTTTGAGTAAAGAAATAGAGAGGAATACTGAGTCTAATTCAGCAATGAGATCAAAGAGTTTCCGTTGCTGTACCTGCCTATTGTCAAGGAAAATGAGCCTGTGCAAGGAAGTTCAGGTTTCATATCAGAATAAATGATTTTAGTGTCCTTCTGTCCAAGGTCTCTCTGTTCCTAAAAGCAGTGGGAACAGAGAGAGCAAAGATTCCTGTGTTTTCTTTCTATGCCAGCAAAATGATTGATGTTGAAGAAAGCCTCCACTTTCTGCCTTGTTTCCTTGCACTGATCTGATCTTGCTCTCACGGACATTAACAGTGAGAGTTCTATCAGAGCTGGCAGGAAACTGAGTTGGACCCTGCAGTTACATTCACTGAAGTGAGATTGTGATGATGAAAAGAGGTAAGGTTTCCTGGTTTCTGCAGCTCAACTCACAGGATCATGAGGCAACACCAAAGCTGGAAAAGGGCAGTGGAAAGCCTTACAAGTTGAGCTGCTTCTCCCTCCTGGTAGGAGAGAAGAAACAGACACCTTGTAAAGGACCACCACCAACAAAAACATGTTCTGACTTTCTGGAGCATGCTTGGTTCCCACTGCTCTTAGGAACAGGGAGATGTGGGACAGAATGAATGAAATGAGGAAAATTAGAAGTTTTGTGTGCAAGCATCTTCATTTTTCTGGCCTCCCAAATGTGCCTGTCATGTCTTCCTGGTCTATGTGTGTTCATGTAATTTAGATGCATAGTCTCACAGTCAGCATTTCACTTGCCCTGGGTGAGCCCCATGGTGAAACCCATGCAGTCTATCAGGGTGAGGCTCAGAGGCCGCAGGACCTCTCAGGGATATGTGATGCCCTCTGCAGCGTGGGGACCTACACCAGCTGGACCATATTTCACAAATGCATGCTAGCATTGGTATTTGTTACTGCTAAGGGAGACGTCCAGCACCTCTCCAGGCATTGCTTGCAGGAGGGGATTCACCAAGGGCTTTGGTAATTGCCAGGTTTTTCCTTCCCATGCCCAATGCACAGCTCGTAACAGTAATTCAGTAGTCTTTGGTAAGGTCCCGAATCAGAACAGAGTTGCCAAATAAATGAGTGAGGGCTCTTTCCCTCTGAGTGCTTTGCAGACAGAAACAAGAAAAACAGTTCCAAAATGGTAACAGCAAGAATCTAACAGCAATCTGCAAGTCAGATAGGAGCACAAAGAGCATTTCATCTCCTTTGTGATTAGGATTGAGCTTGACACGTGGAAAGCAACCAGACCACACAGACAAAGGAACACTGGAAATAATAATCTTTAAAGAAGCACATCTGAAAAATATAACTCTTCCAATGTTTAAATTTGTCTAGCAAGCCCAGATGCCAAATGCATTTCAGGAATAGCTCGGCAGTGACTGAGTACAACATTTAATTAAGTGATTATATAATCATCCCTCTGTTTTATGAAGCAATAATTCAGCTCCCAAGTGGATAAGCTATGAGGCCAAAGGCCGGGCAGTTTATCACAATGAGGGAATCTATTTATTGTGGAGGAAAACAGGGGGACGATGATGTTATTGTTAAAATACTGGTTTAATTAATGTAAAATTAATAAGTCTTTTTTATTTCCTTTTCATTTTGTAACAGTGCCTGGCTCATCAGAAAAATGGCTCTTCTGCCATTTTCCATGTGTAAGTGGTGGTTATTTATGGCCACACGGAACGTGCAGGAAGTTAATGATGTCACACAGTCAATTTATTGGGGAAAAAATTGCTAGAGTCATTTTATCAGAGAATTATATAGTTCTCTTTGTGGAATATAAGTAGACAAGAGACTCCACTTACATTGTAAAAGAGAGATCAGACAAGGTAACTTCTTTGCGGGAAAGCTTTTCACTGGATTATTAATAATAATTCCACTAAACCAGAGGCTCTAGACCCACTGAGCTGTGACTTCACATAATGCACAATATATCATTAGGGAGATATGGACAGCAGTTGGTGAAATTACATACAGTACCAACAGCATGTAAAAAGTTGTATAGGCAGGCAACTTGCTCAGAAGAGTAATGCTTGTGTAAACAGGGTGCTACAGTGATAGGGAATGAGTTGCTCTAAATTATGTGTCTGGGTTTTGTTTACAGTTCTCTTCAGGTATTTTATTACAGATTTCAGTAAAACCCCAAGTAGGTAAGGGAATAAGTGTAGAGGGTATTCTTGAAAGTGATTGAGAGTACAGTAGAGGGAAGAATGATTTACTGCAATATGAAGAATCAGAAAACAACAGGGATAGCAAAAACAGAAAAGAGCCAACAAAGACAAAGGAGAACGAATTCAAGAAAATCAACTGGATATAAGGACAAGGAAAAAGGGAAAGAGATGCAGTGACCAATGTTGATTAATATATACAGATAGCAGTCCTCAGAGCTGAGTGAGTAACGAGTTTAGGAGAGTGAGAAACTTCCTTTTCACTGTTGCTACTGCAGTTGCACGTTCAGGAAGCCCAAGTGCAGACTCAGCATTTTTGAGAGGCACTCAAGAAGATGTCCCACCTGCTTCAAAATATGTGGATGAAAAGAAAGACAGAAAGAAAGACAGAAGGGGGGGGGGGGGGGAAATAAAGAGAAAGGAAGAAGGGAGAAGGGAAACAAGGAAGGAGGAAAGCAAGGAAAGAAGGAAGGAAGGAAAGCAAGGAAAGCAAGGAAGGAAGGAAAGCAAGGAAAGCAAGGAAGCAAGGAAGGAAGGAATGAAGAAAAGAACGAAGGAAAAGTCTGTGCATTGAATTTAGCCTATTGCAGTAAATTCTGCTTTTACTATGGCACTGAGGTATTAGAGACTGTATTACATGCTGGGTTCCCAAGATGGATTGTTCAATAGACTGCACACCATGAAATCATTGATTTGATGCCTTGAAAGAGAACTTATAGGGAAAGCTGATGGGAGAAATAGCACTGATACAGGCTGAGACTGATTACTAAAATGGGGAGGAAAACTATTAGGTTGCATTCATTTTATAGCAAAGTGTTCTTAAGTGAGGGAAAAGGAGTTTATGTTCCATGTAGAAGAATCCCTGCAGAACAGTTTCAGCTTATTAGTACTAAATTGACCACAGCAAATGAGCACTACAATTATCAATGACCTGGCATTTTATAAGCACACTGGGGCTCAGTTTTAAACTATTTTACACATATAAAGAATGTGAGATGGAAGATGAAAGGAAGGAAATCCACCCAACAGTCTCAGCTTCAAAGACTTCTGCAGAACAGTGCTCTCGAGGGCGCACACATAACTATGCACACATAACTATGCTGAGATTTGCTTTTCTTCTGGAGTTTGACCACTGGCACTGAAATATGAGGCTTGAAGAGAACAGTGATAGCCCACAGCAAGGAAATTGTTAGGGGAATGCACAAATAGCTAAATGGCATGGAATTTAACCCTTTTGAAAGAGAGGAATTGCTGAAGGCATTTCAGAGTGGGAAAGAAATGCCACTCATTGATGTGGAGGAATGACCTGGTGAAGCACACAGGTCCTTTTCCAGCCCTCTGTCACAGAATGGCCTGGGATTTTTCTGTGGTGTGTCCTAGAGAATTCCTGCACAGTGCTGCTTTCTGCTCTGCACCCTGGGACTACAAGACAAACACGTGGACCATCTCAGCCAGACCTTCCTTTGAGACAGGGAACTCATAGATTCCATCACTCCAGATTTTGAAGTCACATCACAACAGAATAACCTTCCTGAAAGTTTCTGCCTCTAGTGAGTGCTCTACCAGTCTCTGCACTACAAGTACAGTGAATCCACTGGGTAAGTCATCAGGAATGAGGATGCTACAACCCTTAGTCAAAACAGAAATCTTCACATCAACCTGTATGAACTTGTCCCTTCCTGTCTACTGTGCAGCCATATCTATACCACCCTTAGTCTAAAAAGCTGGACAGCAGGCTTTTTCATCAGGTTAGCAGGCAATTAGAGTATGCTCTTGTGACTCAGAAAATCTGAAGAGGCTGAGTAGAAGAGTTACCATGTTGGTCAAAAGGGCCTTAAATCCTTAGATCCTTAAATCATATGGTTCTTCGTATATCTCTGGTTCTAGCAAACACTGAAATGACCATAATGACAGCAACAGTAGGTCCCAGGGTACTGCTGGACTGTGTGGCATAAATTTGGTGCCCAGCTTTAAACAGTGCAGAGAGTAGAGACAAAGAGAACAGCCATGTTACAATCTAAATGAAAAAGAGGGTGTTGTATTTTTCATGTGATGCACTGCAGCATTTGCTGGCGAAGCTTTCTGGGTTGTACCAATAACAACAGCACAATCTCCTTTATCAAAGGACCATTGCCAATGTTGATTAAGCTCTGTGCTCACGGAATCTAGATCTGAAGTCTTGACTTTCATAGGATTTCAGATGGCAGAGTGGCAATCAAATGGCCAAAGTGGAATTGGTTGGAGGCCATGGGCAACATGGAACAACAGGTTCTTATGCCAATTTCCATGTGCTGATAAATACCAACTTGCCAACCAGATTAGCCATCAACAAGCAAAGCTGCTGATGTACCAACACTAGATACTGAAGAACACCAGAGACTTTGATGTTCTGCTTTTTAGTTTATTATGCTTCATCACTTTCCTTCTGAAAAGTTCTAAAAAGCTGTTAATTTTTCACTCAGATTTTAAAATGCACTGAGCTTCCCAGAGACGATGTCTAACAATGTTAACGATGGCTGGTTTCAGAACTCCCAGTAGGATTTGTATGCAATTAATGTTCTCCTCCTCTGAACAGAAACCTAGAGGTTTGCAAAACACACCATATGTTTGTCAGTTTGCCAATGAATCAAGATGTTTTTGCAGCCTTCTGAGTTTCAATAATTAATGGTAATGTCTAAAACCTAAATCACAGTTCAGGGGATCAGAAGAGAACTTTTGCCACATCCAGTGTTGTTCAGCATCATCAGAGAGAGATGTCTGGGGTGAGAAATTAAACAATTGCACTAACCCCCCATTTTTCCCTTCACAGCCTGATCTCCTATTCCCATTGCCCTTTCCAAGCTATCTGGCTATTCCCTGCAACAGGTTTACTTGCTTTGCAGAGTAATGCTATTATTCCCCCTGGTGTAGGCTTTGGTCTCAGATAACTGAATGATCAATACTCCAGTGTAAGCTGCCTAGGTTGACTTGGTCTTAGTGACTAAATGACGTCTTACAGGTCACAGGTTGAAAATATACTTTATTCTCATAATCTTATTTTTTCTTTAGCAGACCATTACCAACCAATTAATACAAGAAGATTAAGCAAATAAAATAAATCAGTTAGGTCTTAAAATTGTGTTCATAACCAGGTTGGCTAATTTTTATAAGCCATGTTATTTCAATTATTATTTCAAACTACAACTGCTTGAAAGTCTGATCCAGAAGAGTATGCTTAATACCTCATATACTTATTGCCTTCACTGTTGGATAATTCTTCTGAGACTTCCTCTGCTTCCACACTTGTGCATGAGCTCTCCTGCTTTAGCTGAGACTTTACGAGCAGGATTCTTTCCTTTGAGGTGATGATTTTCCTTTTTGCTAGCCTACTAAAATTCTTTCCTTTTTTTATGGATTCCCTGCTGAACTGACCTAGTTCAGTCTTTTTCCCCAGACAGATCTAAATTTGCAGCTCAAGATGGCCGATAAAGTAGCAGGAAATTCCTTAACTACCTACAATGTGCTAGACTGCTTCTCCCCCTTCTCCCCTCCAAAGCAGAACTACTGCAGGAAGTGCTCTAATAATAATGATAATGTCACCAGCCCTTCTGCTTCAGAATTATAAACATCTCTTGAAATGGGGTGGTTTTTTAATTCGGCTAATCTCATTCTCGTTTTAATATTATAAAACGGCCAATTTGTAAAATGAATGAATTTAATTTATACTTAGCCTGTCATGCAGGTTAGCAGTTCCTGTGATCAGCATATTTTTAGTAATGCTGTTGATTTTTCTCAAGTGCACTGCAATAACACTGGTGTTGTAACCAATGTGAGAGACCATGTGTTTTAGGACTGTATATCTTTTTAGCTTTAATTATGCTTTGCAACACCACCCATTCACAGAACACAGAGTACATTAGAAGCATTCAAAATAATTCCTTTAAGAGTCAAGCAACTGTTACTTTGTGACAGAGGTGATATACTGGTGCCATTTGGGCCCCTACAGTATCACAAAAACACAAAATTACCATTCTTTCCATTTGGGGGATAAAATCTCCTCCAAACAGCACACAGCACGTACAGAACAGCACAGACTGGATGTGCCAAGAGGATTTCAGGACAGCAGAATTCAAACCCTATTAAAAGAACTGCAGCACAGTACAATGTGGTCTCAGGCATTTCATGGTGCAGTCTCTCTTTCCTTGTAAAGATGACACTATCAGCAGCAGCAATAATTGTTTCTGGCTAAAGATATCTCTGAACATCTCCGAGATTCCTATTTAAATGACTACTTATTTGCAGACAGTTTTTTTACTATATTGATGTAGCAACACTAATGGAGTGCCAAATATGGCCTGCAACAATATAGTTTAACGCTGTTTGAAACTGGAGGCAGAAATCCTAGCACAGATTACATCTAAATCCTACCAAGCCTCTATGGAAGACAATATTATTGAGTTACAACCTTGACTGCAGCAAATATGAAGGTTTGCTTTAAAGATTCACTGCCTACAAAGGTATTTGGTCCTTCTCTACATGATCATTTTAACATAATTTTAACCCAAACTCTTACTTTTTTTGACAATCCAGTTCTCGGCTCTATGAGATTATTAATGAAAAACGTCTGCCTTTCCTTAAGAAAAAGGTAGATTTTACCCTCCAAAAATTACTCCAGGAATGAAAATCTTTCATTCATCCAAAAAAACCTGTGAGCAATCTTCCTATCCATTAGCCATTTTACCAGGAAATGCTTGCACAGCGCCTCCTGGGCACTGCAGGATGAACATCCCTCAACCCCAGTTCCCACACCCCATTAGAAAGCACTTGTCTGCTTGCTCCCTCTCCCTCGAGGTGACACCTCCTTGCATATCTGCAATACATTGGGTCCACCAGGCATAAGACCAGGACTCGCTAGGTAGGCAGCATGCCAGCCCACAGGGAAGAGCAGGAACATAGAGAAACGGCACTAAAAACTCACAGAAAAGAGCTGGGCAGGAAAAAAAAAAAAACCTGACAGAACAATTTTTCATTGAAAATGGCCCTTTCAGCAAAAGGGATGGTGATTTTCACTCACCTTGCAGGGGCTCCAGCAGAGCACCGTCTGCTTTCTTGCTGTTTCTCCCTCTCCGTTTTCTCTGTGAAGCTTGGAGTCATCAAAATCACTGACTGAAAAAAACTTCAGGTTTCCCAGACAGGGATTGTGAGCTCAAAAGCCCTCATGGCTACAGATCCTGCCCTAGGACTCACTGAGGTGCGAGGGCAGAACAGTGTCCTGCAGCAGGAACTACTGGGAAGAAGTGACTTGTGGGTATCAGAGCTTGAAATGAACATCCCCAGTGATGTTTCCTTATGAAAGCCTTCAAGTGAGACATTTTTATGTCTTTATAATTGTTTCATTAAAAAAAAAATATATATATATATATATATATATATATATACATATATCCCTTCTAAATGGAATTTCTGAAGTTTTGGGGTTTTGTTTTTGTTTCTTTTATTTGTTTATTTATTGACTGAATTTTCCAGAGAATGGACAGTCTAAATTTAGTCGGGATACAAGCAGCAAAATACCTCTCAAAATATGTTTCCACTGTTAAACCTAACCTACATTTATAGTGTCAAATTCTCTAATTCTGTCAACATCAAAACTAAAATTTTCTATGGGAAGAGAGAGAAAAAATATACCCAAACAGGATGCCAAGAAAGCTTCTGTTGTTGTACATCTGCCATCGTGACTTTCAGATCATTCCTGTATTATCTCCTACACATGAGAATCACCCAGAGGAAAAAGGAATAAGAAGACAATACCCACAGTGGGACAATTTCCTGCCACCACAACCACTTTGATATCTACTGTTAGCTTGGACCTAGGTCTGTTTCACACCTTCTTCTAGTTAGGAAAGAAATGCAGTGAGAAAAGAAGTGAACTGCAGAAATAGCTTTGAAATACTTTGTTTTGACTTGCTTATTACTGAACAAGGAAAAGGTTGCTTGGTCCACAGGTTTCATCATCCCACATACTCTGAATTTTGCAAACAAAACCCCACCAGCACATTTCCATTGTGCGTTTGCCAGGGTTTGAGAGTTGTTGGGGCTCCCAAATTCAACAGTATGTCTTAGCAGTTCAAACAGGGAAGAATCAGTGTGGCTGTGAGGAATGACTGAGAGAATTATGCATACATCTCATAGCCACTGCCACTATCCAATGAAGACAGAAAAATGGGCAAAGCCTGACAGTCTTTGACAGTCACACACTAAGTGGAATAGAAAACTTGTTCTTCACATCTGAAAGGGGAGAACCATAAAACAAATGCCCCCACTCTGCAAAATGTCCCTGCAGGGTTTCCCTGGACAAGGAGAAGGAAGAAGAGAAGGAGAAGGAGGAGGAGAAGGAAGAGCACGAGACCTTCCAGAGCATCCTCGGTCAGGGATGACTGCTGTCATGGCAACAGCAGCTATGTGGGAGAGGAGCAGCTGTGGGCAGTTGATTATTTTTCCTTTTTTTTTTTTTTTTGTTTTGCAGAGCTGCTCCCAACACAGTACTGTCTGCCTGCGTTAAAAGTCCTTGAGCTCCTTGGGTCAAAGGCAGCTCTCAGAAGGACACCTCTGATCCCACCTGGAATCTCCCAGATGTTCAGTGTGCAAGTCAAAGCCAGGGTCTTTCTGTCTGCTCTCATAAGCACCTGCAGAAGGTGAGTTATCTCACCTACAGATGAGAGACGATCTGTGCTCTGGAAGTGCAAGTCATTAATACTGCATAGGATAAATTGCCCCCCAAGGGCCCCTCTCTCTCTGGGCAACAGAAAGCTGCTACTCAACTAAATTAAAGCGTAGCATTCAAAGCTTAATGTTAGATGAAGTGACTCTCATCTGCAGAGTAATGTTGCCCGCAGACCTATTGAGCCTCATTCATCTCATGTAATTTACTCGCATTTCTTACTCCCTGCAGCTGGGCTGATGGCTTGTGTTTTCAGGGCTGTGCTACAGCCTTTCCTCTGCTCCGAGACCCTGTGCCAGACGCAGCTGAAGATAGCCCTGCCTCCTTGTTGCAAGATGCCAAGTTTGAAATATAATGTGTTTCTGCCATACAGAAATTATCAGAGCAATGCAATTAGCAATTGTACCTATAGGGCACATTTAGAACTCTGGTTATTATGTGATTGCCCAGAGAGTCCATTGAAACTCAAACAACCCATTTCAGTACATTTACCAATTATCATGCAAGGATGGGTAAGAAACAATTTGCTGCTTAAAATCAGCAAATGAAATCAAGGCAACTTTCAACTTTATGAGTTTTATTTGATTTTCCCTTACTCCAGACAAACTCCCGCCCCACAAAACAGAAGTCACAAGTGATTAATACATGTTCTACTGAAAGCCACCAAGGGCACTAAATTAAATCTGTGGTGCTCTCTCTTGCTTACCCACACACATAAAAGACTTAAAAGCCTGTGCAAGGCTTCCTATTGGCATGAGGTTGTGCACCAGCCTAAAAGCTATTAGCATTGGTTAGAAAGCTGCAGAATGATTTAGCAGAATTTTAAGTGACTGCCTCAGCACTCTGCTCTGTGCTGGAGACTGGAGCAGCTCTTGGAAATGTATTTTTTAAAAAACTTGTGAATTTGAAGTTGTTTGACAGATGCCACTGTATTTGACTGATCGTGTGTAATGCAAGTTTTGTTCATTTTAACCCTTCCTTTTGGGTTTCTCTGCTAGCAGTTGCTGTGCAAATGTTTTCAGAAAGATTGCTAATGTTAAAGAGCAATTCCAGTTACAAGTGATAGCTGTACATCATGTATATTGCACCGACTTGCAGTCTGGCTGTACCAAAAGTATGCATTACTGAAAGCCTATTATAAAGAGACCAAGAAACCATGTAATCCCTCTGGACCTTCAGCACCACCTTTTCCACTATGTACAAGGCAAGTGTCTGACAGCACTTAAATTCTATTCAAGCAGATGTTTTTTAAATGATCTTTATCATCAGCCCACTGGAAAGATGAACTCCAGTCTGCCCAAACTAGAGTCACATTTGGATCTTGAAGCTTGAAACTCCTGTTTCTCCCTATGAAGATCAAGCACTGTAAGAATATGGGGTTCACAGAGTAAGGATGTGAGTAAAGGGACAGACAGTCCCTTTTAGACGTGTTTCACAGGATAAAAGGCCATTTTTAACCTGAAGCAGCCATTTGTATCTTCTTTTGAGCTTCTTAAGAATCAGTCTGATCAAATTTGAATCTGGGAATATACTAAGGGAAAGATCTTACTTTCACAGAGAAGACTTATCTTTTGCCTGGAGGAATATATGCAGAGGAAAAGGAGAAGGTAGTGAAAGAAAGCTCATATGCTATAGAAAGATTTTTTCCCTTCTCATGTGCCCTTGCAAGAAGATTTAGAACTCTATATATTTAGCTTAGACTTTTCTTGTCTGGACAAATGGCCAGGATTTGAAAACATGTTATTCATTCATCAAGAAACGCAGCAGCTCAGTCACAGAGAGGTGAATGTAGGCATTTTAGGAAGGGCAATTGGCTTTCCTGAACAATTCTGCCAGTCAGTGACATCTTATGCCGCAAAACAAAAGCCTTCACAACGGTAGAAGTGAGGTGGTTCCTAAGACAGGAAGAGATGTTTTTGTAGATATCCAGTCTAGTTATTTATGAAACATATGTTTCTGTATTATCCTAACTTCCATCAGACCATGCCACTGTCCAATGCTGCGATCCATTTCATGGTTCTCTGTGGTCTTTCTGATGCCAGCCCATCTCAGACTGCCTCCTGCTCTTCTCTCCAGTTGAGGCACCTCTGCCTCATTTCCCTACTTTCTCTTTTTCTTGAAGCTGGCCTCTCCTGCATCTGATGTAGCTGAGACTACCAAATACTGGCAGATGAATGATTTTCCATTGTGGGAGAAGTGAGCGGACCTGTTTTTCAAAACACACTTTTATCCACCTTTATATGTAGCCCACAGAACCTGGATTTGCAGACAGTTTCTCCCTTTTTCAGCAAGAAAAGCAGTGTGAGCTAATGATCAGAACAAATGAGCTCTGAGAGCAGATTCCTTGTGAAGGCAACCTCAGAGGAATGCCTGAGGTGTAAACATATCATTAGGAATTTCTTGTTTAAAGTCATATAAAAGGCACTGTGACCTGGAACCACTGACCACTACATTTGACGGAAAGACTTCCAAGGGGGCAGACTTAAAAAACAAGTATGAGAATATGTTGTTTCTAGAAAGTCCCTGAGCTCCAAGAGGCAAAGGATTTTGTGACAAGGAGAAGCTGAAGAGTAATACAGCAAGTAGTGATGCTCTCTGAAGCTTTTCTGTTTGGTAGATCTGCCTTTCACAGAGAGCAGAGATGCACCAGAGCTCCCCCTACCAGTTTACACACCAAGAGTAGTCAGCCTCCTCTTCGGTGCCTCTTCTCAAGATCAAAACCAAGTACCCACTTTTTCCTTCAAATGCAACAAAAGTTCTGATACCGCAGAACTTGTCAGTCATACAAACTCAAATGTCCCCATAAATTTTTTGCATGATTTTCCTTTCCCATTTTAGCTCCCAGTTTACTTGGGCCCAGTGCCCCATGTCCCCACCTTGAATGAGAGCAGCCAGGGCTTGGGAACTGGAGGATGATGCAGACATCCCTGCCGCACACCCACGTCCCACAGTGAGCAGCATGCCAGCTGCCCAGGGACCTTTCACAGCCCATGTTGTGTCACAGCGCTGGCTTGGCTCCAATGTCACATCTTCTGGCTGGCCAAGTTGTTTCTTTTGTCTCCTTGTTATTCTTTCCTCCTTTTCTTGACACCATGCCACAAGGCTTTTTGCCTCACAGCCAAAGGCAACTGCACAGACCCTTCTGATCCCATAGCAGTGGCAATGTAATAACTATCCAAGGGATCCATCTGACATTAGTCTGAAGACTTGCTGAAGCACACAAATACAGTTTGGAAGGAGCTGATGTGGATAGAACACATCTTTCTTATTCCATGCAGCATAGAGTATTTCCTTTTTCATTCCTGTGATTGTAGGCATATGCCAGCTTTAGTGGGCCTGATCCAACAGTCAAAAAGGGGGAGAAAAGCCCTCCAAAAATATTTTCAAGATGTAAGTATCAAATCCCTGTAATTAAATTGCTGGCAGTAAGAACTAGTGCAAGATTAGGGTTACAGCATATTAAAGGAGAGAACATATTCTTTTGTGTCTTTGCTATGGCCTACGAATGGACTTCTGTTTGTACTTAACATTTTCTGGGTTAGCTTTCTGCAAGTGTGAGTGGAGACAGAAAATCCAGATCCAGGGTCCTAGGTCCAATGCACAGATGGGCTGCTCAGGAAATGAGCACAGACACATAATACAAAACATATGGAGGAAAAAAAAACACCAAAAAGCAGAAAAAAACACTTGCAAGAATTAAACATCTCCAAGTTCAAACAAAGTCTTGAATTGATAATTATTTACAGAAAGGCATTTTGTAGAAATATCCAAAAGTAATGCCTCCTATTTATTTCCATGGAAACTATAACAGATACAAAGAGCACAATAATACCATCCAATAAAGCAAATTCTCAGCTACAAAACATTATTTTTCAGCATAGTCACTACCATTAACTGTGCATTTTTGACAGTGGTCAACAAGAATTTGCATGCCATGCTTATAAATATCTGCATGGCCAACAGAATGAGGCTTGCCTTTCTCATCACTGTCACCACTGCTGAAATGCACCACCACCGCCTCACTCTGCTCACATTCACTGTTTGGCCTCCACAAACATTCAGCAAGTGTCAGTGAATGTCAGTGGGTGCCATTTTTTCCACAAGGAAGAATTCAATTCCATTCCCTTGCTTCATACACGTGTCCATGTCAGATGCCATTGTGTCAGACTACCCCTCCCTCTGCTGCAACAACACGTAATGGAATATTGGTGGGAAGGTTCAACCTCTATGCCATACAAGCAACATCCACCTCTGACCTCGTGGGCCAACATAATGAAATTGGAGGCATTACTTTTGGAGCAGTCCTTGTACATTTACGCAAGACTATAAAAAACTCCAGGAATGTGCTGACTATATATGGATGGGTGTAGATTGGCATATCTTTTGACTGGAGACCAGATTCTCCTGCTGAGAAGATCAAATATGTCTGTGAAAAACAACAGCGCCATTTTGATGTGTGTTTTCTTAGCATCAAGCCACACCTGCATGGACAATGTATGCAGTTCCCCATTCAATGAAAGCTCTAGTGGCAAAATTTCAGAACTGTTAGGGAAGGAAAAGCAAAGCAGGAGGAGCATACTTACTTTCAAAAGTTCAAGTCAAACATTCGAACTTAGATCTAGTCTGCCACTGATGAGTATCATCAGCTTCTTTCTTCTGCTTGTTAATATTGCATGAAACTGCTTGTCTTGCTGGCTCCTCTGTTTTGCCAGGCACAGCCAGATACTGGGCAGCTCCAGCACAAGCACATACATTAGGAGGGAGGAAAGATGGACTATAAAAACCTCACTCCTTCAGCAAGAGGAAATTTACATTAGATTTTAGGAGGAAATTCATTACTCAGAGCAGCGAGTTGCTGGCAGCCTGTGCACAGGCTGCCAGCAACTCTGAGTAATGAATTTCCTCCTAAAAGAGGAGTTGTGATGCCCCATCCCTGGAGGTGTTCAAGGCCAGGTTACATGGGGTCCTGGGCAGCCTGACCTGGTAGGTGGCAGCCAGAAGCTTCTTCTCACAGAAGCCTCCTCCTAAAAATCTCTCTTTCCTCCTCTTCACAGGCTATTGCAAATATGAAGGGCTTTTTTTGTTGTTGTTGCTTGGTTGGTTTTTGGTTTTGTTTGTTTGTGGTTTTTCTTTTGTTTTGTTCCCAGAACAGTATGGGCTAAGTATTTAGCTTTACCTAAAAGATCATTATTATGGACAATATTGACAGGAACAGATGTGAGGGAGGACTGACAAAAAAGCCATGCACTTAATGCAAGAAATATTTACATCCTTTCCCATGAAATCTCCCTGACACTGCAGGCAATGCCCACTCACCACAAATTCTGTGCATGCAGAATAGAGAAAGGCTTTGGAGGGATCATTGGAGAATCACACAGCCACAGTAACTGTTCTCTACCTTTGTCTCATGTACTCAAAGTGGGGCTGAATGATATCTGAAAAACTGCTGCTGCTTCTGCTTGCCAGCTTCATTAGCAAAAAAAAAGAAAAAGAAAAGGAATGGAAAGAAATGTCATTTGCCGACATTGTCATTCTCTGCTGCCCAATAAATAAACATAGCATCTATTTGTCACCATGGAAACATCTCCATGGTCCAAAATATGCATAGGAGACATATTTGAGAAACCCAGAAGTCTGAGGAAATGAGCAAGTATACAAAACAGCACTTCATGTTGTGTGCCTCCCGTAAGTATTACCACTTTGATTCCTTTTTTCTCTAAGGTACAAACATATTTATTTTAGAAAGGGCAGCGTGTATCTTAGAGACAAAGCTGAAACATTTGCCTAATGTGCTGCCTCTGCTGTGCCCAGCGACACCTCCCTCCCCAGTGCCAGCAAGGGATTTGTAAATAACTGTTTAATTCGTGCATCTAAAAGACACTTGTTTCTCCAGAGACACCACATTTCTTCTTCTCATCTTGCGCACCAGTTAAAAAGGCATTGCCATGAGCAACATAAGCAAAGTATCAATTTACATCAGCAAAGCCCTTCTTCTGCCCACACTGTGTAGGCAGCCACCTGGAGATAGGACAAACACATCTCTCCTGTTCCTGGGGACTGATGCCACCAATAAAGATCAAGTGCACTGCCAGCTGGCACTGTGCTATGCTCCTCACAGCCACATGCCTTTCATTATCACAGCATAAAAGATGCTCTTGTCCTGGACACCTCCTTTTGCATTCCCTTTGTAGCAGCTATAGCACGATTTAGGTGAAAACAGTCTATGTTCCTGAAGTCTTTTATCATATAAGTTATGCTAACTTGGAGATGTTGGACTAATAACAAGGTGTGTGTAAAAAGGCACTCTTGTTGTTTCTAAGCATAAAAAAAAATGCCCACAGATTTGGGAAGATGTACCTTCCTGGTAGACCATATCCATTCCTATGAGGAAGGAAAACGAGAGAAAACATTTATGAGTACTTCTAGACAGAGCTGTGTCAGCTTATCCTAGCCATGTGCCATGTATTACCTTATGGGAAGCCAGCATCACACCAAGGATCATGCAAGAACTGTAGGTGTAAGCAGTGCCTTTCATCTTCCTTATGTCATACATTCTCTATTACTGCATTTCTTTGTCTTCTTCTCACAGTGCTTTGACTGCTGTCATACTGCTCTTCCTCTCTCTTTAGCAATATAATTTCTTCTTTTTATCTCAAGCAACATTTGTGTTTTCACCCTTCTTCTTCCTTGTCTTGATACTCTGTTCATACCAATGCACAACTGTGTAGCTACCTATTATCTTCAGTCTAAGATTTGATCACTGTGAGAAAATCATTTGTCTATACTGATTTCTCCAGCACCAAGCTTCATCTACTGCTTTTCTTCCCGTACCCATTGACACAACTGATAGTACGTGGCTTTGTAATATCTTTCTAACAGTTATCAATTACATTTTTCCACAGATAGCATGAGTAGATACATGTTAAAAATGTATCAGAAGAGGAACATCTATTTCCCCACATTCTTCTTGTATTTAGGGAAAAGTGTTTAAATCTACATAAATAATATAATCCCTGGGTTTCGACAAAGGACAAAATAGAAAAGACACAAAGGTGAGTAGCATGGCAAACTTCTGCAGTGCTTTAGCTTTAAAAAAAGACCTTTCAACTTGTTAAAAAACCCTACCTCCTACAGGTTGTAGATAAAAAAACTGGGCAGGTTTTCCATATAGTTTCTCGCTGATGTTGCAGACCTGGAAAGTCAGAGGTGACACTGGTCAGATGTGTGTATACAGGCTATGCACCAGCAAAAGGCTGGAACAGCCTTTGTTTTCACTGTATTCCATTTCTCAGAGTAGTCTTGAGCTCTTATTTTCAGAAACATCACATTTCATTGATTTTAACTTTTTTTTTTTTTTTTTTTTTTTTTTTTTTTAAAGTATGGAAGTGTCACACTTTTTTAGCCTGTGATTAGGATGCATTCATTTACTTATAGAGCCATTTGTTGCCTAAAACCATTTCTTTTACATAATTGCTTCTTCAGAATGTTTGCTTATGTCGATCAGAAAATGTATTTTGGAAGATTAGGTCATTTGTACTTGTGCAAACCTGAGCAATAATTCAAATAAAGCAAGGTCAGTTTAAATGAATAGCATACCTAGCACAGGGATAAACCTATTAACTTAAAATTACTCAACATGAGACTCTGCTGATCATGTACTTACATTGGAACATGTCAAATGAAGATACTTTCTATTTACTAATTTATGTTAGTACCACAAAGATCAGATGAAATTCCCTCTGAAGTCACAAGCTGTTTAGTATGTATCAAGAGGTCAGATAGGAACTGATCTCCAGCTGGCAGCAAGTTAATGCTACTTCTATCAGCCGTTGTAAATAGCAAGTAGTTGAACATTAAAAAAAAACCACAACAACACAAAAGCCCAAGTAACAAACAATGCAGCCAAACGCACACACACCCTGAACCACGCAATGGGTACAATATGCAGCACAGCACCATAGCACACGCCCTGTGTTCCAGCAGACTGGAACCATCCTGATCCATCAGGAACGTTTTTTGGCCCATGATGCCACAGATGCCTTTGACAGGAACAGTTCCTCTTGCCTCCTGCTGCTTTTTGCCTCAGTAAAACCCCACATTACATGTGAGGTAGCAGCAGTCTCAGTGCCGAGAGGTTTCCCCCATGGAGAGGCTATGTGGTTTTTCCATACTTGGTTCATCAAGAAGGGATAAGTCATAATTTGTAAGCAAAATTGAATTTAAATAAATTTTCTTGATGCATCCTACTTCAAGTATCCCCTAAAATGTATCACTTAAAGCTAGCATTAAGAGAAAATACTATTAAGAGGGCATAAGGTAAACTCATTTAGTTGCTCAGATTGTATAATGCAATGAATTAATATGGTAATGCATCTTCAGAGACCAGAAGTAGATAATAGAGGTGAACAGAGGTTTTCTAGCTTGGCTTCAGAAAGGCAAAAGTAATTTATCATTCTGTTGCTGCTTTGGAGGGAAGCATTTCTCATTTCTTCTGACTCTTCCTCTGAAATTCTTAGTTTCATTTTTAAACAGCTTTCTGAAGTTTTGCTTTCTTTTTGCTCTAGACAGAACTCCTACCACATTCAGCCACATAGAGCTTTCCCTGGAGCTGCAAGCATCAGACACTCTTAGTCTCATCCTTGTGTCTATAAGCTTCCAGGGGCTGGACAACTCAGGATTTGCATCCCTTGGGCACTCAGCTCACTTCTCCAGCTGGCATAAGCAGGAAGGAATAAAATAATCCATATTTGCCCCTTGTTTGCTTTGTTGCCAGGGTCAGAACGAGGCTCCAGCTACGATCACTGCTCTGTGAATAATCCCACTCCTTTTCTTTATGGCCACACAAATGCACGTTATGTCTTTATTACTTACACGCATCATCCTGTAAGAGCTTATTTTTAATTAATAGAAAACAAAGCCCTTTTGACCTTATCTACAGGAAATATTGCCTCTTTCATGCTAGCCATAAATTAAACTAATACAGCCTGCATGTCCAACATATTTCTCTCAGGTAACGTTCACTCAAATATTAAACAGGGACAGAGAAGGGAAATCCTATTACTAAAGCATTGGCATAAAGATGGGCTCTGTAATTGCTAAAAGGGAGATCAGAGAAAGAGATTTAATTGTGCCACTGCAGCTATGGAAAGCAGAGGAAAGTATCTGATGCAATTGTAACAGGGAAATGTTAGCAACGCAAAATCTAATTGCCCGAACGGGAATGTCATCTGATGCTATAGTGAGGCAAACATTATCAAAGGAATTCAATGGAGAAGAAAAACCTTTACAGTGGAGAATAAAAGCTGCTGTACAAATATATACAAATTTACCTTAGTAATTTGTCTGTTTAATTACCCTGTTTTGTCTTTCTTTTAATTCTAAGCAGAGCACTGCAGTAGCAATACAAAATATTTTACACTGCCTTCTGTATGCTCAACATTGGAAAAAGTAGATAGCTCTCTGCAAATGAGCTGTCACAGATTGCTCCTTGTTTGGTGGCAACATCCTTGGTCTACATTATAGCTACAGGAAGCCTAATCAATTATGCTCCCAAAATGAAATAAGAACTCTGTGGTGCCAGGGGCATAGCTCATAAAATTAATTACAAGGCAAGTTTATATATTGATGTATCAGTTTATGGAGAGACTAATAACTTTTGATGAGACTTTGACAGGATATTACTCACAAGGATTATGAAAACACAAAAATCATTTGCAACTGGTGACTCAGTGGGTTGTGTCCCAGCCATCACAAAAGGGTTGGCCCTCTGTCAAGTGCCAAGGTGCCCAATGACACCTCAGTATCACTACCCTTGCTGAGAGCACAGAGCCATCCCCTTTGGCCACCCACATTCCCTCATTTAATGCCTCATCTCCTTGCCCATCCCACCTTCAATTTTATGCTGCTTCCTGGGAAATAATCCAAATTAAAGTAGTTTTCTTAAGATTGGGCAACAACTACAATGAAAAACCCAAAGTGCTTTTAGCACCCACAATTGGACAAGCCTGCAGGGAGAGCCCTCGTGTCCCAGGGAACCCAGGCAAGAGTGAGCCTTCACCATCGCCTTGACCTCAGGGTACTTCCACTCACAGATAATGGGAAATAGGATTACCCAGGCACTCGTGTTTGCTCAGCTATAGAGCATAAAAAATGTAAAAGGTGAAGAGTGACAGATGGCAGATCTTTGGGGGAAACAAGTAATTTTAATGGTGGAAGCAAACAAAGCAGATCATGGCATGGATTAATGTGGAGCCTTTCATGCAAAGACTGAAAACATGCTGCTCGTCAGCCTACCAAACAGGTAAGAAGGCAGATAAAAACCAGTAAAACAACTGCTGACTGTGCTGAGGCATCAAGAGGATAAGCACCTTGCTGGTACCACAGCCCATGGGGTGGGCACCAGATAGTGGATTTCACCAGCTCACTGGGTCACCTCCCGATGTGGCTGAAGCTGTTTAATAAATTGCCTTTATGAAGCTTCAAGACACTGAGACCCACGTAGAATGCCAAATGATAAATGGCCTGCCTCAAAGATGCCATTCATAATCAAATCTTAAATGTAATTCAGCTGAATGGAGTCATTGCTCTTCTATGTACTATTTACAAGCCCCGAGACTGTTTTCTGTGAACTGGTACCTTCTCCTGAAAGACAGGCTGTGAGCTATCCTGCACAAGAGCTCAAAAGCAAATTGTGCAAAACCACACTTGATTTACTCATCATAGAGTTACAAGAGGAACAAGGCTTGGAAAGCAGGGTGTAGAGCTCCACACGTGTCTGTTTATGGGCACTCTAACAATTTCTGAAGGCACTGGCCAGTTTCAAGCAGGCACAGTCCACAGGTAGCGATCTTGGAGGTTGCTCTTGGTTTTACAAGTATTAAGTGTTGGGAAAATTAAGTTGCTGAGCAGGCACGACGGGGACACTATCCATGAACCATCCAGGAAAAAAAACCAACACCTTAATGATGAGCCAAGAGCATTTTCCAGAAAAGTTGAAAGTAAAGCTTTAACAGCACCTTAAAGCAAATCCTCCAATTCCCAAGCACAAGCATGTTCTTTAAATTATCATTACAGAGTTCCTTGCTGCTCAGACTGGGCAACAGATTTTCATTTAAATGGAGGTCTCCTCAGAAGTGCAAAGGGGCCTTTGGGGAGGTACAGGGGAGGAAAAATGTAATTTTTCAGGCTCCAAGTGTTCTTTTGTGTTTTATAAACACTGAGTGACAGCCTGGTGATTAACAAGTTACATAAATAATTATAAGCGACATGTAGCTGAATCTAGTCCACATTCCAGACATGGTACATTAAATAAAGAGAATTCTACTCTCCCCCCTTGAAGAAAAATTTATCTGGCAACAGCAGATAAATCAGAAACGATACTGTTAAAGCACACCCAGTTCTTCAGAGAGACAGCTCATCAAAACCAGAAGTTTCTACTGAGTTCACTTTCTCAAGGAAATGTTTTCATTTACTTCCTACCTTATATTCATTCAGCATTTAAAAAAAAAAAAAAAAAAAAAAAAAAAAAAAATAAAAGTTTCTTTTATTCATCCTCTTTGACTCAGTTTATTATTTACCCAGAAGCATCTCTATAAAGAAGAGTTTTGTGCTGATTCTCTACCTCAGCCTCCGGAGCAGGAAGGTAAATCCTGTTCTGCAGCCCCACAGTAGAGCTCACCTGGTGGCTCATCAGATGTGCTTAATTGGTTGTGTTTCACAGCACCATTAAGAAATTCAAGCTGAATTGCTCTCCCTTCCCTTGGAAGGGACACTGAAAGAGACAAAATTAAGCCTGCCTATGTTTTCTATTGTAAAGACAGGTTTCTAGCATGTAGGAACTGCATAGTATCTCTTTAAGTAGTTCCTGATTCTTAGGGCACCTCTCTGACATTCACAGCAAAACATAATAGGATGTAATAGAACAGTTATTCAGGTGTATAAAATAACTGCAGTTTCCTGATGCACCTCTGCCTGTTTGGGAGGGTTCCATGCCTTCTTTGCTTTGACAGAGAAAAGAGGGGAGGGAGGAGATCATGCAATTCTTTGGTGTATTCATTTACATCATTTTTACATCATAATACTGAGCGGTTTTGTGTATTTTGGAGTCCTAATGAGTCTGTGAAAACAATACAAAAGAAGACTTCTGGTAACAAATGCTGTTCTTTTCATGAATTTCAATAAAACACAGATCGTCGTAGCAGACAGCAGCCATATTTCCAAGAAATGTGATTACTTCAATAATTGAAGTGTGTTTCTAATGACTTAGATTGTGAAATGAGGCACGATTTCCTAGATTCATAGATTTTTTAGGTCCAGAAGGGATCTGAATGAACATTAGTTCTCTTGTGAAAACACAGTGATTTTCTTCACAGTTGTTTCTGAAGCAAAATCATTGCTTTTGTAGAAGCTACACACAGATTTTTCCAAAGTGAATTTTGTTGTAGGTTGTCTGATTTAGTGGCAGCACTTAATTTTTATATATTTATATTAAATTATCCCTCCATTCCTTCTCTTGCACTTAGGATAATTTACCATTTTTAAGGCAGCTGATTGACAGCAAGAGTAATACTAAGATTTGACTCCTAAATCCACACATAGACATACATAGAAACTTAAATTAATTTTCAGCAGAGCCTATCTGGAGCTGAGTCCTTGCCATTTTTTTTTTTCCCCAATTACCAGCTCCTTGCAGAAGGAACATAGTGGCTGCAGGCATCATTAGCAGGGATAGCCCCCAGCTTTTGCTGGGCTATGTATCCTCTCAGAATGGACTGCATGCGGGGACTAGCTTAACAGCTTTTCTGAGGATCAGATTAAGTGTTCAGGGACTCTTTTTTAAGAGTTTCTTGTATAGGAAAGGGTTGACTGCAGAGCTCCTGCCAGGCACCAGATAAATCAGAGTACTTGTCATCATGTCTTGGCCATATCTTGCATCTCTCTCCCTGGGGTAAGAGCACAAGCAATTATTCAGCCCACAGTGTACCAGCTGTGGCCACGGGGAAAGCCCTGCCAGCACCCATGAGATCTTCTATGTGAATTTTGTCTTCTTGGTTCTTTCTTTTCTAAGTAACCTTGATCTCTTGTTTTCCCTGGCACATGCAAAAGCTTTCTGGCAGAAATGTCACCTTTAATCTGCTTTCTATTCTTCTGTAGTACATGCTAGTGACTCCTATTTTATTTTGCAAACTTTGCCCTGACACAGCATCAGCTTAATTCCCTCATTTAGGTCACAGCCAAGCAAAGCTCACCTCGTTTTCATCTCTGGTTATAATTCATACAAAGCTCTTCCACAAACTTCCAAGATTTATTCTGTCATTTTAATCTGTTGTGGAGAGAATATATACAAACAGTCGCATACTTTAGTTTCTGATTTGTAAGCTACAGTAAAAGTAGAAGAAATGCAATCTTCAGTAATAACTGCAATTTTCAGGGAAATTCTGGCCCATCTCACTGGCTGTATGAGAAGTGCAATCAAACAAGCCAGGACCCCAGAATATACTGGGGAAATATGGAAGAGAAAATAAACATTTGCCTATTTATGGATGAAATAAACATTTGCCTGTTTATTATGACCCAGCTCTGTAGTACAGAACAGCCCTCTCTCAATTCTAAGGCATCAAGTTTGTCGCAAAGATAAAAAACCTCCAGCAGCTGAAATAGAGGTGCAGTACAATTACACTGAGTGCCCTATGGCTCGTTACACACTGTTTTTGTGGCTGGTGGAAAAATAAGCCCAAGTATAAATTGCAAATGTTTCCTTCTGTTTCACCATACTGCACATCATGGTATTGTTCTATTAGAAGTACCTTGCGGGAGAACAGCTCTGAACACAACACACTGCAGCTGATGTGCAAAATGTCATAGCCTCTTCAGTTGCATACTGCACTTTTTAAAGGCTTTAACTTTAGAGACAATGAGTGGATCTTATGGAAACGGAAGCCATAGAAATAAATCATCCATCAGTAATGAAAAAAAGAGAATGATATAATTTCTATTTGTCAAGGTATAATGATGTCACCACCCATTTATCCTCTACATTTAAAGGTTGAAGTTATTTAACAAATCTCTCCTGAGCCACATACTTCTGTTGCTTTAATGGTGGCTATAGCAAAGCATTCTGATTAGTTCACACATCATTCATCAATTAGAACAGAAGGTAAAAGTTATTTCTCTTTACTCGCCGTGCTTTATTAAAAGAACAACCTTTAGTGTAATGAATGACAGCAGAAGTGAGAAATAAATAAGAAGAGAGCCAGTGCTTTAGGTCACTCTGAAGAATTCCTACTTTTTCTAGAGCAGAGGGAGATGAGAATACATGGGCAGCTGGGGACTAACATCTGTCAAGATTCCTAGCTTTTGTATTTTTTTTGTATTTTGTATTACTAGCTTTTGGCTCAACTCAGTGCCTGTTAGTACAACAAGGTACTTGTGCTACCTTGCACCCTGTTTTACCAAAAAAGACTACTCAGGAACAAAAAGGCAATGTTACTTACCCTAAAGTTTGCATGGACTTCTGTCCATACTGGTAATTTATGCCCCAAAGTCTCAAAAACTGAATGCATTTTACCAACAAAAAAAACAAGCTGAGTGATTTCTCCAAAGTTTGATAAGAATCTTCAGCTGAGAAATTTTGCTTTTAGGGAGTGCATATGCTGGAAGATGTGGTTCCTATTCCTCCAAATGTACTAGCAAACAGCTGGCTGTGTTGACAGGTGAGATAATCAGTTGCCTGAAGTTGTCTGAAGAAAACAATTCCATTACAGCTGAAACTAAGACAAAGATGAAATAAATGGATTCTGTTTTAAAGAATTTATTAAAAGTAGAGTAGCATAAACTGGAGACAGTCACCATGCCCCTATAGAACAACGTGTGGCCATACTTCCATGCTCTATAGCCATGCAGGTGGCACAGCTTTTCTTGAGGACAGAGAACTCTGCCTTCAGGGTGAGGAGAAGATCAGAATGTAGATTGCCAAATCTAGGTCACTGTTCCAACCACTGGGCTACTGGACTACAGCTTGCATCTAGCTGAAGGCCTTCTTTCACAAGGACCCCCCAAAAAACACTTCTATTTTATTTGTTGGTTCAGTCTTTGGTTTTATATCTCCGCTAGGGTATTTTGTGTTAAGTGAATCCATTTAATTAAGGCAAAGGTTGAAAGAGGAGATTTATTTCATTTAAAGTAAAGTAATACTAGGAACAACTGATTCAATCCAAATTGAATCTTTTTCTTATTGTGTTTGTCCAGCAAGCCAAAACATTAAAGCTGAAGGCAGGTATTCATTTGGGAAACGGCCTCTGCAATTACAGAGTTAGCTGCTCTACCTTGTTTGTCCTGCACCAAATACCGTGCGTAGCCTAAGGAGCGCTGGCGGTGATCAAAATGAGCATAGCTTTGTTTGTCTGGAGATTGAGTTAGAGCAGCTCACAGTCCCACCAGTGCCACCAATAACATTAGTGTAAACTCTGAGTTCATTTATTTCCCACTGTAACTTTATCAGTAGCAATTACTTTGGCTGAGAGGAGAGAAATCAAACTGGGGATGGATTTCACCAGCCATTTTGCCAAAAATGTACAGGATTGGGTTCCAAGCTGCTGACTGCCAGTGCACAAGCAGCACTGAAACAGGCTCCTTTTCAGTAACAGCAGCCACCAGCCTCAGCACATGGTCCTCATCTGCAGCAAGGAAATACTTTCAAGTTCTTGCTGGCATTCCCATGAATGTTACCTCCGTTACAGCCCTTGACTTTGCAGAGCTCCAGCTTCCCATCTGAAGTGCAGAAGATTGGTGCAAGTTAGGGGTGGATTTTCCATCAATGCCAATAGGCTTATGCTGGTGTAAATTGAGGGAAGTTAGAGTTGGCAGCAGGATGTCTATTACTGATTGTGAAGCAGTAGGTAGAGGTCCTGATTTTGTTTCCAAATTGAATTTGCTTTGAGAAAGTCAGTAGACTCAAACCAGCAGAGAACTTGACCATATATTTTGCTTATAGCCTCTCCTGGATAATGCAAGGTTTATGAATGAGTACCAGTCATGCTGACATTTGTCTGCACTCCAGACACTGCTGCTGACTCAATCTGAGTTGGATTTTCCACTTGTAGGAGAGACTTCTGGGGAAACACATGAAGTGGAGCAGGAGGTGAGATGATCCCATTTTCTTCCATCACAGGTTGTCATGAAGAAAAGGTGTGTCTCTCCACAGAAGGAGCACAACTGATTCCTGCCCGCCCGCTCTGAGAGGCTGCAAAAAAGGTGAGATCAACAAGGACAGTGTTCCTGGCTCTGTTTCCTGCATGAAGCATGGAAAAGATTGATAGAGCTGTGCCATCATGGGCAGTTAGAACTGAGGTGAGCAATGCCCTCACCCTGCCATCTTTCTGGGATCCTTGGTTTGAAGCAGTTGACAATGTCAGCCTGTGATTGAGGAAGTTTGATGAATAAAGCAAGATGCTGTAAATCTTCTGTAAATCTTTGTCTTCATCTCCTCCAGTGTGAAAATTATCTCATGAGCATTTGTGGCCACAGGAGATTACCTGGACCACTACTCTCTTCTGTAACATGCAGTGAATTAAAGCTTGCTCTGAACCATCTCACACTTATAACGCATCTTCCTGGCTTTGTGCAGTGTGTTAATTAATCCTACTTAGCATAGGGATGGACTTCCTCCCACTGTGGATATCTTCTTCCATCTCTAATTATTTTCTCTACTTAGAAAAAGCATTGTTTCCTATTGATCAGCTAGAATTTTCATTATGCCCATGGGTTACATATGTGGAGTAGACCTCACACAAATGTGATGTTAATACTGATTGCACTTGGTCTGCTCCCATTTGTTATCTATTGATTTTCAGTGCTTTGGCATAACCATGTCAGTAGTTAGTAAAAATCCCCATGTCTCAGTGGAACGATTCAGGTTAACTGGTACAGTGTACTTGTGCCTGGATGCATATTTGTGCAATCTGTGAATTTCAAGAGCTGTAAGCACAAGCTCGCCTGTATAAAACACATTTTAAGAGCTGACATTAAACTTAATATGAAAGTTCAGAGGTACAAAATAATTTAAATGCACAGAAGAGGTAGCAATAACGTTTCTAAACTGAGGCAGTGAATTATGTATATAAGAAATATTAAAAATGCAAAGCTGACTCTATTTGCATTCAGAATGCCCCCTAGCTGTTACCAAGGAGGAGGAAATTGCTTTATGCTGAATTCAAGGGCATACTACTTAGTGCTGTATTTAAGCCAAGGAGGAATATCACTCATTTTTATTCTACCACTTAACTTGGGCTTATGTAATCTGTCTGGTCGAGTCAGTTGTCTTATATTATTTTCCACCACAGAAAGAGAATATATAATTCAATCATTAAACCTTTATTTTCACCAGTTTTGAGATCCCTCAGAATCATATTGCTGCATGTAAATCATGAGCTGTCATCACTCTGAGAGGATGGAAACATCAGTATTGGACTATGCCTTCCCAAATCACATATTGGCAATCACAGGCCAAAATTAAACTCATTCACCAGTTGGGGACTATGTAGATGATATGAAGCAATCAAAGGACGTCTGGATTGTTATGGGGAGTAGGGATAAGGTATCACTTCTGGGCATCGGGATATAAACACAGAAGCATTTTGTTCATATAAATGGATTTATAACCTGTCTGGGATGAAATTTGGGAATGAAATGTGACTGTGGGCTGGACACGAACACATGCCAGGGGTGAAGAGGCAAGCATCTCAGGACACAGGTAGCAAACACTGGAAATTCATCTGAGTGTGGGCTGTAGCTCCTGCATTGACATTAGCAACTGGGATTTTTCTGTAGTCTTAACAATGGTGAAAATCAACCTATAAATAATTTTACAATCCAGTAGTTTCTGTCTGTCTTTAGTTATATTGTTGTGGGTTTGGTTGTTGTTGGTTTTTTTGTTTTTGTTTTTTTTGTTTTTTTTTTTTGCCATTTCCACATTTTCCTCTCAGACCAGTGAAAATTGATCACAAAGCTTTTACTAAGTCAGCTTTACTTCCAAGATCTATTAGACATGAGGCAGGAAAGTATGACAAAATGGCTGCTTCCACTTCTGGCTTTAAAAAGAGAATAAGATGAAGCTGAGGCCCAAAGTGGAGTTTATACATCCCTCACCTACAAGCCACTCTCAGAATGTTGTCCCAAATAAAAGTACTTATTGTGCTCAGAAAGTCAGCACTCCAAGCAGGCCTGGATCTGACATAGCTGATTAAATTAATCTCATTTCACTCTGGTAGACAAAAGGAAATGATAGCAAGGATACAGCATGAATACTAATTTTCCAAACTGCTGCATCCTTTCAATTAAAGGTGCAATTTTATGAGTTCTCATGGGATAAGCTGTTTTCCTGAAAAGACCACATGTCTCCTAACATTTCAAAGAACAACCATTATTGCAGAGTTTGGGCCACTTTTCAAACAAATGGACAAAAGATAGTGGAAGAATTATGGCTAAAATCAGGAATTAAAAGAGGAGATGAAATTCAAATCCAAGAGCAAGAATCTGCCATTCAAAGAGACAATGATATGAGCCTCTGAGTGTAGCTCATTGAATGGAAAAGCAGAGCTGCAAAAGTTAATATCTCCTTAATGAATACCAAAAATGTGGGAGCAGGAGACAAAATGAGTCAGAGGTCATGCCTTATATCATTTGTGTCAAAAAGAAGGAAATAACTGAGACTTGAGAGAATAGACTAAAGCCATCAGAACTGTCATGGCTGGGCAGGAAGGGTCAAGCACAAGACTAGAAAACAGCAGCGTGTCTGCAGATGAAGAATGGATTCACAAATCTTTGCAACTTCTGTAACAGAAGACTTCGGCCAGAAACAACCTTAGTCCTTGTTAAGGGCAAAAGGCAGCGATGGGGATAGCTATGTGCAAGTGCAGCACAGCAGAGGGGGTCACAGCCTTGTTCTCTACAGGGCACCACAGACTGTAAGAGTTGGAAGAGGTATCTGAAGAAGAACTGTGTTAATGCTTCATTCAGCCTGCCATATTTTGTTTGATATTATGGAGCAAAGTTATGCTGACTGCTAAATCAATATCAAATCAAGACTGGAATCTGTTTTACGATCATGGACAGTGAACTCCTTACTGCTGCAGCCATAAATGATGTCACGTTTCAGCAGTCCTATTGCTGCCAATACGCAGGCCAAAAAATGCTCATTTTAATTAAAAACTGTAATCTGAAAGACAAAATGTCACTTGTGGACAGAGAGTTCTCCTGTGTTCCTCCTGATTTTGAGGCTCTGTGCACAGCAGAAGACAGTCTGCATTCCATTCAGCATCATCCAGATCATCTGGCAAGGAAAACCCAAAGACAAACTTCTAATTTCTACTGTTAAAAATGTTTGATGCGATCTGAGAAGAGCACAGGTCTTAGGCTGGCCTTCGGGAACGAAGTAATGTCATCTACTTGCATGCAGCACAGCCCAAAAGTACTCTGTGAACTCCAGACACAACTGTACTGGGACTGGGATATATCTCTTATATCCCTCACCAGTACCACTGAGCATGCTTAAAATCACAAGTGCTTAGTCTGTTATGTTTGCTTGGCACGGGCTGCACCCAGCATCCCTAAGGATTGGTGTACTTGTCTTTGAATCAGATCCCAGAAGATGAACCAAGGGTTTTACATCCTGGAATGACTGAAGCTGAGAAGCGGCTTCCTTATTTATGGTGAATACATGACTGGCTGGGAAGGCTGCACCAGGGGGTCATTTTTTATACTTTTCAAAGTGAAGCATTATTTAGGCACGTGTCAAAACTTTCACAGGTCTTAAGGATTAAACACGAGCCACAGGTGTTTTCTCAGGGATGAAAAGGTTTGCTGGCATGGGGAATGTTGCAGCAATGTCTCCCATAAATCCAAAGACTGTCTCAGAGGCTTGCAAACAGGAATGCTAGGAACGGACTCCTTCTTGCCGTACTCCAGATCTATGCTGTAGATTCACAAAGACACAGAAACATCAGGATCTCATCACCTCAAGGCCCACTCCCAGGTCAGGATTCCCTGCATGGCCCATGACTGATGGCTGACTGCAGCCAAAATCAAATTACTCTGTTCAGTACAGCTTAGCCAACACAGTGACAACTACAAGCTCTTCTGCTGGAACATTCACTTTAGAGAAAAAGCAAACTTGGAGAAGATTTCACTAAACAGAAAGAATGCCAAGTCAGGAATTTAACATTACTCTAGTCCCTCAAAGTAACTGTGTGTAGTTGTTCTGCTGTTGTGAAACGCATCTGCATTTATCCACCAAAGTGGCATGAATGAGGGGGATTTGCTTAACTCTTTGTCTTTTCAAAGAGATAAAATGATCCTTTCTGAAAAGTTAATTCCTGCTTATAAACGCTATCAGTGGCTGTCTCCTTTGCTTTTAAATGTGCCCCAGATATATCAAAATCGTTTTCACAAGTGTAGGCTGACATGATGATAATTTAAAAAAGATAGTTTCTAATTGAAGCAGGACACACGTTATAGTCATGCCATTTTACAGGAGGAAGTAATGTTTTCTCATTCATATATTATGGTAAGTCCCCTTGAGAAATGATAGTTTTTCTCCTAGATTCAAATTTTTTTGCCTGTATGGTGTAGATCTTACAGCAAAAAAGTGGAGATATTCTGGGAGTTTCCACAGAAAGTTTCTGTGGAAGAGATTATGGTTTAAGATATTACATGTGCTCCATTGAGAGCTTTTAACATCTACCACAAAAGCTCTGTTGTGTTTTATCTCTACTTTTCAGTTCAGATAAACTGACAAAGTTCACTTAGAAAATACATTTTATACATTCCACAAATTAACGACAAGAGGTTATTAGTCCAGAATTCAATAAAAAATTCACATTTTTACTTCAGAGAGGTAAAAAAAACAAATGATGGGCAGACTTTTTCCACCTTTAGTTAAATACTTTGTGCTAGAAAATGTCTGACTAAAGGCACTGAACAAAATAAACTGACAATCCAGTGTAGTGCGAGCCTCCTTATCACACTTTGCTGCTGATTCACGGTATCAGGAATATTACTTTTAATTGCTTTACTCGAAAATGGCAATAACAGCTATTAACCTGGAAATTGACTTTGGACAACTGTTCCTATGAGATAATATATATCGATTTGATTTTGTTAAAATCTCCATCTTTATGTGAATAGCTTTTAGCTAATTTGGTTGGCTGCAAGCGGGTCCCCCTAACTCATTTAAATGAGGACAGAAATAAAAGGAATAGAAAGTTTCACAATGAGATCCATGTCTTTGTCTTATGAAAATCCTTTTCCGCGTGGTGTAAAGGTTACTCTGTAAATTACAATATAGCTTTTTTTCTTGCAAAGTTGTTTGCCTTTGCAGCATCAGCTCCCTGGTTGTGCCAGGAGCCAAGGTCTGTGAATGACACACTGTGCTCACTGATTCAGCCTGAGACTTGCAGGCCTGCCTTGGTTTAGTGGATATTTGAGCACATTCAGTAGCAGCTGCCACAGGGTACATGGCCTTGCAGCAAGGTACACTGCAACAGGGTACACTGACCAGCAGCAGCAATGTTGACAGCTTCAGCCCTGACCTGGTGCTCACTGCACCTTGACACCTGCACAGGGATGGGAGTTGCTTCTTACTGTGAAATACAGCACAAAACCTTCATTATTTCTTCTACCTGCAGCACCCCTCAACTCTGAATTCCTTTTGTTCTCTGATTTCTGTTTACTCAAGCTTTTCTCATTCCCAGGGTCAGGCCCTCTTTGTCAATTCACAAGTGTCATCGTATGTTTCCTGAAGGTTCTTTCCTACATGTGGCCCGAACAGACCATAAGTGACATATAGCCATGCAGGGAATACAGCAGCAGCACATGAGGAGGGCAGCATGACCACAGCCCAGTCTCCTGCTCTCCACATAAGAGTGATAACCCACATGCAATTATGCCGTCTAACTCGTCTACCCGTGAAGGTAAATAATGTTCTGTGGTCTCTGTTCAACAGAATTATTAAGTACCTGCACAAGATGCATGCCCTGCTGCCCCTGGAATCAAAAAGATTAGTCATGTACTTTACAGTTAAACATACGCATGATTATTTAATACGTTAATGGTTCTGTATATTCATTTGTCTATTTGCATATTCATTGCAAATGGCTCTGGTCCTGGACATCCACGCTAGAAACAGGATGAGCCTTATATATCAGATGCCTCGAGCACATCAGACTCAGAAGCGGCACATAAATGCTCTTTCCCTGTTCTCTCTCTCTTTTGCACAAGGCAACAGAGTTGATGGCATCGACTTACACCAACTGAGAACCATCAAGGAAGACTTTCATTATGTTTCTTCATTTTTAGCTTCCATATTCTTTAATCTACTAAACAATTTTCATAACATCAGCTTTTGTTCTGATTTTATTCTGAGATTTACTCATCAAACAATAAATGGCTTGGCTATCATCAAGCCAAATGAATCCCATTTTAGGTAAATGGTCTTTGACTATTGTTATATGTCCTGCTTAATTGCAGAACAGAAGAGCAATAAAAAAATGTGCTACTTTTGGAATAATCTATTCAGTAGCAACTTTAATAACTATAGTTCTCTAGGATACATCAAGTAAAAAACAACTTTAAATCACAGCAATTTTTTCATTTAATTAAAGTACTTGTTTAAACAGCGTGCTATCCAGTGAAAGAGGTGGCTTCACCAGTGCGGTCACTCAGACTGGCTGTAGACCTGACTTAATGAACCAGTTTAGGTGAGTTTATGGTCATTTTGGATTGCTAAGGGAAAGTGTAGCTGGACCATAGCAATTAGTCTGCCACGGGATTCTTCCATAAACGCAATTGGATCATTTACAGACATGGATGCAAACTCTACTGAGATTTTAAGCAACTATCTATTAAAGGAATATCATAATAAGATCTGTACAGACTGTTCTTTTATTTTAGAGATGAAGTAGAGAAGAACACTGCTTCACCTTGTTTAGTAATGAAAGAGATTATGGTTTCACAGGCCACATCTTCCAAAAAATTGTTACTTCCTATTCCTTGCCAATCCCTAATTCTCTCTGTTCCATTTATCTTGTGCCCCACTACTGATGAGTCCAAACTGACAAACCCATTCCAGGGCAGCTATCTGTGTTGTTACAATCTTAGCATTCCTACTATGTACCTCTAAATTTCTCAGAGTTAATTCCTTATCTCCCTGACCCCTTTTTTCCTCCCAGTTTTTAATGTAAATGAAACTGAAAATCAAAGCTAAAGACAGGCCCATCATACACAGCAGCATGCTATGAATGATTAGCACTTCTAATGTCTCTTAAGTCTGAGAACCAGGAAGTGTCTTAGCAAGAGATTCAGACTCCAGGCTATTTGATACAGCTCAAAACATTAACAAATACTCTCTCTGTGACAATGATTTGAGCATTATGTACTCTCAGGTCCAACTCTGATATCCAGAAGCACTTGTATTTATTTAAAAATTGTGTGCTTTCTTATACATTAATTTCAGTGGATTTATTTGCAGTTATGTGTGTGCTAAAGTATTTTTTGGGGGACAGAAGTAATATGCGACTCCTTCCTTACTGCCATGACAGAACATCTCTGCTCCTATCATCTGAGTTTGGAAGCAAAAACTTAGTGCTAATCAACTCCACAGAATCACAGAAACACAAAATCACAGAATCCCTCAATCACAGATTGGTTGAGATTGGAAGGGACTATTTGTCATCTGGTCCAACCCCTGCTCAAGCAGCGCCACTCAGATCAGGCCACCTAGGCTGACATCTAGGCTGCTTTTGAAGATCTCCAAACAGGAGATTCCACAGCCTATGAGCAGCCTGTGCCAGTGCTCCTTCAAATTCACAGCTATGGAGCATTCCCTAGTTTTAAGACAGAACTTTCTGTGCTCCAAGTTTGTGTCCAGTGCATCTTGTCCTGGCTCTGGGCAGCACTGAAAGGAGCCTGGCTCTCTTTGCACTCTCCTTTGAGGTATTTACATATGTTGGTAAGATTCATCCTGACTCTTCTCCAAATACCTGTTTCCAGAGGCAGACAAGGCATAAATTAAAGTTTACAGTCTTTGCTCAAAGAAGTAAAGGCTTTCTGTACATTCGTTTTTTTATTTGTTTTTTGTTTGTTTTTGCCATTGTTCACCCATGGTTGAACCACCACTGAATGGAAGGCTATGGTTAAGGCCCCACCAGCTTCCACAGAACTAGGACCTGAAGTCAGTTACTATCCACAAAATTCCTATGTCCTTGCTTTCTTCTTACCCTCTCAGTCTACCAGTATAAAATTAGGGAAAATATTCCCTCATAATTTTCATGTCTGCATGTTGTATCACTTGAGCCTTCTGTGTAATAACATTCTAGAAGTGGCTGGTCAACAACTGGCATGGCAGAAGCAAGTAGCATTGATCAATCTTAAATCCTCATCCCTTGACACTTTAATCAAAATAATTTAAAATTCTATTAAGCACAATATGCAGAGCATTAATACTGAACCAGTGTGTGGTTAGAGTGCAGCCTCTGAGTGATATGTCTGAGTAACTGTCTTGTTAGAAAGGCTATCATGTTGTGCTTCTTGCTGAATCATCAAGGAAGCGAGTGGCAGCATCACTCTTTCACTGCTAATGTATGGCACAAAGAATCTGACAAGGAGCTAATGTTTGATTACCTGAGAGTAGCTGAAAGTAAAATCTTCTCTCTCTACAGTCAGAACATTCTGGAGCTGCCTGTCACCTGCAAATGAGGACAGCAAGCAGCCACCTTCTCAACATTATTCTTGCCACTGCCCAACTCCCCCCTGTCCACAGCTGCTACCATCTCGTTTAAATGAGATCCACATGTTCTGTCTTGAAGCCTTTTCTCTTTCTCACTATTCTTTTCTCCAGTGTTTTCTTAACACCACAAAACCATGTCCAGCATCCCAAAGGAAAGCACCAAAAAGTGATTTCCAACCAGCAGACACTGGCTGCCATCCCCAACTGCAATTCCTGTTTAAACACTGAAAACAATCTACCTAACTGCTTCTCAAAGCTATGTTGACTAAATGTACCCATAAAGACCCTGTTTGTTTAGAGGGTTTTTTGTTTGTTTGTTCACCTGAGTGCCATTTGTGTAATGCAAAGAATCACTTGTAAAAATCAAAATGCTACGGCTGCTCCAAAAGTAATGCCTCTTACTATATTGGCCCACGGGGTCCGAGGTGAATGTTGCTAGTATGGTGTAGAGGTCGAACCTTCCCACCAATATCCCATTACATGTTGCTGTGCAACAGATGGCAGCAGAGGGGTAGTCTGACAGAATGGCATCTAACATGGAAATGTATATGAAGGAAAGGTGTGGAATTGAACTCCTCAATCTGGAAAAAATGGCATCTATTGACATACATCTATACTTGCTGAAAGTTGATGGAGAACAAGCAGTGGATGTGAACAGTGAAGCAGAGGTGGTGTGTTTCAGTGGGTCGCCACTGGCACACAGGCACTTGTTCATCGCTGTGAGAATGCATAGCTAATGGTGGTGACTGTGTAGAAAAATAGTATTTTGTAGCTAAGAATTTGTTCTATCAAATAGTGTTTGCTGTCCTCTTTGGATCTGTTGTTGATTCTGTGAACATAAATAGGAAGCCTTATGGAGCTACCTATGCACTGTTACTTTTACCATCAAGTGTCATATCTGGGAAAGGTAATTGTATCAGTCCTTTATATATTAAAAAAAAAAAAAAAGTATCAGAAAGCTTTGAAACCTCCTTTCTGAAAAGATCACAGGAAAAACCAAATTAGTTGTTAAACTAGCTCTGCTATTGCAGTTTTGCCACCAGAATATATACCAAATATTACCCATGAATTATTTTTGTTTCAAATATAATTTCAGATTAGCAATTGTAATTATGAAAATCCAAACCTACAATCACAGAAAGCTTTTTAGCATAGCAAGTGAAAATGTGGCTAATTCCCCTCTGTAAAAGCACATACCTTGGAGTGCATGAGAGCATGGCTGCTCACTCAGTTTTTTCTTTCCCAGCTAGACCTGGTAAAAAGCTGCTTCACTAGGTTTTAAAGCCCACTGGAGGTACTGCACATTAACTGAGAAGACTGATCAACCCATACAGTATTAAAAAGACATTTGTAGACTCATTTAATCAATAATGTACAGTATTAGTGTGCAATTTAGATTGAGAGAAGACAGCTGTAAGACTATGATACATCAGCTAATGAAAAAGTGAAGAGAGCGCAATTCAGACAACTAGAAAGGCCAAGAGGCAGCCCCTCTTGGTGGGAACAGGAAGGATCATCTCTGCATCTCTGAGCCTGCATGTCAGAAGAGAATTTGTCCCCAAGAAAAGAGCTGGGACAGCATCCTTTCCATGATATATGCAGAAAGCTTTATGAGCTACAAAAGATCCTTGCTACTAAAGAAATGGCAAAGAAGATGATGAAATGGCTCTATATGACCTCAAAATAGTTCAGAAGTTGACAGCCTCCCAGGATATGCCTACACACAAATGTAACAGCCTGAGTTTTCTAGTCATAAGAGCTAGACTGTTCTTCAAGATTTGGCCATTTTCTACTTCTAAGAAAACTCTCAGATCCCTTTAGATGTGGATGTCTCCCAGTAAAAGCATCCCAGTTATGAGAGATGACCTTATGCCTTCATTCCTACACCATTTTGGTGCAGCAAACAAGCCTCCATGCAAGGAGTAGGAAAGTGCAGACAAGCAGTACTTACCCAGATCACCATCCCTAATGCTCCGTGCCTTGAGAGTAAAACCAGCTTTGAACTCCTCAGCAGCTTCTGCTAGGGCTGGGATCAACAAGAGAAGTAGGATTAGATACCTACAGCTCGTTCTTCCTATCCTCTTCCCATCTTCTTAACATCTCCTCTGTGAACCTTACAGCCTGATAAAACTAGTATATATTGATGTCCATAGGCATTCACAGCGCAAGAGTGAATTAATGAGGCAGACATGTTTCAGCCTGCAGAACACTCCGGGCTACTGTTGGTGACAACTGTTCCATGGATGCACCATCTGTTGCTCTTTTGGTGTCAACGGTTATCTTCTTTCCATGGCTCACTTCTGCTTCCTTGGTGAATGACTCTGAAGTCCATAAGGTGTTCTTTTAAAGGTCTTGAGCAGCCTCCCAGGGTCAATACTTACGCAAACACATATTTTCATGAAAATAGCCCTGCTTTTCTTAAGTTTTATTACTGTGATACTTTTCCTGTCTGCAACTTTTGTTAGAAGAAATCTGTTCCTTCCTTCTGTATAAGGGCACATGTAAAAGACAATATTCTACCGCAGTGCTGCAGAAAGTAGTTCTGATTACAATATATGGACTGGTAGAGATGGGTTGGTTTGTTTGTTTTTTGTTTGTTTTTTTTTTGTTTGTTTTGTTTTGTTTTTGAGAAAAGTGAAAGACATTCCAGATTTTCTTAGTCTTTTCCTGCAAGGCCAGGCTAGACAGGGCTCTGAGTAACTTGATCTGGTTGTAGGTGTCCCTGTTCACTGCGGGGGATCTGGACCAGATGACCTTCAAAGGTCCCTTCCAACTGAAACAATTCTATGATTCTGTAAAGCATGACGTGTACCTGTTATGCCAAACATCACAACTCCATGAAGCATGCCTTAAAGAGCAGGCAGGGAAGGGAATGTCACCTTCAGTAAACGTTTGATGCCCATTATTTGCCTCAGACATTGCAGATTTTTTCTTTTTTATAAAAGCAGTGAATAGCAGTCCTGCTAGTAACACAAGGTAAGAGTCACTGGGAGAAAAAAAATCCAAAAAACACATTTTCCAAGATTTTTTGTAATCACTAGTTCTTTATAACATTCACTGCCTCACTTTACATAAAATCACCACTGATACAAGTTTAGTTTTATGTAATACTCCATATGGCGGATTCATAAAATACTTCTACTGGGAATACCACCATAAACTACTATTTTCTGCTATAAAAAATAACCATTAAAGTCCAGACATGCACAAACAAGGTAATCTGCCATAAATTTTGAAATGTTAAAATACTACCAATGTAAATGTATTCAACTCCTATTGCAAGGCATGTAATTTCCATAGCTTTATTAGAAATCCTGCAGTTGCGGTGGTTTGGCGATAGGTTATAAATATAGTAGGAATGAGTCAGCATGCAAATCCCTCCTGTGGAAAACAATCTGTGAGATTTTATAGCCCAAAGCTGTTTATTATTTTGTAAGAATAGTAATGCAAGTTCATGTTCAAAACCTGCTGAGAGAAGAATGTGCAAAACATCCTATTATGGAACAGGCAGAAAAAAAAGCCCTAAGACCTGTGTAATGGCACCGGGCTGGAACATTCTCAGTTCCCCCATTTAGCTGATGGTTTTTTTCCTCCTGTACTCATTAAGATCCTTGTGAGATTATCACTACATGACTAATAAAATGAGAACACAGCTAAGGCTTGGGATTTAATTTCTCAGATAATGCAAGAGTTCTCAAAAACTGAGACAAAGAGAACAGAAAAAGATTCCTCTAGGTTTATATAAAAGAGTTGTGATTATTTTTGAAAGATTTTGATATTTTCTTTGTTTTCTGTTCCTATGAATAATAATAAGAGAAGGTATTTCTGATGATTCCACTCAGCATTACACCCAACTAGCTCACGCACTTCCCTGTTCCACATACTAGATTGCAATGAACAAGTTCTATAAATACGATCGAATGATGCTGCGTAGGTATACTAGCAAGTGGGGAAAGCTATTTGCTTTCAGCATTATCTCCATTAACTGTTTCACATTGCAGAGAAACACTTCAGTGTCAATGAATAAATAATAACGCAGGTTCTGCAACCAGACTATGGTTGGCAGCAGAGGCAGAGGAGCATCCTCTAACCCCCATTGCCCTGGGCCAAGCAATGACTTTATTTGGTGTGCGATATTTTCTCTGTAAACATAACTGCAAGTGCTGCAGAGCTGCTTTTATAGCTTCCCTGGGAATAGGAAGCAAAGAAAGACATACCTGGTTTGAAAAGGTATTATGGTCTGGAGTTTGCAACCAGAAACTACCTACCATCATCACTCTTACTTCCTTCCCTCCTCTGCTGCTGTAGCTTCTCTTAGGAGGCAGCAGTCTGACCTACTGGCCCAGGTGCTTCCACTGCATATTTCCTTGTATTTGGTGCTGTTCTCAGCCTGCCCTTGCTATAACCTCATCTACAGCACCAGTCTTGAGAAGTCCCAGAGTTCACTAAGGAACTATCTGAATGTTAGAGTCAAGAATGCTTAGAGGCAGCATGAATCAGCATGGGGCTGGCTTTGAAATTCTTTTCTGTTTCTTTCACTTATCATCTACTGGCCCTCCTTTTTTTCCTGGATGTGCCCCAGCAGTGCCCATACAGTACAGTGCTGGCCCAAGGCTGTATAAACACCAGCCAGACTACACCACACTGCTCAAAAACACGGAAATATTAGCTACGTGGGGCTTTCTGACCTTCCTCAACTCTAGGCAGAGCATGTGTGCACTAATTTTTGGAGATTAAATAGATTAAATAGAGCTGCCAGTGTAGCTCTAATTGGTTTTTAACCAGGACCATCAGATCAGGGCAATAAAGTTGCTACTGTAAGGGAATGAGGTTTATCTATTCACTTGTAATCTAGAAGAAAGAAAGCAATTAGGTCTAAAAAAAATGTTAATCTTTCACCAACATTTTGACAGGAAATGCAAGAGAAGTGTGCAGCTTTAGCAAGGACAGTTTGCAAGGAATGTCAGATGATGGTTTCATTTTGTTTGTTTTTCCACATGAAAAGAAAATACATCATTTTTTATAAGTTTAGATTCATCTGATTGCTAGAATGCACAACAAATGATCTAAAACAGTTATTCACTAGCTGAAATAGGGAGTATGGTCTACATCAGCTAGACAATTGTCTGATACAAGAAATGTGAATTTAGATGATGACACTGATTTTGAATATATGTATACAGGAGCCATAGGGATAAAAATGTAACTAAGCTAACAGTGTAAAACAGTCATTTTTATGACATATTTAATTTCCACCTGATTCTACAAATTATACTTAAGAACCACTAAGAAATTACTTTCTACAAATTTTCAGTTCTGATTTCTTTACGGCTTCAGAAGTATCACAACCATAAATCAAATGTAAATAATAATATTTGAGACTAAAATCAACATGGGGCACATCTGTAAAATGTATTCAAAATGAACAAGACAGGATGCTTCCATTTTCCAATAAGCAGTTAACATTTCTCTGTCTGAAAAACCATCATCATCACTGTAATTTCCTTCTCCAGTTTGAAAGACAAATTTCCATATACATTTCAGAGTAACTAGAATTTTTTTTTTTAAATAAGAATAAAAGGTCTTGGAATTTTTCAGCTCAACTCCAATTCCACGTTGGTTTATTTATTTATTATAGAGCACACTTTGCCAGCAGTAGAAATCCTACTCTCCTTCAAGGAATTACAAATTGGGCTAATCTCAGCACTAAGGGGACAGAGAAAGTGCAATAGCAGAAATCTACATGAAGAGCTGAATGTCTTTAAAATCACCATCACACAGTTTTGTGCTCAAGATTCAATTCCCAAATTAAAAAAAAGTTGCCCAGTCTTAGATCCATTATACACTTCAGTACTATGCATGTCAGAGTCCTGGAATAAATAATCCCACTCTCAGGAAGTAAAAGACATGAGAGAACACAGAGAACTTTAGGTTAAAACAGTTTGCAGATAACATTTCCCTCCAACTCTCTATTTTTTTTCACATAGCCAAATACATAACAGCTATATGTAACCCACAGCTCTTGGGTCTGTCATTTCGGAACAAAGTCACAGCATGTTATTGCTGACACCCAAAACTACAGCTTACTGAGCAAGTTATGAGCTGATTTTCTCCAACATCTGGGCAGCAGCAAGAAGCCCTGAATTTCAGTCATCCTCCTCATCAGACATAAAGGCACATAAAATTCCTCAAGTATTTTTATGGCCTTTTGAGGCTGAACTAGGTATTCTGCAAAAAACATTGAAAATATAAAGCCCAGAGCTGAATCCTCAACTGTATGGAATTCAATCTTAGAGCAGTTCAGAAGGAGAGGAAAGGAGGCAGCCTTGGGCCAGCTCCCACCCTTTTTTCCCCTACAATGTCCTGGACTGTTTTGTATTACACTATTGGCAGAACTCCTCACAGGGACTGCCAGCCTTGTGGAGCACCACGAGATGTTTCCTGCTCCAGTCCTGCCTCTGTGATTTGAGAGCCCCATTCCTCACACACCTCTTTCAACCACTGCTTGCCTCTGTGGGAAGGAAGGCAGAAAGCAGACAGTAGGGACGTGCCTCTGTTGGCCTTCTGCCATGTACACATCCTTCTAAACCAGGACCCAGGATCTGTCACAGAATTATCTTTTCAGGAAGGCCAAACAAGAGACCCAAGTTGGGCTCCATGAGGCACTAGACCATGTCTCTGTAAACCGGCCTCTGAGGCTGGCCAGCTTCCACCACCAGTTCACAAATGTGCAAGTGCTTTTTGAGGCTTGTTTAACAAAAGTTGCGATTTCTCATTTCTTTCCTCTTCCACTGGATCATAATTTAAGATCTATCGTTCAAGACTGCCTGATCTTGAGCCATGTGCATATATCATGCAGAACATTAAAACCTGACCTTTATACACAGGGTAATAAATACCTGTGAGTCACTTACAAGGTAGTAACTCACTCTCACAGATCAGCAGAGAGTAAGGGCTGAACTTCAACAGAAAACCTTCACTTGTTGCCAAATATGACGGGGATTATAATAATATTTTTACATTAGGGAAGCCAATAAAGAAAACTAAATGTATTTCAAAAGTGTGGTGATACATTAGCATTAGAGCTGTGTGGCTGCCAAAACAACAGGAAAATCCAAGCTGCTGCAACCTCCACCTGCATAATGCAAGAAATTACTAGATTTGTGCTAGAAGCCAGGAGCATTTTCAGCCAGCTGGGTTGGTCTGACTTCAACACAACAGGCAGTATGTCAGCCAACACAGTCATCTGCAGGCTTCTTTGCTTTTACCATCTGATTGTACAGCCTACACAGTGATATTGATGCTGTGAGATGGAGAAAGAGTTTACAGGGCTTCTTGTCTCTCAAGATCTGCTCTTTGACAGCTGAGCCACTCCAGCTCTCTTGAAGGAATGGCTGATCCTTTATTGGTGAGCAGCCAGAGGAAGTTACGGGCAAATTCTGCAGCTGCCCATGTAGCCCTTGGACCAAAAGGAGCAGCAATATGTGTGGTTTTTTAGGCTTCCATCAGACAGCACTCTTTAAAGGCATAACCTTTAGAACACACTGTAGTAGAAATATTTAAGTGATTTAAAGGGACAATAGCCAATGGCCGGGTCTCTTGAAACTTTATTCTGCCTCTTGATAGCTATAGTTAATATTTACATGGAGCTCTTGAATCAAAGAAGAAAGAAGGAAACCTTGGTGATGCAAATTCAGTAACTAAGAACCTCCAGCTCAATATTTTGTGTGCTCATCAGCACACTATTTCTATATGACATTAATATACTGCTCTTTTCATGTTAAAATGGAAAAAGAAACAAAAGTGCACATCAGTGCTTCTTTGTTCTCCCATGCATTTTCCCCCTGTTGGATGCAAGGAAGTGGAACATTTGGTCCAGGTCTTTTGTCCCATCTGAGCCATCATTCTTCTGACTCGTTCTTGTTCATGCCATGCAAATATGAGCTGAGATCACCAGCTATTCTCCCATAATTTTGGCAGGAAAGTGGTAGAGGGGGAGTTACTGCTGCTCACCTAGCAGTGAATTACAGGCTTTTGCCTCATAATTTATGCTGCCAAGAGGAGACTCAAGAAAAATTAATTTACACAGCCTAGAGAAAAGACTGATAAGCAGCCTCTGTCATGGGTCATGTGTTGATTTCTTTTACACTGGTGTAAATCCTACATACCTTGACTGAAATCAGGGGCATGATGAAAGGTCTATAAGCAAAAGAAGACTTTTGTTCACAGTCCCTAAATACTAGCAGTGAATGAACTTGGAAGATAGTTATTTTCAGCATTCTCTATAGGAGAAAAGAAAAGGCATGACATAAAGTGAGCGGAAGAAATCTCAAAGTGAATTAAAGAGAAATGCTCCACAAGAGCAATCAACAAGATATTTAAATGACCTGTTGAGGTAGGACACAAAGTCACTGCTATTTTCTTCATATCATCACTGGCCAGGAAACCTAGGCGGAATTTAGATAACTCAGTACTGACTGAGCTCTGTGAGGCAGGCTACACCACCAGCCTCACATGTGTCTCACAATGAGACATTGAAAAGACAATCCTTATGTCTCTTGACGTGTCTTGAGACATTATAAAAACAGGAAATGGAAAATTAAGAAAAAAAAACCTTTAAAATGGAAAATCTGCATAATTAAGAAGCCCATAAAATTAGGAATCATTGAGCACCAGAAAGGAGACATCAGGCTTAGTCAAAATTATAGATGCCTGTTCACAAAGGAGCGCATGAGGGTTTTTTACAGCTCTACGCACTGACCCATTGGAAGACATTTGTGGATGCAAACTGCTCTCACTGCTCTATGAGAAGGATCTTCATTCCTTTCAACACCAGTGTAGCCAGCCTCTTTGAATTAGAAGGGGTTTATCCTGCATCTCTGTGATAGTGCTGAATTGACTTATTAAACAATAACATAAGAAAGCCTTGGCAGAACTGCTTCTGAACTCTAAGCTGGTGTCTTATGAGGTACAGAAGCTTCTATGGGAAGCTCTGTTTACAATCTCCAGTGTTAAGAAATCCTATAAAATTCACAAATGTATACACTCTGTTTCTCTTTGTTTGAAAATAAAAACACTGTAAAACAGAATCAGAGCATTAGGGACACTATTAGAACACGCTTTTCAGCCTGCAAGAGTCAATTCTTTTAGTGATACTGTAGGTAGCTCAGCATGATACTCTCAGCAGCAATGCTGAGGAAGAGAAAACTATTTAATTAGGAATAATTTCCCTTTTGCCATCAGAAAGCTTATGATGATTATCCTTGAGTAATTTCACACAGAAAATGTATGGGTCATACTCTGCCTCACTGAAACAGATGCATATGGAAAGTTCTGTCCATTATAACACATAACAGCTTTTCTGAGACAACTGCAATACCTATTATTCTTTCATGGCACACAGTACTTACATAAACAAAGCAAAACAAAAAAATCATTACCATTCATAATTCATTCTCTATTTATTCAAACTCTGCTGTAGTCTTGCTGGGCTACCATCTCTCTAAAATGACTCTTTAGTAATCGGAGATGTGCTTTCTGCTGGCACCCCTGCTTTCTTTTAAGCTTCTAATGCAAAATAATGATGATCTTGTGAGCACAAATAACATTTACAGCATCTAAGAAATAGTTACAAAGCAGTTAAAAGGAAATACAGACATTCCTTTCCTAACCATGTGAGTCCTTTCCTATTCTTCTTTTTATTCTGTAAATTAACATTTTTTGCAGATAAAAAAGACAAATTCATAAATTACTGCATTTGGCAGTGGAATGTAGTAATAGTGGCAAGGCACAGCTGGAGAGTTTGAAATGTGGCAGCTTTCTTCTAGGCCATCATTTTTCTGCTCCTTTGGGAATCGCTGCTAAATGTGGCTACTGCTAATGTAATGAATATGAATCCATGTAAATCTCAGATGCAGAGCTGTGATCTGTCCCCCTCTGGGCAAAAAGGAAAATTTATTTTTTTCCTATGCAGATTTCTGAGTATGTATGTGTGCATGATTCTGATCCTAACTCCACATCTCACTTGTTCTTAGGTATCCAGGTACTGTTGAACTTCTCATTTTTCATTCAGCAGCAAACTAACGATGTGCACTCCCTTGTTTTTGAAGATTCCTGGCAGAATAATACACCACCTGTTCACCCCCCCTTTCTGCCCCCCTCCTTACTAATTAAGCTCTGAAAATGTTTCCAAACAAAATTGGATTTCTTCTGCTCCCCCCACCTTCATCCACTGACTGCACCTTTGTAAACATTTTTGATCAGATGTGAAAGGCACAGAAACAGCCACAAAGAAAAGGACCAGTCACGTCAGCCAAAGCTATTAGTGCTGCCTGATGAAAGATAGCTGGGATCATACTGTGTGACTGAGACATGCCCAGGGCCGGAGAGCAACAGAGAGGATCCCTAACTGGTGTTCAGAGGGATCTCAGAAATGACGGGGTGGACAGGACAGAGCTTCCTGGATCTCCTCTGCCCATCAAAGGCTTTGACTGACTCATTTAGAAAGTAGGATATCTGAATAGTTGACAGACATTTTCCAAAGAGGGGTTGCCAGTGTTAGGTGGGTGTATTTTGTGTTTGTTTCCACCAAGGAAAAGACAGTTGGAATTTTAATCCATGTAACTTTCTTCTCCATAGCAATACAGTGCCTTGCACAATGAGTCTTTGTCCATTCCAGCATGCTACGTTAATACATATCATAAGTTATCGTTGTAATAACAGTTACAAAGCTAAGATTCTTTTAATGGTCTTTAGAACTTGAAGCCTTTTCTGGGCAATTGGCATTTTTGAAAATCAGGTCAGCTGGTTAGGTGCCTAATTCTGAATGCAAAGTCTTATTTTACCATTCATTTTCTTTAAAATATAAGCCTTCAACTTGGCTCATGTAGATAAATATTCTGTGAGGAGGAAGCAATTGAAACACTTGTCAAAATAAACCAAGAATAATTATTGGATTCAATTCACAAGTTTTTGGAGAGGAAAGACCAGACCAGCCATCAAATAAGGAAAGCTCCAGCCAAGATCTACAAGTAGAGGGACATTGTTCTGCTTGACAGTTCTTCACTGAGGTGATTAGCAAGACTGAATGATAACCCTTGGGCTCAGATATGCAGTTAGGGTGTTACATATCAGCTGAGCTATCACAGCACTTCCTGTGCATGTGGCTTTGTAAACACAAAATAATGTGACTTGGATTCATTGCCTTTACTGAAGCTAATCAAAAACATGTTGTCTTAAATTGATGTCACTAAAACCATGCATGTAAACGCAACAGGACTTAGCTATGGCACTGGCATACTATACTGGTAGCTATGAAAACACCAGACTGATTGCAGTATTGGAGTAGGAATTCGTATCACCAAAATCAGGGGTATTATTGAGAGAGTGTGGGTGTCAGATTCCTTGTCCTAAAGTACAAGTCTCAAAGTCAGAGAAATTGTACTGAAAAGTGACATTTTTCTCTCTAGGTTACAAAGAGAGTCAACTCAACTACCTCAGGTGGATAACTAAATTTGAAGTAGATAATATTACCTGTTATGAGTCCCGTTCTGTCTGAGTTCCCAGATGACTGCTCTCTTGTCTAACTTCAAAGTTCCAGTTTGGACTCCTGTAGGTCCTGGTTTATATGCAGTAGCAGAGCAGCATAAAAAAAAGGTGTCACTGAACTCTGTTAATTCAGTCCAAGAAGAAAGTGCTTTCTGGGTTCAAAGTCTTTTTATGATCCAGGCTATATTACATTTCTGGGCTCCTCTTGGGCAGAATTGAACTACTGACCAAAAGAGAGGTTATGCAAAGGGAGTCTACATTCATCTGTCTAACGTATTTCACAAAGAAAACCCTTTATTAACCTAGCTGGGATCCTGCTCTGCTGAAATTCCAAGCACACTAAATTATGCTTCTGTCACATCCTGATTCAGAAGCCAGTGCAATTAATTGCAGCTAATTACACTTGCACAGAGTAATGTATAAACTGGGGGGCGAGTGGTTGGAGAGCAGCCCCATGGAAAGGGAACTAGGGGGTAAGTAGAATGTGAGCCAGCAGTGTGCCCTGGCAGCCCAAAGGGCCAACTGTGCCCTGAGGTGCCCCATGCCCAGCACTTGGTGAGAGGAGGGTTGTCCCACCCTGCTCTGTGCTGTGCAACCTCACATCCAGCACTGGGTGCAGTTTGGGTGCCACAATATAGGAAGGACACAAAACTATCAGAGAGCAGCCAAAAATACAAGAAATTAATTGTGGCTATTGTATTTTGGAAGGCTGACAATAGCCTCCTGAAGAACTGAACCTGCATCTCCCAGGGAGACACATAACACTTAAATCATTAAGCCATTTCCCTGTGATATTCATGCAGTATTATAAAATTAATCTTTTGTAGCAATTAATTAGAGTAGTTACAAGGAAAGTCATGCAGTCTGAGACTCCCATTTATTGCTCAGTGTTTGTTTAGTCAGATTCCCTTAAGCCATTAATAGAGCTTAATGTTAATTTCCTTAATGCTTCTAATCAGCATGTGCAGAGTTACAGCTCCACTAGGGATTCACAGATTATCCCAACATATAGTAAAAATAAACAATAGATGCTATTCCCCTGTACATGTCAGTCTTCCTTGATACCCTAATGAGATAATGTTTATGCCAGTCAAAAATGATAGCAGTGGGTAAATCAAAACTTCTCCAACTGTAACTGAACTTTCTCACACATTCAGCCCTAAAGAGGTTAAAAGTGAAAAGCTGTCCAGTTTTGTTTCTGAAACTGTAAATAAGTAAAGAAAGCAAGTACATTCTTCAGTCAGACTTCTTTTCTCTAAAGGTGTTTCTCTGGAAATTCTTGAAAAGTTGGTAAAGCACAGTTCCAATTTTGTTGAAAGGAAATGAGCTAAGAGTAGATCCTGAAAATGCCAGACCTAAATATGAACTGGAATTTATTGAAATGGCTTTCATGTCTAATGCATAAAGCCTGGTTATTTCATCAAAGTCACTTTGAATCAATCCTATGTACTTAAACACGTGAAAAACTCTAAGCTCATGTAGGAGATTTTGAGCTTATGTATGTAACTCAACAACTGTCCCAAATCTCCATTGGTCTCAGATTCCAATAGTAATATGGAAACAGCCTGAAACTTGTCTCAGGATGCCAGAATGTGATAACTACATTTGTTATACTTTCCTGAAGAAGTCAGTCAATGAAAAAAAAATTAAAAACTATTGTTCCAAAGACAAGCTATTGCACCCCTTAAAAATAATCCAACCACCAAAAATACCCAATTCAAAGCCACGGGCAGTCACTAAACAGTGGCTGCTTAACAAACTTAATTTTGTATGTTTTCTTCTTCATACTCCAGAATGGTGATTAACAGTCACAGAACTGGATCAATGGTCCCCAAGCCCTTCATTTCTTCATACTTAACTGGCAAAAATAGGAGTCTGAGATTGTTTCAAAAAGCCAGGAAGCCCTTGGCATAAAAATGGCACCTAGAAAATGGCATCTACAAAACTGCAAATCTCATGTAAAAAGAGATTAGATGCTCCATTCCATTGGAGGAGAAGCTCATGTGTGCAGAGAACAGGTCAGCCCAGAGTAGGCTAAACGCTCTGAGCTCCGTCAGGACCATGAACCCAGCAATGGGTAATTGACCTCCTCATTAAAGCATTTACCGCAGCACATATATGCCTGTCCCCATCTCCTCAAACCTGCAAATGAACCACTGTTAAACAAACTCAATGTCCACGAAACACTGGGTGTTTAAATTCGGGCATGTCAGCATTATTTGTGAGAAGAAGTTTGATCCTTAAGTACTTCTTTCATAAGCAGAAAATGGGCTATTTTAACACTCTTTTGTCTTGTACCTGAATAGCAATCATCAGTCATTCAGTACCTTCATTTACATCCTGCCTTCTCTTATTGTTTACAGTATTTTATTTTATTTTTATTTTTCAATCTTGGAAAACTATTTTTACAGCCTCATTTGATTTTTCTTTCTTTCCTCCTGAAGTTGAACTTCCTACATATAATCAAACCTAATACACTGCAGGTATGTTTACTGCAGTTCAAAAGTACTACTTTTTGTCAGCTTTTTGGAAGAAGAAATGCTAAAAAAAAAATCTGTGTGATGCAGAACCTAATAGTATCTCATTGAACTCTTCACTCCAGACATCTTCGCTACAGAGATGAACCTAGAGAAAAAAGATGTATTTTCTGAGAAAAATGGATATGTGTGTGTCAGAAGTATATCAGTTTCTAATCAATATGAAACCACTAGCTGCTAAGATCAATAACATCTTCAGAGTTATTGCTGTCACACAGTTCCTCAAACATACCAGCTAATAATGAACATTGCTGTGTTGTTGGGCTTTTTTTGTCTCCTAGATGGGAATCTCTACTTTCATCACTGATATTTTCAACATTGAAATTCAAATACTCTCTCTTGATCAGATGTCAGGGCCATGACTAAGTTTATCCCCCAGCTTCACAGACAATAAACAGGTACTAACATGCTACACTCTTTCCAAAATGTAGTTCTGCTCTGTTGAGTCGATGTGGAGACAAAGACTCTTTTTTGTAATGGAATTGGTTAACAGCGGTTGGCTTGGGGAACTGTCTGCCAGCAACCAAAGCGATACAACAGCTCAGTATAGTACCTAAATGGAAAGAGTTGTTCTGTACTCATACTCATTCCAGTTCATACTCTTTCTTGTACCTTAAAGACAAGCTGGCAAATTGTCAGTGCTCAAAAACATGATGGTGTATCTTCTGATGGAATCGTATTGGATCAATTACTTAAACAACCTTTTCTCCTATGTGAGATGCTGACTCCTAGTCATACACAGGAAAGCAAAACAATTGCATTGTCTGATGAAGTTGTAGCTTTGTTGTAGTTGGAATAGCATAGAAGTGGACAGGATTCAAGCAAAGGCATAATATATAAGATTAGACACTATTGTAGGAAAAAAATCATAGCGTTCTAGGCACAGATTTTTTTCTGTAGTTCTAAATGAAAGCAACATGTTTTTAGAGATAAATGCACATTGTTAATAACTAAGTTTGTCTCAGTAATTGCTGTTTTTACATTGCCTGAGAAAAAGTGCAATTAGTTTCTTTGGAAAACGGATGGCTAAACAGTGGGGAAGGTAAGATTTCATTTCTTCTCCTTTGTCCTATCATGTAAAAAGGGCACAGATCTTGTTTAAATAATTCACACTAAAATTGTGATTAAAAAATGAGTGGTTTTTTGTTTTTTTTTTTTTTTTAGAGAATAGTAACAACACAGTGTATAAGTGATGTGGTATGAGCTTGCTTTTATTGTTTCATTTAATAAATGTATTACAGGAAAGCAGACATGACCACACTAAAAAGCAGTCAAGATCTTAAAACATGAAAAACTGCTTTTTTAATGCAATCCTCCTTCCCCTCTCTCTTATTATGATTTTTTGTGAAACCCAAAGCCTGGTTTTTCTTGGTTTAGAAAGTGTTTTTTCTTTGTTGGCATTCAATGGCTTTACAAGAGAAAATAATGAAAGCAAATAAAACCTGTAACCATCACCACCAGGCCAGAAGTCAAGTGAGAGAAAGCTGATGTCTTTGAGATGACAGAGCCACAAAAGACAGGTCTTAACAGAGTAAGGCATTCAAGAGACTGCGTTAGGGACTGTCAAACCTACCTCACTAACACCAATTAACTGGGAGATAGGGGAATCTTAGAGCTTGGATCAAAGCCTTTCTTGTCCAGATGAAAGATCACATCAGCTTTGAAAGAAAGCTCCAGATGTCTATGGGGAAAAAAAGAACATCCCTCTCCCATTCAGCTTATTTTCCAGTGAATTTTGAATCACTTTGTCAAGAGAAACAAAATAACATCCCAGCTGCAGAATGTATCAGATGTTTCATTTTAAAACAATACGAAGTCAGGACAGTGGTAGCCAATTTAGGGGGACAATCTGATCCTTTCCCAAGATTGCATTGCTTTTGAGGCAGAGCAATATTAAATCATTCTCTCTAATTAATTCTCTGTTTAAGAAGAAGAAATCTTTGAAACCAACCAACCAACAACAAAAAAAAAAAAAAAAAAAAAAAAAAAAACCAACAAACTGCCTTCTCTTCCTTCATGTTTGAAGGATGTCATGGCATCATTGTATAGTATATGTTACAGCAAACCACATCCATGAATAATGACCTCCGTGTGCTGTAATTTACTAAAAAGGTTACAGTAGTTATCAGCCAAATTGGCTTAACAATGTTCCATAAAATGTTATGTGAATAGTAAATTCAGATATATTTGATGCATTAGTGGATCAGAAAAACTTACCGGAAAAGAGTATCTGACACCATGTTCACTGCCCCATTCATTTCAGAAAGCCTGTAGATCAACTGATAGCTTTAGAGATTGAAACATGCAAATGCTTCATTGCTAGCAAGGAACAGGCATATTAGGGAATATAACACAGTCAGACATACTAAAGACTTTACTTTGGGGACAGAGGCTGCTTTCTTGGTGTCAGTGGGCATTTTGCTAGAGTAAGGCTGTAACATGGACTGATCCTATGCTTGCTTGTCTCAGTGTCTGCTTTAATTCTGAGTAACAACACAATCAGGGAACACGTGCATTTATTTATGCGAGACAAACAACAGTCTTGGTTATTTCCGCATTCATTGGGCAGGATTTTCAGGCAAGCTTTCACAGAACACTTAAAAATGCAAGGTGTCAAGAGAAAATGTTGGAGCAATCAAGAAGGATCTAAAACAAGGCATTGAAATAAGGTTTTGTAGCTTAAGAGAGTATATTCAACAGCTGTAGTCTGCTATTTCAGGAATCAATTTCACTGTGCTATACTAGCTACATTATGTTCAGGAATAATTTTGTCTCTACTGCTGTGAATCTAGGCATTATTTTGTCTCCTTGCAAAAATGTATTTACAACAAAGATGATTTTATACCAAAGTACTCCAAGCTTTGATGATGTATGGGTTGAACTCAGAAGAGCTTTTCTCAGGTTACTCTTTCTGCAGGGAACAGGAGGACAGCGTTCCCTGTTAGAATTCACCTGCACACAGTCTTGCTTGATGGAGACCGGTACATCAGAGACACACACTAAGAACTGCAGTGAGGAAAGCAAACAGTATCTCCAAATAAAAGACCTAAACATATGGCTCCTTCGAAGCAAGTAGGTGTTAAATATAAGAATCGGAAACGTGCAGTACAAAATCCTGATTGTTGGCTTGTTTTAAAAAGAAACAAACTTTCAGGTACTGTGAACTCTGGTTTATATGGTGTTAATGCTGTTCTTTTTGCTTTGATTTATCATTACAGAAGCAGATGTAAACACCACAGTGTTCCCTTAAACACCATTAAAATGCACAAATTATCTTATAAATAAAAAAGTCCATAAAATAACAGACTTGAAAATATTCATGTAAATATTCTGCTTTAGATAAACCAGTTGTCTGACCAAAATAATTTTATAAATTTGAGTAAAACTACATCAGAAAACAATGAGCATTCATTCCCTTTGGAAACCAAAGTGGATAAATAGGTTTAGTCATCTCTATCCCAGGAGAGTCTTATAGCATGCATTTTTTTCAGCGTAAAGTGCAAAGAATTGCATTGCATTTTGAATTCCATTTTAAAACTAATTAAAGGTTTGATTGTGTCACTTTCCTTGTGTTGGAATGTACTTCAAGATGTACTCAGCTTACGACATATGTTCAAGGAAAACTACTCAAGTACTTAACATCATTAACTATGATTTTATGTGCTTCGTTGGATCTGGGCCTAAATGTATAGAGCATATTACTAATCTTGCAAGTGAACAAAAATTAATGTCATCTAACCAATTAATGAAATGGATTTACTCCAGATCTAGGTCACTATATATCAGAGCAGCCTCCTTTTCATTTAATTTAAACGTCCAGGTTATTTAAGTCAGATGTGTAGAGTTATATGGAGGATTTCTGATTTTGTTTACAGAGCCACTAGAATTCAAAATAGTATCATAAAAATATACTTAAAGGCCAAGTTAACTAATGGGAATGTTTAAAACCTGATTTCATAATCTTTCTTATTGACATTGGTATTTTGTATATTTGGTGGGTTTTTTAAGATATATCTTAGTTTAAGGACATTTACCACAATTACTATCTATTTTTAATTGCAAACAGAAAGCTAATGAGCAAGTGACAATTCTTGTATGTTTACCAGTAAGATTTGCTACCAATTTTTATCTCCCAATCCTCTGTCTAAAGTTCTCTTAAATAAATATCTCATGCCCCCATGTGGTTAAATAGAGAGAATGCTGAATAAATCCTTTAAAGCTGTTTTTTTTTTTGTTATCGTTGTTCCAGTGTACAGCACTGTGTGCACTAAAAGAATGATAACCAAATTGTATCCTAATTTAGATACTTTACTGCTTGATATCCTAATTTAGATATTTTACCAACATTGAAGGTCTGTACATAACTATAATCTAGAAAACTCTGTGCTGTTTTAGGCACTACCATAAGCTTACCTGGGATAGAGTACACAAAATTCTGACAAAAACTGACTCATTTGAGACTGCAACTTGTATTGTATTTAACAGTGTTTAGAAGGGCACGAGCTACAATCCATCTGTTAATGTCTAGCCATCTTAGCTTATAGGTATTCAATTAAAACTACATCCTGAAAATATGAATTATGATCAAAATCAGTAGATTGTAGATTTAATGTCAAGCATGGGGATGCATGGTTGTTTTTTCTAAGCAAAAGTCTGATGTTGGATGTCTTTGCAAAGCAGGGCTATATCAAGATGGATTTATTTGCGTATTTCTTCACATCCCATAATGAAAACAAAACTAAATGATTATCATGGTTCAAATTTAGTGTCTCATTGCTCAAAACAAAGGGAAACAAAAAAAATCTCCCACATGTGGCAGATCCTGTGCCTCGGCAGTGATAATTTTCTGGAGTAGCACTGAAGATAACTTGGTATTCCTAACAGAAGTCCATTCTGATAATTTGTGTTCATCTAAAACCACGGTCCTGCAGACTTGTCCAATACACACCAATCAGTTTGCCTGTGGAGACAGAGCTTCTGCTCCTTGTAGCCGCAGACAAACTTTATGACCTGCAGTGATATCATTGCAAGTCATACCGAAAGATGTAAGCAGGGACACTGAGTTTTCTAAATGCCAAGGTCAACTACTTCCATCACAATCAAAGGCTTCTGGGCATCCCCTACCTCTCCATTCAAATCTTTTTAACTCTCCCAAATAGCTGCCCAGCACTGCCAAGTTTGTGCTGTCCCACTCTCAGGGTACAATGGGTGGATGTCCAGTTGAGCTCACTGTTAGACGCAAGTTATCTATTTGCACTAAATAATTGGCACAAGTACCTGCGGAGCAGAACACGGCTGTGACACTGCAGCAGCACAGAGCATGACACTTAAATTAGCTACCTACTGGGTTCCTCCCCTTTCACTGTGATTACCTCCCTGCCATACACACAACTAATCAAATTAACTGTTAAGTCCATCTGTTCTGAACCCAAATCCATGGGGTTGCAGCAGTGTGGTATCAAGACCAAGCCCTGTTTCTGCATGAAACGCACCACGCTGGCCACCCCTCAGCCTTCTATTATGGTGGCATCCTGTGCAAGAGGCGAGTGAGATGAACCTTAATTGAGAAATCAATGTGCAGCAGGGGGGGAAGAAAAAGAAATACATGAGTGTGGGAGTCTTACAGCTGTTTGTCCTACCGCCGTGTGAGATTGGAAGTCATTATGCCTTCCTGTGTCTGGACAAACAGTTGCTAAATTAAACAGTCTTTACACAGACAAAGAGAGGCAGATGATGCAGCTTCCTCCCTTTTAGGAGTACACTGATCCTAAAGAATGACTTTAATTTTTTCTGAAAAAAAAAAAAAAAAAGAAAAACCACGCAAGAATGTAGAGAACTATATGATAGAATTAGGTGAGTGTTATCAGTATCTCTAGTGATGCACTGCTGCAAATAGAAAAATAAACAGCTCATGACTGTAAAAAATTACAGTGCTGTAAATCCACCCAGGGATTGAAGTGATGTCGTAAACTATAATAGCAAAACTCAAGTGGCCTTATACAGTCACCACAATCCAGCAATGGAATTATAGCCATGTAACTCAAAATTTACTCAGTTCTTACACTTTATAAAGCGAGAATCTGTTTTTTGGATAGATGCCCTGCACAGGCTCTCCAAGTTTACAGTTCAGTTCCTGTTCTTTCTGCTTCTGCCTCTTGCTCTGATTCATCCACATGCATCATAGGCAGTTCTCCCCTCTCCAAGCATTTCCCCTACCATGCAGCACCTGCCATTATCGCTCCTTTGCTACCTCAGCTAAAACTTCCTAAAACTTCCTCTGATTTTCAGAGAATCATAAAATCATTCGAGTTGGAAGGGACTCTTAAAGGCCATTTAGCCCAACTCCCCTGCAATGAACAGAGACATCTACAGGTAGATCAGACTGTCTCTAAGAAAGATTTGGAGAACTGAGTGGTGATAAGCTGACTTGGAATTTGATAAGGATTTTGAGGAAGAGTGCTTCCTCTAAGAATGTATTTATCTGAGATCCAAGCCAATATATCAAGAATTAAAATGTGACCTCAGGCCATTCTCAGCCTATGACAGGAATATTGGGCACTACTAGTGACTCCAATCAGGATCAATAAATGTTTTTTACTCATAAATTTGGGCACTTTGTGAAATGGTTTGGAAATGCTACAGAACTGACAGTACATGAGCTCCAGCACCCAACGGAACCTCATTACTTGCAGTCTTCCTATTAGAAACTTAGTGAACCTTAGTTCATACAGAGATCAATGTATCAGACCTTCACAAAGATCTGTCCTCCGTATCTCAGATGAACAGGTATGCCTGGACCATTTGAAAGAAGAATCGAGAGGGAAAGTACTGGAGGAGAGTGGCATTCCCCATCATTTTTTTCACAGTGTAAAGAGATGTTGCCAACCTCATGGCTAATGCTCAGCTCATGGTTAACTGATGACACAGTCATCTCCTTCACCATTACTTGCAAAGTTCAGTACTTCCCACTGAAATCCTATTTCCTGTTCCAGGATACTGTCTAACATCACTGTCAAAGAAAAAGCAAGGATAAAAAGAACAGATTTTTCTCTTCCACTTCCCTTTGACAAGTGACATGAAGAAAGAGAGAGAAGCTTGGCCTCAAAAAACAGCCGGACCTTCTTCCTTCTCCAGCTTTGTCAGTAAAATGCATGCAGACTCTTTCTAACTACCGGAAACAAGGTGTTTTCCTTTATTTATTTATTTTTCTTCTTCTAAATTGCCTACATTTTTTTTCTAAATTGAAAATCAGACCTTGCAATCCACACTCAGCTAACAAACTGTGCAGTCTTCATGCTCTTCAGTGTTTTTATAGCAGACGCAGGGAAGCCATTAGATGAGCACCATATTTCTAAAAAAAAAAAGTCATTCTGAAAAAGGGAAGAACGGGGAAAAAGACATCAGTATCTACAACAAATACAAGTTCTGAACTGAAAAACAAAAGGGGAAACTTGGAATAATGAATCTGTTAGAAGTCCTTCGTTTAACAGTTAACTTGCATTAAAGTGATGCTAGTGATGTTTTTAAAGATGTGAAAGAGTTTTAAAGACAAAAAATATAATATTGGTTTTTTGCTTTTTTCTTGTGTACTTTCCATCACTGCCTGTTGACCGTAGATTTAATCACATTTTTCTTTCTTCTCTTATAAGACTTTATGAAGTCTTTTTTGATTTGCAGCCAACCAGAGCACTTTTAATAATGTATGGTAAAGAGGTTTAATTTTTAATTACGAGAATGGGCTAGAGCTGCTACACACTGTATTAGATTGGTAAGTACAGTATTAAACTCTACAGAGCTGTTAGTAAAAAAGAAGAATGCATTTATATCCCAAATGCTATTGAAAACATGTTTATTTCATTACAAACACGAATGTATAATTGAAGAACCTGTCTAACTTTAAATTATTGATCACACCTTTTTTAACAGGAAGATTAAGTCGTTTTCAGACTGTTACCATAATAACTTAAGCCTCTTACTGTTTTCTGTCTCCCATGCTGTTCTGCTGCTCCAAAAGCTCAAGGGAAAAAAGAAACAACATTAAAATGTGAAGTTATATAGGTACATTCTGGATTTAGCTGATGAAGGCAGCAATATCTTTGGACACTGTAGACTGATTCATAAGGGCTAGCTTTACAATAAGATCATTTAGGCCTTGATGTTTGCATGCATTTGTCTTTTGTCTACTTCTGCCCAGCTAATAGGAAAGCTCAAGAGCTACTTGAACATCTGGTTTAAAAGCAAAGGTGTGATTCAGGGGAAGTAGTTTCACCAAGTGGTGGGTTTTTTTCCTTGCCAATCCATCCCACAGAAAGAAGAGTGCCTTCATAGAAGAGTAGATTTCCCAATTTCCTTTCAAAATCACCAAAGCTGATATGATGTCTCATTAATAAAGATAGAAACTCTCACCATGCCCACAGTAATTGAACAGATTTTGAGGCTTTATACCTGTGGTATTTCACCAGAGCCTTTCCTGATTTAGTACTGGTTTCCTAATGAAATGAGGCAGATCTGTTTCTCTGCACAGAAATGTGTGTCTGTCAGTGACCCGTTATAACTTTCAAATCTGCAAGGAGAGTTCAGTTGAATTTGGCATGGTTGAAGTGTCACTGAAATTCTGTCTTGATAACAACAACGCAAGAGAGGACAGACATGTTGCTCATGCAAGGATCCTGCAGTAAGGCTAGTCCATAACATACTTCATAGAATCCACACTGGCATTTACTCTTCGATCATGGGAAAACCAAGCTTCACTGGTTCTACTGATCACTTAAGTATTTATTCTCAGTATGACAGGGAAAATAGGCCTACACACATTTACAGTGTCAGGGTACTGACTGCAGTGAAGGTATGAATATGCTCAGATCCACATATATTATAGGCAAATGCATCTTGAATTGCATATCAAAACTGGAGCACAACATAGCAATGGCAGCTCAGTATTGCATTCCATAGGAGAGGTTGAAAAACAAATGGAATTGCTTGCCAGTGAAAAAAACTATACATTTTTAAATCTTCTTACTTCAAAATGAGCCATAGAATAGGTCATACAATACATAAAGGCAAAATGAATATATTAGGAATGATTTATCATTATGGAAATGTGCAGATGCTTATTGGTGGCATGAGTCATATAACATGCAATTTTCACAAAATATGTTGTTAATAATAGATAAGGGTTTATCGCTATATTATTATAAGAAACAGAAAGAACAATATTAAAACTTGTTGGAATTGGAATCAAATAATTTACGGTACCTTGAGTTGTTTATGAAATTGAGCTACTCAGCCATTACTACTAGTTACATTTTAAAGTCAAATTTTTAAAGTAGATATACATCAAGTTATTGTAGTTACTCATCACAAACCAGATTGACCTCACTGTTGTACAGTAAGTTAAAATAAATGCTCTTACCTATGCCTACCTACACTAAATGGAGAGAAGAAGCAAGCACTTCCTTGTCTTTGTTTCTAACATACATCTGCAAGAAAACTCTTAAAATTGGCTCTGTGAAGCTTACTTCACATGCAATTGGGTGGGCTCATTCCTATTTAACTGTCTGGGGAATTTTCAGAGCATGAGTTCAGTTATGGTCAAGTCCTCTGTATAGCTTGGCTGGTGAGTGATGTAAGACAGCAAGACAAAACAAGTCTGGGACAAGAGGCTAGGAACACTAAAGTTGTTTTTAACAGTACTTAAAGGCCCCCATACACCTTAATCTGAACTTTGTCAGGATCATGCTAGAGCAGTTCAGATATGGGTAGCCCTCTTCCCCAGCACTGTGCCACCAATGAGTATGTCTTCCCTCCCACAGTAAATCATTTTAATAAGTCACCGCAGGATGCTCCCTACATTCCGAGTTGCCTTTGCCAGCTTGTATCACTACTGAAGATGGTCAAAACACAACAGAGTTTGCAGTCACATTCTTGTACTTCAGCTCTTGGGTCTGAGGAGTCCTACCACAGGAAAGATAATGTTCAGTCTTCATAACTGCTTGACTTGAAATTTCCGAAGAGTTCCTGCCATAGTGCCATCAGGCGAAAATTAACTCATGAGAAAGTACAGGGTATGTACAACTCTGCCTGGCATGCAAAATACCTGAAAACTTCATTGTTCATTGTCTTAGAAAATCAATACACATAGGAGACAAACTGAATGCCAGGAAAAACTAATACACCTTTGAAAATAGCAATAATTTTTTGTATTCTGTCTAGGGAAAACAGAATTTGTGTTTATGCCAAACAGTGCAGGAGAGTTTTTCGATCTTGCCAATTCCATTTCATTAGAGGTCAAAACTTTCCACATAGTTAATTGAAAAGCCACTGATCAGGAGAAGTTCATAATCCAGCAGTAACTTAAAGGAAAATCAAAACACGTTCCATAGATATTAGCACAGGAATTGCATTCATTATTGTTTTTATTGTTAGCATAAAGAAAAGGAATTTGGAAAATCCATCTGTTCTCACAGATGGAAGCTGCATGACATGAGGCTCCAGAGGGTCAGAAACTCACACTCAGTCCTCAGTGAAAAGAGGCTACTGCTGCCCCAACCTGCCTCAGCACCAAGAGGACACAGGTTTCTTTTAAGGTCCTCCTTTTAACCCCTTTGTTTTCCAAAGAATTTGGCCTGGCTTCTAGTACTCCCAAATCCCCACTCCACCCCAAGAATATTTATTATTTTCCAAACAAAAGAATTCACCTATTCTGAGGGAAGGTGATGCCTTTTTACTTCCTGTAAGAGGTTGTGTATGTAAATAAATACCAACAACTATGCTTCATCAATCTTTACTGCTCAAGTATCTTTTCCCTTGCCCATCCACCACATCCCACTCCAAAACCACATCTTGTACAACAGGCTCAGAGGTTGCAAAGCAAAGCATTGCCTTGGTACAGAACTGTGCTTATTTTCCCATAACATTTCATTTTTTCCAACAGTTTTCTGAAGGAAGACTCAGATCTTTGAACCCAGCCTTTTCTGCTGTCAGGCAGGGCCAGAAAGCAAACACACAGCAAAGGAACAAAGAGAAAATGAATGCAAATAATGTCTATAGCAACAAGGGAAAGCTGCATACAAAAGGCAGTGACTAATTAAAATGTATTCTTTTCTCACAAGGACTCCTAATTAGCTCTCTAATACCATTCTCATATAATTTATCACTTTGATGCTCTCCTGTCACATAAAAAATGTGCAGAATCTTCCTCACTATCTCCACCTGAGAGAAACTACAACTTTTCCACTTTCAGCACTGAATAGGATTTCTCTGTCTGAGAAAGGGAATACATCCCTACACACTGTATCTGACAGATTCACCTTAGATACTGGTAGCAAGACATGTGGACAGGTCCCCACACATGGCTCACCTCACCCAGCTGTGCTCCCAAGCCTCCTACCTGTTTGACCCTACAGTCTCAGCCCTGCTGGAGGAATGGATGACACAGCAAATGAATGCCTTAGTGCCTGAAAATCTAGTGGTCCTTATCTCAGGGACAGAATTACACCTGATTCCTGAGCTTGAATCCATAATTCAGAGAACTCAAGGGAAGGCATTCAGCACCCCTCTGATGCAGTTACACCATTTATCTGCAACAAGAGCAGGGAGCAGCAGCAGGTGGGCTGGCACTGAAGCTTGGCTAGAAGAGCAGTATTTCTCAGGAATTACCAGGTAAGATGAGACACACAGCCTGTTTAGCCTACTGCTCCTTCAGGGTGACATGCCAAATGCTTCACTAGAACGTAATTACAAAACATAATTACAAAACTTATGTTTAGTGTTTCCTCTTATGTAGTTACAGGAACTGGGAAATAGTTTCAAGGTAAAAGGGAAATGGTTTCAAACTAGAACGGGAAAATTAGATTGGACATAAGGAAGAAGTTTTTTTACAGTGGGGTTGGTGAGGTACTGGAACAAGTTGCCCAGAGAAGCAGAGGAAGCTCCATCCCTGGACACATGCAAGGTCAGGTTGCACGGAGCTCTTAGCAATCTGATCCAGCCATAGGTGTCCCCGTTCATTGCAGGGGTGTTGAAATAGAGGATCTTTAAGGGCCTCTTCCAATTCAAATGACTCTATGAGTCCGTCAGAGCAGTTTCCTGCATGTGACTTGTGATACTCATAAGTCCTGAGGGAGATTTTTTAACTCAAATACAAAGCAGTTTAAAGCCTCCAGGATCTTCATTTCAGAGAAACTAAAGCAGAAATGACTCCACGTGTGCCACACAGCTTTAAACCCATATAAGCAGCCATCTTAATTCTAAAATGAGTTTATTTACAAATGCATCAGACCTGCAGTGCAGTAAATACTATCAACTTGTCTGGAGTCCAATCTACCAGTCTGAATATCTACCACGAGCAGATTTCTCCTTATGCAGCTGATTTTAAGTATTAACATAAGAGATTTAGGCAATCTTTTTCATAATTTAAATATAACAAGTGGCAGAACACCACACTATGCTTTCATATTGTGAAATGCCATATGCCACAATATGTGGCAGCTTGGCTCACTGGCCTACCTAGCAATCAATTCAGTGTGTGCCTAAAGGTCATGTTTAATATGCAACCTGAATCACCTTCCAGGACAGAGCAAGCACAGGCAGTCCAGTGCTGTCATCACATGCAACAGAGTGGCAGAAGCCTTTTTAAAAATTGCTGTTGGAAATTTGGCCTTAAGAACATAAAAACTAACACAACTTTTGAAATGTCTAAAAATGTAAGTGATGAGCAAGATTTAAAAAACATGTTCCTGTTTCAGTCTGAGTGCAAATTAACATTTACATTTATAGTATAGGCACTATGTACGTCAATAGATCTCACTGATGAAAAATACCTCTTATGATCCTATCAGTAACCTCAACACACAGCACTTGATTTCAATGGGTCAAATGTCTTCAGTTGCATGCATCCAAAAAAAATCATTGTGTGATCCAAAAGGACTACTAAAGAATTTACATACATGGAAGAAGCTTCCTTAGTGCATCTGAGGACATTGATACAAAAGAAAAAGTACAGTGGTTTCGTATACCAATAGTTGCAATGCATTGTGGCTGTTGTATTGTGGCTTTCAAATTTAGTTAATTAAGATACATTTCATTAGAAGAAAATATTTGTAAAGTCAGCTAACAAGAAGCTATGTTGATTAAAAAGGTTCACAAAAGAAATTCCCAACATTCTTCAAACACATTTGAATTACTTCCCTAATTAATATTAAGAACCGAGGCTTTTGAGATTGATGTCATAGGAAACAGCATCTTTTTGTTTTCTGATCATATAAAATGATGACAGCTTACTTTTCTGTAGAGATTCTGAGCTTTCTAACTAAGCTTCATTAGAGAGAAATGGAAGTCATTTCAACCCCGAAGTTTATTCTACTTACTTTGGGTACAGTGGTGTTTCTAACACCACATGCTATGTGCCTAGATGAGCTAATGAAATCCAGCCTGGAGAGCAGAGAAGACGCTGATGATAAATATTATGAGGTAAGATTTGTATTACTAAGGTAGCATTTGGGGGAACTGTGGGTCAAATCCTGGGCACTGAATTTATTGATAAAGGCTCTCTAACTTCACAGAGTATGGAACTACACAGTGCGGTATAAAAAAGTCTTGCAGAGAGAATTTTTAGGAAATTTGTTTGCTGTCATACACAAACCGTGTAAATCAATGCATGTATCAATTTTCTTGCAATCCAGCCTTGCGATAGGAGAGACTTCTTCTGACATGTTTCTTACTTACACAGTGGGGCCTTAGTTAACATTCCTGTCACGTATTTCATGCACATAATATAACAAATGCATTATTAATCCAAAATTAATAAAGGCATGCTTGTAATATTCAAAGAATAATGATAAACAGAGACTATTATGAATCTAGTGTAGTTAATAGACTTAAAATTCTATTCTGGAAATTGGCTATAAAAATATCTTCACAGGGTTGCACATTTATTATATCTCAGTACATGCCAGATCAAATTTGCACAGTTCATCTATGCACATTTTTTCTTGTCTATCCTGCAAATACTCCCTGGGAAATAAGAGCCAACCTTTCTTTTTGTCTCATCATCATTAGTGTAATAAAGATACTTCAAGCCAAAATACACCTTTAAGTACTTTAGTGAAATCTCCTGGTCTTTAGATCTCTCTGATATACTTCAGGTGCACAAGTGCAATCAGAGACATCATTTGTTTAACATTTTAATCGTAGAATATGAACTAGAATGGTTCATTCTCCTTCTCTCCCAATAGCTGGGGAAGCCACAAAACGTAGATAGGAAATTGAAATTAGGATTAGTAGAATTCATGTCTTCAGCTGAAGTAAAAAATCATATTTTCTCTGCTAAGGAAGAGAAAACTGTTTTTGTGACAAAAAAAAAAATAAAAATTAATTAGTAGGAGTGATTTTCAATGCACCCAGGGAAGAAACACTAATAAATAGCCAAGGGTCACATTGGTATAGTGATTTTTCAGGTAGCAGCTGCATTTGACATCATAAAATGTGTAACATACTGAGGTCAGCTCTTTACCATAGCCACAAAAATTACATTTTGTGTTTCTTGGCTCTGACAGCCCACAAGCAATCATTGTGTCTTCTGTATTAATGGAGGATCAAAGTAACTTAAAGCTCAGCACAGCTTCTATGCTGCAACGCCAGAAGAGCATTTACAAGGAATTGACTCAAATACTTTCCATTTGTTTTGTTAGCTCATGAGGATGTTGGGTCAAAAGCACCCACCTAATGCCTAGCAAGAAACAAGGTACACTTTCAGATGTTTTGGTCCATCCTCCTATTGGTATCAAGTCATAACTACAGTCAGCATCTTCCCCACAGACAACTTCAAGCAGTGATATTAGCAAATGTGGACCTAATAATTATTCCTGTCCACACAAAGCTGAGGGCAGAGTTACCAACACTAACAAACAGAAATGTTTTCAATTGACTTTATTTGAATAGTTGTGGAAGATGATACGAAGATGTGTTTTGAGGCCAGTGGACTAAAAAGGTGCACAACAGCTTCAAATGAATCAATCCACACTAGAATGGAGTTCAGCAAATACAGCTAAAAGCATTGGATAATAGAAAAGAATGTGTTATCCAGCAGCTTTCTAAGGAGATATGAAAATAAGTACTTTGATCGGTAGCTGGAATGACTTTTTTTTTCTTTTTTTTTCCTTTAGATTAAAGACAGTATCTTGGAGGAAAAGCAGAGGAGTCTGAATTTTGAAGAAATGAAAGACTGGGGATCAAAAAATTTCATTAAAGTAAACACACCTACAGTAAACAAAGTGCCAAATTCAGTTGCTAATTTACCTCTCAGGTTTGGAAGAAGCAATCCAGAAGAAAGAAGCATTAGGCCGAGTGCTTATTTGCCTCTGAGATTTGGAAGAGCTTTTGGAGAGAGCCTATCTAGGCGTGCTCCAAATTCATCATACAGGCTTGGGAGATCTCCACTTGCTAGAAGTTCTATTCATTCCCTTCTAAATCTGCCACAGAGATTTGGGAAGTCAGTGCCCATTGGTCTTTCTCAAGGCGTCCAGGACTCTGAACCAGGTAACACTTAGCAAATGTTCAAGCCATGTATTAAAATGTATATTAAATCATAGCATAGAGATGATCAAACATAGTCAGTCTTCCTCAGGCATATTCCCTAAGCATTTCTATATGAGGCCAAATTGCCATAGTTTGCAGTTTATGAAATCAAAAGGCCTCTGCAAGATCTAGTGGAGAATCTCTTCATGAAATCTTTGCTGATGAGAAGATGTCAAGTAATCAAAGCCAAAAAAGCTTTTATGAAAAGGTTAGGTCTAGCAACATTATCTTAGATCAGTTTTCATTCTGGAAAGTTTAAAGCTTTGGTGTAAAACAAACATTCAAATATCCCATTTCAGCGCTATAAAGTTATCTAAAAATTACTTTGTTTTCTAACTGTATGCAAATTAGTGTAGCAGAAATGTCAAAATTCAGAAGTTACTTAATTGCAGCATGTTGAAATGGTCAGAAAAAAATAGTTCTTTTCATCATCCGAACCTATTTTTTCCAGACTGAGGCAATGATTGAGATTTTGATTTTTTATTCCAGTACCAAATGAGAAATCTTTTTGATGACGCAAAATTTTTTTTAGGATAGAAAAAATATTTTCTGTCCATTTGTAAGAAAAATTTAAAATAGTTCTTAAATAACATTTCCTCAATAGCAGTTCTTTTCATATCTGCTGTTTTAAATCTGAACCATCTACTTACTTTCAAACCAACTACCCCAACTTAATTCTGACATAGGCATAAATTGGAAGTTCAAACAGAATAGATTATTGATATTTCAGAAGACAATGTTCTTTCCTATTTAATTGGATTGCTTTTATTCCTTTCTCACTGTCTCATCTGACTATAACAGATTTGGTTTTATTTTTCTGATTTTTTAGGGATGTGAATTCTCTCAATCACATTCAAGTTATCAAGTTATGAAGATGGAAATGGAAAGACTCAGAAAAGATGCAGTGTGTATTCACTACTAAAGATCTTGAGAAGGGAGTGTATATGAGAACTGAAATACAAACCTGTACTATATTAATATTACGTTATAATGTGTGTATTCTGTACAAACCATTGACGTATAAGGCAATGATAACTGTAGAGAGTGTTGTACCAGTTTACTTCAGTGGTGGTGTAATACAAATTCTATTTACTTCTGTGTGATTTCTGTGTGACTGATACCCTATTGGCTGTAAAAACTAATTTAAAAACAATAGCTGTAGAATTGAAAGCATTTTGAACAAATTTAAAAGAAACAGTGCAAATAAAGAAGCATGATACAAATAAAAAGAAGCCTACTGTGTGACTAACAAACAGAAGTAGAACCAAAATCACTGGTATCTTTGTGTCATATGTAGCTGAAGAAAATCAAGTAAAATGTAGAGAAAGCACTTTTCCTCTAGTTTATGAGTCATGTTAGATATAAATCCGAAAGGCCACTGGTCAGAAAAAAAATCTTGGACACCCATGAGGAATAGCATCTAATCAAAGTCATGCTGTAGTGCAATTACCTTCCTTTATATGTGAGATAATGTCTTCCCTAACATCCTACAAGATTTGCCCTGTGAGAGTCCTAGTTCCTCTGTTAATCTGAACATTACTGCTACTGGATACACGAGCAGAAGGGGCTATTCCATTGTATGCTCATACTTATATTTCATATTTCTTATTAAAAACATTCCCTTCTAAGTGTAATGTTGTAAGTTCAGGCTTCCTCCAAAATGTCAGTAAATTTCCAGTCAGTTTTGAAAAAAAGGTGAATTTCTACCTGTTTACTGGAATCCTGCTGTGATGGACTATACCCAAATCTATGGGATTATTCTTTCCAGTCCCCAGAGGTCTCGCTATCCTGATGGTGGCACTGGGCATTTCTAAAAACACACAACACATAACATACACGCTGTACAGCCACAGCTAACTGCCAACAGACAAGAACAACACATTTGAAGGAACAACATAAGCACCAACAGGACACACACAAGCATAAAATGGCCTGATCCTCTTCTCACTCATAGGCCAATCAGATGCAGAGCTTGCTAGCAGATTTTCCTCCCAGACACATGCGAACAGCTCTGAATCCCTCTAACAGCTGTTTGTGACTTGTGGTCCCTCTAAGCAGCTGACACACAGCCCTGCTCCCTCCAGCCTCCTAACCTATGAACAGCTCCCACATCTCTTATCCTGCTCAGCAGCTAATCCAGCCTTAGATTCAAATTAAGGTTGTGTGAGCACACATACACACATGGACAAATAGGTTGTTCCATTAACTGGTGCCTTGACAATCATTCTCTTCTCAGACCCATGGATCCAATTGAGACCCAATTTCCATCTCGAGTTGCTGGCACTCAGAATGCTCTACTTACTTCTTCAAGCTAGCTTAGCTTGAAATTTTTCAGTGGGTCATAAGCACACAAAACAGAGAGCACACTCACATAGGAAAGCACAGAGTTATTAATTAACAAGAAGACAGAGCAAGATAACAGGCACAAGGCATGACCAGACAAACATAGCAACAGCAGATTATCTGGATGCAATGGACTTCCTTTAATCCCAGTCTTCTTCATTTTCCCATGGTTGTTACTCTCTCAACTATCTTGATCCCTTCTTTTGACTGTCTTAGGCCTTCCTCTAAACATCCCCAAATAAGTTTAGCACTTTCCTCCATCCCTTTATAATATCCCATATGAAGTTTTATGTTATCCCACAAGCCCTCTCAAATATCCCATCTTAAGTTTGCTCTTTCCCATGGTTATTATGAGATCCGTGACAGTCAGTTACAAAGCTGTGGCTGAGCCTCACTGAGGCGCTAAGTTCTTTATGGCCCTATCAATCAGTGATCTGAGAGTTCTGCTCTTTGTTACTGTCTAGTTATCTCCAATTCCTCAGGGCTTGGGTATCTGACTGTTGAATTTATTACTTCTCCTGTATCTTGGTATTTTATGCTGAATAACAGTAACTTGATATCTCTACATTACTCATATCTTTACAGTAACCTCAAAAAATGAAGAAATCACAATCAAATTGATTTTTTTTTTTTTTTTTGTGAGATAAATTCGTAGTTGGGACAGAGTCTGAGATGCCATTCCTCTACAAAGTTAATGAGACTGCCTGAAAGACAATGCTAATTAATCAACCTGTGTCTGATGAATCTACATGTGTCACTCTGAAAGTAACATCTCCTATTTATTTCTATGCAAATTACAATGGATGTAAAGAGGACAATAATACTACTTGATAGAACAAATTCTCAGCTACGAAAGACTATTTTTTAACATAGGCATCACCATTAGCTACGCATTTTTGCAAGCAATGAATAAGAGTCTGCATACCGTGCTCAGAAAAGTTTGCAAAAGCACAGGTGACCCACTATTTCACAGCTACTATGACAAATAACATCAGTGCTAGGAAAATGTTGCCCACGCAGCCCATCTTCATTGGCCCAAACAGAAGGTGCCAAGTCCAAATTATATGGCAGGTGTGGTAAGACAATCCAGCCAAGACTGGCAACATGCTCCACAGCCTTCAAACTGGGAAGGGGACTGGTGTTATGATGCTGCAAGAGAAAGGCTGTCATCTTTTCTAGCCTGACTCTGACAGTACAAATCTTCCACTCAGACAGCGCTGAGATGTAATGGTCAGAGTTAACAGTTTCCCTGGAATCCAGAAATCCAGAAGGAACATCCTCTTCCTATCCCAAAAAACAGTGCAAATCTCTTTACCCACTGAAGGCTGATTTTTCTTTGATGGGGAATTAACGTCACTGCTCCATGGACTGCTGTTCTGACTCTTGTGTCTTGTAGTAGTGACACCACATCTCATCACCAGTAACAGTATGATCCAGGAAACTGTCACCTTCAGCCTTGTATTGGTTCAATAGGACCTGACAAACTCTCATATAGGGCTCTTTCTATTCCTGTGTGAGCATGCATGGGACCCACCTGGCGCAAACTTTGTGATATTCCAACCTTACCTCTATCATTTTCAATGCTTTGAAGCCAATATTCAGCTCCATACACAGTTTCCTGATCATAATTTGACAATTTGCATGGATGTGATGACCAAGAGTCTCTTCTTTCTATGGTATGACAGCTGTGCAGGGCCGACAGAACATGGCTTGTCTTTCACATTGCTGTCACCACTGCTGAAACGCACCACCCACCACCCCACTGTGCTCACACCCACTATTTGGTCTCCAGAAATGTTCAGCATGCATCAATGTATGTCAGTGGGTGCCATTTTTTCCACACAGAGGAATTCAGTTCCACTCCTTTGCTTCATACACACTTCCATGTCAGACATCATTCTGTCAGACTGCCCCTCTGCTGCCAACTGTCTCATGGCTACACAACGTTACAGAATACTGGTGGGAAGGATCAACCTCTACTGCCATACCACAATCTGCCTCTGAAACTGTGGGCCAATATAATGAAATAGGAGGCATTACTTTCAGAGCAGCCTTCATAATTCAATCTGAATTAGTAAAACTAAAGTCCTGAGAATGTCTAATCTGTCTGCTCACTCACACTGAAACACCAAAGAGAAACGGACATCAAAAAATATTGTGATGGGACTCAATATTTTGAAAGCACAGTCCCAAACCTATCTATCTCTGAGTTTCAGAAAACGCTTTACCTAATAAGTGCTGGTAACATTGGTTTTACAGCACAGCTCTTGAGCGCTGCTGCTAAGATGATGGTGAAGGATATTGGTCAACACGTTGTTTGTATGGGGGAAAGTCCAAATCCCAGCCTATGAAGTAGTTTTGTTGTTGCCTGTCACCAGAACAGGATATTGTTCTTTCTGTAATCAGGAATACTGTGGAATTTTTAGTGATTTATGGTCAAATGAACAGCAGAAGGAAATTCCCTGAACTTTGAATTGTGTTCTGGTCCTGCAAACCCCACTGCAGATCATGTGAACCAAGAGAAAATAAGATTTGTGAGAATCTCTGAGCAGCAAGAGGAGCTGCTTTTTTAAGACACTTATCACCAAGCTTCACAATTGGGAAGGGGTACACATCAACTGGCATTAATGATGGCTGCTGGGGGAGGAAAGCAGAAGCCCAAACAATGGCCCAGCACCAAGTACAATTAGGTTACCTTCTTATTGCAAGCTCCACAGCACAGACACAGGAGATGGCTGTTGATTTATTTTCCCTCAGCAGAGGAAGAGCTAGGTGAAAAGTACATAAAGGAGGAATTATGCTATGCTGTGCAAATTTTCTGTTTGGTTTGGGAGCACGTGAGCCAAGAAAACAATCATTGGATAGTGCAACAAGAAGAGAAGGGGCACAATGGGCAACATAGACTGCTACAGCTATTACTCACTGGATTATTTATTATCTGTATATAGATATTATTCATGAATTGAGCAAAAGCAAGGAAAGGACTAAAGTAAATCAAGTGACAGACTATCAAGGCTCACCAGCACAAATTCTAGTAGGATTCAGGAGCTCCCAGCCTTCCCTGCCATACACGTAATATTTATGTCTGTTATTAAAGCCCCCTGCAAAAACAAAACCAGGCTTATTTTAGATTCTGACTTCAGCTCATAGAGAGGACAGCTGACAATCCACTGATTAATTTAAAAGTCTGAAGGCTCATCATGTGGTTGATCACAATACATCATTCGGACAGATTTAGTGGAATGTAAAGAGACACTGTTGTTTTACCCTTAGAAGGAGCTGAAGGCTTGGGCATCTGGCATTTGAAAATTCCCATTTGTCTGTCAGTTTTCCTTCACGTGGGCAGGAAATCAGCCTCTCACACTTCTAAAGACCCAAGGAGTCAGCCAAAGCTGGTCAGTGGAACGGAGACCATTTCTGTCCTTATATTAAGCATCTGGCATGCAGGCGCGTGGTCAGTTGGCACTGCTCTGACTGCAGGCTCTTGGCAAAAGGATCAGTGCTTCTGCTCTCCACCCTATGACTGTAATACTCCGCCATATCTCCAGTGCCTGTATTAGCCATCAGGAAATGGTAAGGATGGAAAAACCCTACAAAATCCCCAGTGTTTTGTTTTCAACTGGCTCAGCTTGCACTGCCCTATAATCACTAGTGACAATCTAAAGGAAAGAGGAAGATTGAGTTTAACACAGGCAATTTTTCAATTTTATGTTTGCTTCTGATGCTTTTGCAATTGCAAAAGATGGTAAGTGTGATGGTCTTGGTCCAAGTGCTTCCAAAGTGACAAGCCACTAGAAGTTTCCAATAAGACATTTTAAAAATTGCCTCCTTTTGAAGAGTAACTATTAGCAGGAGTTGAAAATGTTTTCATTAGTGACACCCACTGAATTATGTCTAGCAAAGAAGCCTGGACATTCATAGATATCCAGTACACACTTGTGCAGCTCACCTGAGGACATAAGAAGTAAAGGGGCCTCAGAATATATATGAAAAAAAAATCTTCACCATCAGTAAGGGGGAAAAGAGGCTTGCAGGAGGATTATGTGTGCTTTATCTCAAATGGACTGTACAATATATTTCTTCTTCTTTTCATGGAATCACACAAAATCAGGGGGGTTGGAAGGGACCTTTGGAGATCATCTAGTCCATCCCCTAGCTAAAGCAGGCTCCTTACAGCAGATTACACAGGAAAGTATCTAGGTGTGCTTTGAATATCTCGAGAGGAGACCTCACACGCCCTCTGGGCAGTCTGTTCCAGTGCTCTGTCACTCTCATGGTAAAGAAGTTCTTCCACATGTTTTTATGGAACTTCCACATGTTCCAATTCATGCCCATTGGCCTTTGTCCCATCACTACACGCTACTGAAAAGAACGTGGCCCTATCACTTGATGCCTGCTCTTTAGACATTTATAAGCATTGATAAGATTCCCCTCTCAGTCTTCTCTTCCCCAGGCTGAACAGTTCCAAGTCTCTCAGCCTTTCCTCATACAGGAGATGCTCCAGGACCCTAATCACCTTTGTGGCCCTCTGCTGTAATTTTCTCTGGAAGATTCCTGTCTTTCTTGAACTGAGGAGCCCAGAACTGTATTCCAGATGCATCTAACCAGGATAGAGTAGAGGGGGAGGGCCTATGCATGTGGATTCTATGAAGCCAGAAGTTTAGTCCTATGGTCAAAGAATTACAGGAAAATCTATGAAGACTAATAATTCTCAGAGGGCAAAAGAAATTATCAATAGAGGAAATAATAAGAAGATACAAAATCATAACTTACACATAGAAGAAGAACAGAAAATTAGTTTTTATTTCTGGTAACACAAGAACAGATGGAATGAAAAAAATGTTGAATGAGAGGCTTTAGCTTAACCTAACAGAAGATCTTTAACAGACAATATGCAAATGATGGATTTCATCACCATGGAACACTGTGCACTCCCAGTATGTGCCACAGGTTTCTACTGGAGACAGGGTGCTTGGTTCAGAGGAACCTTTGCCTTTGCCACTAAGGCTGTTCTGGTTTCGAAGACAAGCTAAGAGCATCTCTGAATGAGCTGTTGCCTGAGTTGGAAACTCAAACTAGTCATGTATCCAGTTTTGATGTCATACCCTTTGGCAGACTCTGAGCTTAAATACTGTACTTTCAGTGCATGCTGCTGTTGGGCAGGGGTCTGGGTAAACTCGTAAGAAGTTTTACCTTGTTTAGGTGATAAAACCCTCCCTTACAGAAAGTGATGGAGAAGTACTGAAAGATGGAGATACTAATTGCTTCAGAAGGCTGATCCTACTTGTGTAAAAACATAGAAGGAGTTGTTCTGCAAAATAGTAGAAGGAGGACCTACAGTTCAGACAAACCTGGAGGGCCAATCTTACGTAAATTGCTAGAGATAATCAATAACAAAACGAGATACATCTCAATCCTTTCCATTACAGCTTCACATTCTACCTATCGTAAAACACGCTTTCACTTTTTCCTCAAATATATTTGACATCTCAGATATAATGAATGAAGAAATGGTTAAATATTAGAAACAGAATCTAAACCATACACTCTGTAACATAGCTTAGATGCACAGGCATTAACAGCAAAATACGTATATTTTAGGGTATATTAACTTATCACATCTGACTTTGCAAATATCACAGCTGTACATGTACTAAGTGATAGATGATCAGTGGTTCAAAAGCAGAGGCATATCCTAATTCAAAACTCTGCTTAGGTTTTGACCTTTAGTCTCTAAATCCATCCTGCCTCACATCAAAGAGAATATACTAAATTACTTCGCATCACTGAGAATCAAAGTGTGCAGTAGGTCATCTTACATCTCTGAGGGGCTTTTATACCATTTTTTTTTTTCAGTTGAAAACAAATAGATTTACAATTTGGGTAGGTGCTGAACAGAGGCAGCATTTTCCGATGACCCTCATGTACTGTTCATTCCCAGCAGGAATTAGCTGGGCTGTTCGCATGGATTTGTGAGGGAGAACAGAGAGGAACTTTGTAAAATCAGCTGCTTCTCTTTGCTGCTCAACTCTGTGAGTACATAAAGAACATCTGTATCTTGAAATAATAAAAGTGTTGAGAATTAATTACATTATGGGACCAATATGGAGAAGTTTATTTGTAAAAAAATGGGGATAAACTCTCTCTGAACCCTGCTGTTGAAGAGAGAGGCTGAAGTTTAAAATAAAAGTATATGCTGGGTCCCAAGATCGTCTTTGAGTGTTTAACCCACTTGCCTCTATGGACCAGCACCAAGCTGCAAGTTTCCTTTCAAGAGGCATCTCAAACAAAATGGTACGTTTGGATTCTGCAGCTGATGTTTTTGGCAGCCAGGAAGGAGAAGGCAGCAGTTTAATCTAGATGCCTAAAAGGAAATTAAATGCCAGGGAATGCACACTGGAGTACCTATTGTGCTGTTATACTGGGATCACATATGGCTTGAAACAGAGAAACGTGAATGCAGCTGGTTCTGAATAGCTCTTGAAGTAGAAATGTCAGTTGTATGTGAAAAGAGCAGGTAGGGGGAAAGAGCAGATTGTTGTCAGAATACACTTCCCACACCAGCTCAGCCACTGCTCCTTGCTTCTCCGAGTTCCATCCAGGAAGACATTTCCTTACGTGCCTGCACATATTTATACTGCACATGAGTTTAGAACCTCCAAGGGTTGTCTGGAGGATTGCAGAGTCCACCCCCATCTCAGATTTACAACTATTGGTAAATGCTTTCTGGGTCTTATTTCCCTCTCATACCAAGTGCAGGTGGTGCATGTCGAAACGGGCACAACAGCAGCGCAGTCTGTGCTGGTGCAATAGCCCTCAAAGGGAATTTTTCTAATTTCTCCAGATGTCAGAGTGATTGGGGTATGGTAACTTGGACTGACTGTGGAAAAGCAGGTATGGGGAAGTCTGAAGTAAGTATAGAAAATAGTGGCTTTTGTTGTTGTTATTGTCTCCTAATAAATACGTTATTGTAACAGCAAAATACTCTCATCTTGTTAGTGTTAACTTGACATACTTGACATTGACAACTTGACAATTTGAATAATCTATTCTGTTCTTGTAAAGGAACTTCACTGGAATCAGTTCATTTATTGACTGATTTAACAAAGAAACTTTGAGTGGGGTTTTTATAACTGAAGAGTCACAGAAGTGAAGGAGCTGCTGTATGCAATGATGCAGTGTGTATCATGCAGACAAAAGTGAGGCATAGATCCTTGAACTGAAATGACCTTAGTGACTAAAAAGAAATTGTTCTTACCTGCTCCTCCTCCTGTTCCTCCTAACATGCAAGTCACATCTTTGCATTCTGTGTTATCATATAAAACTAAGAAAATTGTATGTACTGAATTTGACAGTTTAGATAATCTAATGCTCAGCTAAATTACATAAGTAAATACTTCGTGCATTTGTAAAGTAAAAGCCAGACATTAGGATTAATGAAGTGCAAAGCAAGTGTTTGAAAATCACATCGTGGCAAATCTGCAGCACCGCCGTGTGGCCACCTGAGGGCAGAAAGAACACTGAAAAACGCATTGCATTACAGACTGCTGGTGGTCGCCGTGAGAGCCTGACCGAGCAGCCGGGAGCTGGACGGAGCTCTGAGCACGCTGATGCAGCTGTAGGTGTCCCTGTTCATTACAGGGGAGTTAGACTAGATGGCCTTTAAGGGTCCCTTCCAATTGAGACGATTCTACAATCCTATCATATTCCATGTATTCCATGTGCAAAGGTACTGGTACTGTCTCTGCAAATCTTCATCCTTTCTGTATTAGTTACTGAAAAGTTTGAAACTGCTCTGATCTGAGAACACGAATATGCAAAACACAAACAGTGATTTTATCTGTGTGTCAGAACTAGTAAGTGACTTTATGCCTTGGGAGCTGAATATTCTGCTTAACAAGGTAGACTACCACCAGTTTATAAACAGCCCTGTTACAAAGCTCCTTCCTCACCTTGCTCCAGGAAGAGGGATCGCTTTTGTTCACACTTTCCCCAAAGCTGCCCCCAACATGGGGACACCTTTGCCAGTTTGTAGGGTAACGGGAGCAAGCAGTCAATTGGCTACTGGTGAAAGAAGCAAAAAATGTGGGCAACACCTCAAAAAGAGCCTCATACTGATAAAAACAGAAGGAACTGAAAAAAACTTAATATAGAACATACTTGTTATGCATAACTGTCTAGCTTAGTAAAGTTCTCAGCCTTGTAGCTGTCATTTTTAGAATTGGGTTGAGCTCTACTTCTTTTTGGTCTCCTGAATAACCTGAGAAGAATTATAAGCAATCATATGTTTCTTAATGTCACCTCATTTCAACTTTTCCTTTCTGATTTCCACAGTGTTTCAGAAATAGATCTGATTGTGACAAATTTATTCTCCACATTCTTGAGGACACAAGATGGGTTGGCAGGAACCTCAAGTAGTTTAACAAGAAGGACGAAGTCCTGCACCTGGGAATGAAAAATCCCAAGTATCATTAATTGCTGGGGGTTATCCAGCTGGAAAGCAGCTTTGCAGATGAAGGCATGAGGGCCATCATGGACCTCCTGTTGAACATAACACAAAGAAGACCAATAGCTAACATGAACTACATAAGAAAGAATGCTGACAGCAAGTCATCTCTCCTGCGAGGAAAGGCTGAGCTGGGACTGCTTAGTCTAGAGAAGATTCATGGGGAATTTCATCAGTGTATTCAGTACTCTAAAGGGAATCTCAAGTGGAGCCCAGTAGCAGAACCGAAGGCAACGGGCACGAACTGGAAAACAGGAGACTCTGAACATCAGGACACTTACTGTGAGTATGACTGAGTGCTGGCATAGGCTGCCTAGACAGGTTCTGGAATTTCTCTTATTGGAGATACAAACGCCTGGACATGGTCCTGGACAGCCTGCTCTAGGGGACACTGCTTGAGCAGGATTTGGGCAAAAGAACTTAGCAGAGGTCCCTGCCAACCTCAACCATTTTGTGATCTGTGATAAGATTCTGTGATCTTATGACATCCATCTTTCTCTAATTGTTTCATCACATGAGCACAGAACAATCCCTGTAGCCCAGTAAGGGGCAATAAAAAGAGGCCTTATGAACCTTAGTCCTCCCAGGCAGTTGTTTCCCAAAGAAACTCATTAACTTGCAGACACAGGTGGGAGATGATTATATAGCAGAGAGAGAACCAACTTCTCAGCAGGCAGTGACAGGTTTACATGCGGGGAGATGTCTTCTGTGTGAAGATTCAGAGGGTACAATTGATGATCTAAGATATTTTACCCCCAGCACACCCTCCATAAAAACAAATAATGAATGTCATTCCTGTGGTATCTTAAAACCACAACTCTAAATCTCACGTGACATATTTGGAAGGAAATAATAGAGTTTTTTCAACAGTTGAGTAATTTATGAAATTAATGAAGGAAAAGATACTTCCAAGCCTTTCCATACATTCTGGTCTAGACTAAGTTGAAGCATGAGAAAGAAACACTAAAAATACTATTTTTTGGAATATATTGAACTTGTGAACTCTGGGAATTACTGATAGAGCTATCACACTTGTATATAGCAAAGACATTAATGTGCAGTTCCCTTTAATGTGATGGCCAAGCTATCCACGTTAAAAACAAACCAGTGTTCCAAAACCATAATAAACCAATACCAGCTCCACTGGCTGATAACACAACAGTCCATTTAATTGGTATTCAGAAAACCTGTTTATGTATCATCACTTGCCAAATGACTTGCTTCCAATTTTTTTTTCCCACCACTTTTCCATGGAAAATAGGATCTCCAGCTAATTTTACCCTGCTTGGTGAAAGAAACAGAACAAAAACACTCTCTTCAAACACATCCATTTATTTTGACAGTAATTCAACTCAAACAAAAAACAGATTGAGAGAAAAGAAAAGGTCAGCAGAAGAAAGTAAAACAGATCAAAATCTATCACCATGTCAGTCAAGCACAGGCACGCAGAAACAACCAGCAAACCAACTAACCAGAATCCAAATTCCTTTTGGTGCCTATTTTGAAAGACGATGTGAAAATCCCACAAAAGACACAAACAAAGGATATTGGTGTCTCTGGGAATGGAAATAGTATGTCGTAACTCATAAATGACGTGATGCCATGCTGCCTGCCTCGTGTGAAATGTTTAGGCTCAGCCAGTTTTTGAAGAATTTAGTAACATCCCTACGGCTTTATTCAGTCCTTCCCAATTATATCCAATATGGTCAAATTTTCTTAGTGAAATGTATTTTGGCTTGGTTTGTGGCTGTACTTACACTTCATTCAGGAGAGGTAAAACCTATCATCAGCTACTTGTATCTCAGACCCATGCTCCCAAGTGTGCTGTGACATCTCCTATTCCTTCATGCTGTAGGCACCCAGCTGCTAACATCACCAGGTGCCTCACTGCAGGCATCACTCCAGAAGATCCCCACTATTCTCTCACAGTGATGTCAAACACTACTAGAACACAGGACAAAGCATACCCACACTGTGTCACACTGAACAAGAAGGTAGGCTTAGCTTGTGCTTTTGCTCTATGTGATTTCCATCTAAGCTTTTCTTTTGAATACAGACAGACATGCTTGGGAAAAGAGGGACTAATCTTCTGCTTTGGAATAAGATCTCTCAGGTGTTTGGTAAACGCTGCATTTAAAAGATTATTACATTCAGAAGTTATTTTTTATAGAGATATAATTCTTCAGATTAGTTTTTCTGTATCATTCTGCCTTCCTAACTGGCCTTCATAGGTTTTTGTAACCTTAAGGCTCATCGTGAGATGATTTATTATCTCAGCCACGGACTTCTGAAAACTCTGGGTGTGAAATGTGAAGGATTGTGCTTCCTGCTTTGGAAAGACATAATCCTGGAAACTAGTGATTTGCTTTTGAGCTAACCTATGCAAATAATTTTCCCTGGATCAGGAAGGACTTGAGATTTTGGTCCTGACAGTACCTAGCTCCACCTGGCTTATTATTCCACTATCTCTCTCCTAAAGGTATCCTTTTCCATCTATTGCCAGTCCTTTAGCTTTGGTAGTCTCATTGAGCTATAAGACCTTTGGTTTCTTCTGTGGAAGAGCTAAGCCAGTTTGTCAAGAGCAGAACAAGACAGAGAATTGGTTCCTTCCAAACACATTAGACTGTCTAGACTGTGGTGTTTCTAGGTATAGAATAATAAATGCCTTGGGTTGGAAGAGACCCTAAATATTATCCAGTTCCAACCCCCAGCCATGCGCAGGGCTGCCACCCACCAGCTCAGGCTGTCCAGAGCCCCATTCAACCTGGTCTTGAACTCCTCCAGGGATGGGGCATCCACAGTTTCCCTGGGCAGCTGTGCCAGGGCCTCACCGCCCTCTGACTAAAAGACTTCTCCCTACCACCTAATCTAAATCTCCTTTCTTTTAGCTTAAAATCATTCTCCCTTATCTATCAGACTGTGTAAAATGTTGGTCTCCCTACTGTTTACAAGTTCCTTCCAAGTACAGTGAGGTCTACCTGAAGCCTGCTCTTCTCCAGGCTGAATAAGTCCAACTCCCTCAGGCTTTCTTCATAAAGCAGGTGCTCCAGCCCTCCAATCATTTTTGCAGCCCTCCTCCGGACGCACTGCAACAGCTCCATATCTTTCCTTAGCTGGGGGCCCCATGCCTGGATGCAATATTCCAGACAGGGCTTCACAAAAGCAGAATAGAGGGGGACAATCCAAAGAAGATGAGAACTGAGGCACTTCCCCATATGCGCAACATTAAAGAGCAAAAGATCTCGGTTGAAATTCAATCAGCCAGGAACATATTTCCCAGAAAGGGTAGGAAAGCTGAATGGAGAGGAACTACATCATAGAGCAGAACCACAGTAGTTACATTGAAAGGTAAATACGGCTTCTATTTCTTTAATTGTAATGTCAATTGTGAGTCAGCAGCTCTGAACATTTTTCTCTTTGCAAGGCAGTAGTACTTGAATTTGAGTCAACTGTGTGAGATTCCTATACTGCTCATGTAGATACCACAGCAGACCACACAACACTTTAGAAACTGCCAACAAAACACAATTCATTTCATATTTTTTTTTCTTTTTAATATATTATAGCAGCTTTTTTTCTTGTGATACAACTGGCCTAAATGCCTGAACATCCTAGAATAGTAATGTTTCAAAGATTTACAAATTATTTTCCTGTTTTAGTGAAATCCTTTGCATTTCACTGACGCATGCCTGAAGAGAGCTTAATGAAAATATCAAACTTGTCAAACCTTTGCCAAAGTCAGGATTGCAAACATGTACCAGTGAGACGAACATAAACTGTTTCTTTCTTCCTGATACTACCCTCAGACTCCTCTTGCCATTAGAAGTTCTGTATCCGAAAGCAGTACAGAAGAAGGTTAAAGATGTAAGTCAAAATGCGAGGCGATAAAACAAGGGCATCTCGACATTCTAAATACAACGAGCCATTAGTCATTGATCAAAAGGAGCCTTACCACCACTTGTGGAGAGCAAAGTTCCTTTTGTATCTATAAACTTCTACTAAAATCTATTATATACCTGCCCTGGGTTTGACATAGAGAAAATCTGGAAAATGTAGAATTCTTCCATAAAAAGCACAGATACAAGGGAATGTTCTGCTGGCTCCTGTTGGAGGAGGAGGTAACAGCAGTGCTTCTTCATACACTTTATCTAAGAAGTTGCTGATGTTATTTGACAGAAGACTCCCAATGCTGTCAACTAGAGCTTTAACAAGTAAAAAGCTCAATACTTTTCTCCCAATACTTTTCTCTTGCACACCAGAGTAGCTCTGAACAGAGGCAGCCTGTTCAGATACAAACACCTGCATGAGGTCCTAGACAGCAGAATGCTGTCTGAACCTGACAGCATGCTTATGCTGACTTGGTATACTACCTACCTCTCCTCACACAGAGCTCACTAGATTATGTGCCTTTGTCACCAGTGTTGAAATACAGGTGACAGGAGCACTAAAGTACTTCCTCTCAGCACACTGGTAGAATGACAATTGTGACAACTAGGAAAAAAATTCCTATGAGAAATTTTAAAGGAACAGTATCCCCTTTCCCAGAGTGGTACTGGAACTTTACACTGAATCCAAATGATCGCAAGTGAGAAATCCTGAGTGCAACTCCAAACTTCCTTCAGCCATTACTTGAAAGTGTTTTCTAGCTCCTGTTCACCAATAACACAAAGCAACTGCATCACATTTTTTAATTCTGCCTCTCAGTTTTGCTTTGTTCTATAATCGAGTGGAAATGACCAACAGCTGGAGTAAAAGCAACAGTCACTTCCAGTCTACACTTAACCAAAATATGCAGAACTCATGTATGTTCCTTATTTAGCACCTGTATGCACAGGCAAAACCTCTGATTATTTGGTACTTTATCCCTCTATCCTCCCCTAGAACATCAGATATGAAAAATGATGATGTTGCATGACCTGCTCCGCTACCACAGAGAAACAGGAGGGAAAACAATCTTATCGAGAACCTTTCAGTCCAATGAGGTACTGACTCCACTTCAAATTCCTTCACCTCCAACTGTCTTGCAAGACAGGTAAGAACAAAATTCACACAGAAAAATGATTCCATTAGAAGTATTTGATACCCAATTGCTGTTACTAAAAAGTATTTTCTAAGGGTTGTATTTTTCTGGCATATTCTTTTCTTTCCATTATAGCCTAATGCTACGGTCTGTCAGTTCTGTGGGAAACATGATTATAACTGAAAATATATTATGTTGTGGTTTTAAGGCTCAAATATCTCTTGAAATAATTTTCATGAAGAATAAAAGTGACATGTATATTGTATTTCCAGTTTGGGAAAAAAAAATACATAAGGAGCGTATTTCACAAATGGATCACCAATGTTTATCGTATTCTTCTTTGATCTAGTCCTATTTTGAACTTTTTTTCTAGATTACAGATTGACCTAGAATTACTGAGATAAACTTTAAGATTAACATTTAACGACAGGAAGCCTGCAGTTTGCTTTGGTAGTTATTAACATGTAATAAGAAAGTTTTTGGAACCACTGCATTATTATATTATTTTATGGGCTAGTTAAACTGTTAGCTGGGGGTCAGCATGTGGCAGAATGCCCAGAGCTTTTAAATTTCTGGCAATCTGAATCTTCATGGTGCTCAGTACTAATGCCAAAATTATTCTGGGATCTGCATTTCTATTTTTTTAGATAGGCAACAAATTCAAGGGTTAGATTCAAGTCAGTGTTCTTTGACACGAGATTTTATCTTTGTTGTTAGAATATTTAGTTCTGAGTTTTCATGTAACATACAGAGTTCTGTTTTACTACTGCTGCTGACTTCTACTATTTTTTATGCTCAGAGAAAATTGAATTTCAGGTGCTGTTTAGTTTAGATTACCTCTAGTACAATTCCAGGGACTGAGCACTGCATTATACTCCGGCTACATTCCTGTAGCACATCTTCCAGTTAATTTCATCCAGAATGAACCCACTTCACGTCTCCAAGCCAAGGCACTGCAAAATAGAGACCATCACAAGATTCATGTCAGAAGTGCACTCCTGATGCAAATTAAAAGGCCTGTGCCAATGGATCCTATGTAAGCTCACACAGAATTGAGTCCAATTCTATTGCTCTAAGAAAATACTTTCCACAGATCTGGAAGCTGTTGGCAACACACTTTCAGTTGTGTTGGCTTCATGTGCTGATCAAATCAGTTACTGGCTTTACAGGCTCACAACACTTTATTCATACACTTTGGTTTGAGCTTCATACAACAACAAGAAATTTGAAGGCAAAAATGCAACCTTTCTAAAATAAAAAGGTGCCTGCAAACAGATATTTTGATACCAGAACATTAACTTCTTTCTCTTTCTTCTGCCAGAACAAAAGAGCTAGAAAGCTGTAAGTTGTCTGGCAGCATTCAGAATACATCTAGAATCATGGATTTCAGAAACAGAAAACCTGTATTAAGTCATTGGCTATATTGCTGAGATGCTGAATGAGCAGTACTTTGTTCACAGTATCTTCTATAAAAGTCAATCCATCTGAGGCTCCAATTGATATTTTCTGGGCAGAGACACTGTTTCTCTATGTCCTCAAAATCTTTAATATCACTGGATCAGTATCAACTATAAATATTTCTTTATGAGAATGAGACTTGGAGACATTTTAAGCTTAACAGAGCCTTGTTTGGGCTGAATGAGCATCAGACTCGGGGATCTGTATGCGCAGTGCTTCATCCTACTGCTTACATAAAACGGCTGTTATGCTAATTAGCAACCTAGAGATAGCAGCCAACAGGGATGATTTATTAGTGTTTCCAATGAGAGTGGTTTAATGAATACAAATACCACAGCCATGCAGATGGGACAGCGTCTGCCTGACTACTCTGAGGAAGTGAAAAGGAAGGTTTAGGAACAATGTAAGAAATGGATGCTGAAGTTCCTTCAGAAATTTAAGCTTTCTGATAATCTTCAGAACATCAGCTTTTTATTTTGGTTCACACTACAACACAAATGCATTGTCCCTTGCATAATGGCAGAATCATAGAATCACAGAATCATTAAGGTTGGAAAAGACCGCTAAAGTCATCTAATCCAAACACCAACCCATCCCCACCATGCCCCCTGACCATGTTCCTCAGTGCCACATCTGTACTGCTCTCAAACACCTCCAGGGACAGTGACTCCACCACCTCCTTGGGCAGCCTATTCCAATGCATCACCACTCCTTCTGAGAAGGACTTTTTCCTGATGTCCAACCTGAACCTTCCCTGGCACAAAGGAGCAGCACTGGGTGGCAGCAGCATGGTGCTAACATCCAAGGATGAAACCAAATGACAGGATGGCACTTCTCTGCCAGATTACAGAGAACAAATCACCACACAACAGCAGCAGTGTCCATATCTCATATGTCACCATCTTTCCCCTACAGTTACCTCAGATCTGTTTCAATACACAGGATTCTGCCAGGAAAATGTTGGGATCTAAATGCACTTGGACAAGTTTGTTTGTTTGCTTGTTTTTGTAGCTATTTCTTTTTTCCTTCTTAAAAGTCAAAACTCACAACAAAAGTCAGGATTGTAAAGCTTGTTGAAATACAGCCACATAATAATGCATCGATTTCTCTTTATATTTTAAAACATGCAGACTCGAGGTTATTATTCTACCTTTGAATCAATATAAGACTAGTCACACTTAGGAGAAACACCTGAAAAACAATGTAAGCCTGAATCCAGCCAGTACATGTAGAGTGGTGCTTCTCCCAGGTATAATTTAATCCAAACATTCGCCCCATCTGATTCCAAATTAATGATCAATATTCCCAAGGATTAATAAGATCTCTGCTTCTTTAGCTGATATACCCTGCTCCATCAGAAATTGTACCCATGCACCTTGATCCGTGCCATACTTTGGAGCACATGGTAGAGAAGTTCAAGCTGGTTGGGAGCAAGTTGCAATATCTGTATGGTTCACCACATCCTGATTCACCATGTCCTGTGTTGTGGTAGCAGAGCAGTGGCTACCCCACAGGCAACAAATGTTTCCTGTCTGCAACCGTATCCAAATGCTTCACTCACCCCTCTCTAGGGACTGAGATGTAAGACTCTCAAAAGCACAAACAGCAAGTTCTGAAATCAGTGGGAATTAGATGTTAAAGCTTCCATCTGTGTCCCTGTATATGTTCACTGTCCATATGCCACTCTGTAGTGCTTACTCATGGGACAGTGTAGGAATCTACATGCTGGAAGCTAAGGTTTTGTGAGATGTACATGCTGCATGTATCAGCTTCTTTCTTTCTCTTACTGATCAAAACATAATAGACTTGATTCAACCTTTATTGACAACTGCCAATCGCCACTGTACTTCTAGTGCCAGTTCATCACCCAAAATAAGACTGAGTAACTCAGAACCAAGAAAATAAAGCCACATTTTTACTGTTGGAGCAGCCATCACCATTGCTTCTGTAAAAGGATTATTTTGGGGTGTTCTTTCCTTCAGATATGAAGAGTTCAGGGAATCCCTTCATCACTGCAAGCTTTCTGGGGGAACAGAAAGGGAGCATGGAGAAATTGTTCTGCCTGTATTGCCAAAAGACCACAGATCACCATGCACACTTGTGAGAGGACATCGTCATTTTGGTAGTGATGTATTCCCTTGCCCAAGGTAAGCTCAACAAATACTTTTCACAGTCACAATGTTGAAATAAAGGGATTTTAACAAGAATGGGCACTTAACGGTTTAGAGAGCAATGTAGACTGAAACATATGAGAAAATATGAGAATTCCAGAAAAAAAGCGTTTTAAATTTTCACCTTTTTCACAAAGCCTGAAATATTGATGTGTGAATATACTGGCACCCACATTATCTCTGCAGAGTATTGTGCTGAAAAACTTAGAATTCCACATTTCCATAATTCCTTTGTTTTGTTTTGCCCATCTGTTGATAATGATTTACTCTTGACTGCTGTCCCAGACACCCTTCCTGACATTAAAAGTGTCTAGTGGCCTAATTTACACTAAAGTTCAGCATCCACAAATCCCAGAGGCATAAAAAATGACAAGTAGATGCACAGCTTTTTCAGAAAGTGATCTGTCTTCATTAGACAAGAGCTGAGGGGTTGAGCTCTGGGGTTTGTTTTCTGACTCAAGGTTCCTTCTCAAACTCTTAGCACACTTTGCTCTTTTGGTGCTAAACGATACAGCTTAGACTGAAGGCTGCCATTCACCCATCATGATGCAGTCAGACCCCATTCAGCAGTGTAGCATCCCCTCTTTGCTGCCATGGCCCAGGATCAGACAAGTTCAGGGCCTCTGAGTTCTGAGTTCTGCCTCCTCTGGCCTTGCTCTGTCCAGGCCCTGTCCTTGACTCAAGGGCAGAACAGGAAACCTGATTTTTGCACAGAGGTTTCAGTGGAGATTATAGTAGTACCTATGGGTTGTGGCTTCTGGACTCACTGGACTACTCATTGGCTTCTGGACTTTGGACTTCACCTGGCACATAAAGAGCCTACTAGCTTAGGGCTGACAGAAAATGAAAACACATAGTAGCACTTTCCACACCAAGTCATAAACCCCACTCTTCCCTACCAGATCAGTCCCCAACCCAGTGCTTTCTGCCTACACTTCAGCTTAGACACAGGGCCCTGTTGACACCACACCTACACATACTCACAGTCTCTTTGGTCCCAAATGGAACTTGAGTCTAGCTCTTCCTTTCTCTCTTCCTGACCTCAGCCTTAGCCTTAGCCCAGAAATCTCTGTTGATAAGTCAGATAAGCTAACTATTGCATCTGTCTGGGAAAAAATGTAAACAGGCACTCCAAGGGGCCCAGCCTCAAATGTAGTTCATCACCTTGTCAGCCAAATTCCAATCCCAGCTCTGGCCCCAACCCAGTGTACCTGCTAGCAAATTTAAAATAACCAGCTGGCCTTTACTTGAGTCAGGCCTTCAGCACTACCTGGTAACCCAACTGTCAGTTAGGGTCATTGTCCCTTACGATCTTTAAGCCCACTTGTATCCTAGATAACCCCGTCTAGACCTCTAAAAAGCCTCTAGCTAGAAGGAAGAACAGTTTTTTGATACAATATATGATTCAACGCTTTCACAGCTGAAATTCTGTTTCTCTTTGAGATAGACACACAGTGTATCTTTGCTTCTTCTTCAAGGGGTTCAGAATACATCAGTGTGAAACCAGATCCCACAGCTCCTACTGAGTGTTGGGGTACATGGTCAGGGGCTGTAAGAGCCAAGCTTTCAGAGCTGGAAATACTCAGATTCTCAGGAACTTCAGAGTCAAGCATAGGTGCTCAACACCACTCAAAATCTATGCCTGCAGTACTTCGATTTTGAAACCATCAGAGGATTTCTAAACAGGTAGCATCTATGAGTTTTGATATTCTCTGAGGAATCTAGACAAATCCAGATCAGTTTTTTTTTTTTTTGATATTTAGAAGAATATAGGGAATAAGCATTTTGCATTTACATTTTCTCTTTTCACAGAGGCCTTCCTATTGAGCAGTACTATGATGTCACCATGCTGAAAAAAAGTGATGTGCGTATGAATGATGATCTGTAAGTTTAAACTGTGCTACTCAGCTTGTGAATTTAGTGTACATAACAGCAAACTGAATATTCATTCTACTCTGCTGATATACACATGTGATATGAAATACACATGTAAGACATGAAAACTAAAAGGACACATTCTGTAAAAAGGGACTAGCTTGCAACAAGGAGAGCAGCTGGAACAGAAATTCAGAAGGCAGCATTGGGCCCCTTCTTTTTAGCTCTCTTCAACAAGGGTCTCTGAATTTGTTTTACATGTTGGCCATATTTATCAACCTGTAACACTCAAAAATACCAGCTTTTCTGCTAGCTGGAATTCAGATTAAACTGAATTAACTGCAGTAACCATGACACCGTGTGTATATATAGACACATAGTAGATATGGAGCTGGACTTCTGCAATACAACATTTTGCCACTTGATGGCACCAGCAAAACATATAAATTTGATCAAACAACTGCAATTTTAGATTAAACTAATTTAAAAATTAAATGTAAACTTATCAAAAGCAGATAATGAAAAATGTTACACCTCTCACATTGATGTTAGTAGGTGAGCATAACAGAAACCTGAAAATAATTCTGCAATGATTTTTCTCAGTTATCTTTCCAAGGCTGTGAGGGGTACTGTTTGACCTTGTTTAGCCTCCCTGCACATGAGTGACCTGCTGCCCATTTTGTGTAGACTTAAAACACTCCAGAAAAGCAGGAGAGCTTACTGTGAACAGGCCACAGAGCTACACAAGGAAAGCTGCCACCCTGCCCTTGTAGCTCGCTGCTGTCTGCAAGCTCCTCTTTTTATTGCCCCATTACAGGACAAGAAGAGGTGAACTCGGTTACCACAGGAGTGCACTGCTTTTTATTGGGACAGACTACGGCCTTTTGCCAGCACTGTGCACATTAACTGTATCAGCTGTGCTGCTTTTGCACAATTTGATTACAGCCACAAGGAAGCAGCAAGCTTTCCTGCACACTTCTTCCTACATGTCACCTAGGAACTAAATAGCAAGAACTGGCCAATGCACTTCTGTGACATAATGGAGTATTTGAAAGCTTTTTTTGAAACCAGCCAATCTTGTAGAAAGTTAGCAGAGCTCAGTCCATATACATGCTGTGCACACATCTCAAGTTTGAGATGTACAATTGATGCTGAACCAGGATCACCCACTCTTTAACACCAATCACTTCCACACATTTCTGCTTCTCTTATGTTGCACAGTCAGGCAGTTGATTCGGTTTTATTTCCTGATGTGTCCCCAAGAAAACTCCCATCAACTGCAATGGAATAATACCAGGAAACAATGAGCCAATGATGACCTGCTGGTCTTGCTACGTGACATCTGTATTGGTGTCCCTGAAACAGCAGAAGCACTGGTAGGTTACAGAGAACAATTAAAAATTGTCCTCTGGGTAAGGTGGGAGTGTTTTCAGTATTTCCAAGGCTGGCCAGTCTGAAGCACACGTTGGTAAATGATGCCCAGGGACTCAGGAATTTGTTCACTTCACAGCAAGAGATGTCCTCATGCCAGTTCCTCACCACAGTGGATCATCCCCATATTCAGGCTAAGACAGAGATCATGGCACATTTCTGGGCATTTGCTTCCTTCAGAGAAAGTAATCAGGGACTGCTCTGACTGTACGGCCTCGTGCTGTCTACACAACGAGGAAGGAGCTGGTAAATAAGCATGCATTAGACTCTGCCCCCACGCATACTGAAATGTGCATAACCTTGGATACAACCTTATTTGATCATTAGCACTGATGTACTTTCTCCACTATTTTGAGCCCACATCTTCATCTGAAACATGCCAGATCTCTAAGAATATGTTACAGTTTACACTTTGTCCTAGTTAGAACAGTTTTTTTTCCTTTAAGGTTATATTCTCTCTGTCTTTTAAAGACTTAATACATCCTTTAAAATGAAAAATGAAACATATGCCAAACAATTCTACCATGTTCAAAGTTCAAGGTCTTTCAGAGCAAACAGTCTTTCTACTGTCAGAGACTATTAAGCAGTGACATCCATATGGAATGTTTCCTGAAAAATGCTCACTGAGTGCTGCTCTGCAGGTCTACCTGGGAGCTGTTAATACACAGTTTATTTACCTTATAGCCCTGTGAGGGCTCCTCTGAGCCATTAATGTCTTTTGTGGGAAATGAATTACCAGGCATCTGCAGTAACTCTGTACAATTTCATGAGAGAACTCTGCCTTTGCCTTAAGTTTGCACACTGCAGATCCTTGTACAGTTCTGTATTAGAATGAATCACTTTGTATAGATGCATCTGTTGCGAGTGCATTAGCTCCTGTGTCCTCACAGACAAGTGTAATGGAGAACAGTAGCTGCCTCCTTCCACCTAAAGGTGTTCGGAGTCCTCAAGTTTACATCAAATGCCCGGAAAGGCCTTGAAAAACAGCCTTGAGCCATTGCTAAGAACCTTAGTAACACACACGCACACACACACGGACTGTGGACTGAACATACAGGAACAGATAACACATTAAGGGACAACAACATCTTGCGCAACACCGGGGATTTTGGTCTACTAGAAGTCAAGTGGAAGCCTCTCAGACTCAAGTCTGGAAAAATTACTATAACATTCTTCCTTTCCTGTTGGTGCTCCACCTTTCTATATCACCATTCAGGATGAGTGGTTCCAGACCTGATAATCCAGTTCAAAAATTAAAAATATAAGGAACGCTCTAAAATATTTCCCACCTTTGAATGTGTAAAGCCTTCCTTGATGCTACAACAAAGCTTCTCTACATCACGGTACACATGGAATTGCAGCTATCCTTATTTTATTGTTCTGCTTTATGTTCAGATATTACAATGAAGTGTTCTACAAAGGTATTCAAATATTTGTGCAATGATGAAGCCCACAGCAGATTTATTCTCCTTACACAGTGAATGCAACGAAGAACGTAACAATTCACACAGTAACATAACGTGAATGGAGAATAAAAGCTAACAATTTTCCTCCATGCCTAAAGCACCAAACAATTTTGTTCTAATCGTAGAAATGGAAAACTAATTATTTGTGGAAACCTCTAAGGATTGCTTTACTGTAAGGGTGGCTATTTTTGCAGGCTTTCATGTACCAAGACAGGTCATTATAACAGTATACGAATGGTTTTCAAAATCCAACACTTTGTGAAAGTGCTGCTGTGTGTGCTGATCACACATGAAAAGGAAAGCAGATCTTTCATTCAACTTAGCTGAGGTGTGAGTTATGCTGGTATGGTAATTTCTGAGACATAATACATCATGGTCAGTCCCACAGAATCCCAGATTTTGCAGTGCAGCAGGAATGCTGCACACTGCATCAGAATAACACATGAATAAAACTGATACGGCACTTGGAAGTTTATTTTCACAATAACCATTACAGAGAAGGGAAAAACTGAGCAAGGGTCTGTATTTAACATCTTTAGGCAATAGTGTGTTTCCTCTTTGTTCCTGTGCAACATCTCTTTCTATGGAGATTAGATCAGGGATGAAGCTATCACCTCCTGCTTGGGAATGAGTCCAAGACATCTCCTCACTGAGAAACACGAGGGGGTTTGGCCAATTTTTGAGCTTCAGGTGAACCATTTTTATCTTTTACTAGTTGATCCGTCAGGTAATGTTCTTTCAGACATTTTCCTATGTTTTTGTTATATCAAATAGTACTATTAAGCAATTCAATTATTTTTTTAATCTTAGCCATTTTTCTGGCTTGGTACAATCACCAAAAGACTCCTCGCTAGACTCAGTGATTAAATTCTTGCCCTTAAAATTTAATGTTTTCCTTTAATTAGATTTTTAAAAATTATTTGAAGCATAAAATAAAGTCTCCAAGGTAAAATATAAGTAGTTTATCAGTATGGAATTAATAAGTGCCTTCCCTGCAAATATAAAAGGATAAGTTTTCTGATTTGCATTACCGATTTGGTTTTACTGATACTGCTTTCGGTCGTTAATTAATAAAGGATTGATTATGCAGGAGTGTAAATACATTACGCAGGTTTTTTTCCTCACTTCTTTTAAAAAGACATTTTTCAAACCACTTGTTCCAGGCACCATTTCTAACTCCCAGCAATACCAGGCATTTATCATGGAATAAGTGATATCAGTAAGAATATTGTATGCACTGCTTACACATAGTTCTGTCTTTAATATATATTGTTTGCACAGATCCAGATCAAATGTGGAAGGTGCAAATGAACATGAGTCATTTCAACTAACTCATTATTTTTCTTTTTTTACACAGACTTTGTAAGCCACCGAGCAGTTTGGCTAAGTAAGTATATTTCAGCTATTCTGTACCTTGTCTCTTCCTTAATGAAATAAAAAGGCCTTTCTGCCATAATCGTGCAGTGAAAGTCCCTTGGCAGGAAAGCTACTCAACAACAAGCTCTCTTTCAAATGAAGCATTTAGCGATGCGTTCAGCAGGTTAGCTGTGTTTGCCAGGCACACCCACTCTCCTAACAATACCTATCTTGCTGACTAGCCTATGGTCTAATTGGGTTTTCTTGGCTGTGCTGTTCATGGCCTTTTTACCTGATGTGATGTGAAGAGTTTGAGAGCATCTACCAAGAACATTTAAAGGTCTAAGGTATGTATAAAGTGAATTCATGAGAGAGAAGCCTACGAAGAGCTCAACTTTATAAGACAATTTGTTACTTCATGATACATAGTCTGGGCAATGAATTTTGCTCCCATCTGAGATCAGGTCTTTGCTTTCAGCAGCAACTGGGAGATGGCATTTGCTCTCAGTGAGCTGCTGCATGCAGTTGTGGTAGAGCTTAGAAGAATCCAAATGGGGTGCTAGTCTCTCCTACTGGAATAAAGTACAGCTTTCATTTTCCTCAGAAGATTCCTGTTATTTCAGGATTTAAAATACTTTTTGACTAGTCTATCATGAAAAACTGAAAGCTGAAAAGAACAGCCACAGCAGCATGGGAACTCTGTGAAGTCTTGATTCTCAGAATCCCATAAAACTCTCCAGCTCAGCTTCATCTTTCTTACTACCATAAATAAGTGCCTGCTTATATATGAATTTTGACTTCATACACACAAACTCAGTTACTATTAATTTCAATTTCAGCTCTGTGAGAATCAGAAGTTCACATTCCCTTCCCTTAAGCCACATAAAAGTAAATATGACTTGGTATGACTGATTATAAACAAAAGCTGTGGTTCTTTTCTTGCTAAGGAAAGATATAGGCAATAGAAAAGATACTTCTCATTTCTACTTTCTTCAAGCGACTAATGGGAATGTTCTTCGTGCAACACTATATTAAAAGCAAGATTTGCAAGAACCACTGTTTGTATTTGATTTTTTAATGCTAATAAATAGTTGGCTACCAGAGCCACAGAGCTTAGCTGCAGATCTAGCAATGGAACAAAGTGTCCCGGTTTTACATCAATAGCAACCAGGATACCTGGTCCATTAATAACAAGAAATCCTTCTGTAAATATTAATTCATGTCAGTCCCTCTCGTCTTCTTCAGGACAGATATCTTCCAGTATCAAAGCACTAGCACTGGAGCTCTTTTTCACTGAGCCCCAGGTTTACTTAGAGTAATTACACATGAAGGGCTGAATAAAACCCCAAGCACAGAGAACAGAGTTACTGCCACAGGAAACCACACCCACAGTTACTCATGTCTAGAGGTACTATAGTCTCCTGTACAGCATGGAAGTGTAAAGAATTGAATTCACTGAGTTTTGTCCTCTCTTTCTTCTGCTTTGTATCTTGGCCTCTTTTACAGCTCTGTGTGAACGAGTGGCATGAACGTTTGCTTTAGATGCAATTGCATCTGAAATCCTTCCCTGTTCCCTTCTAAGGTCAAAATTTCTCAGTCGAGGTTGCACCTGTGAATGGCAGATGAGATTGCTTCTGTTGTGTTGGGTGTTCTTCACTTGTTACCCCCCCACTTCTCTTCACACTGCTCCTCTGGAAAACCTTGCTTTACTTAACCCTTTCACCTTTTGGAGCCTGCAGGAAATCCTTTTATTCCCACAAGTTCTTCAGTCATTTAAAATTTTCCTAGTGGGCACCTGTCTCTGCAGAGCAGTCCTGCCCTGCATCCCATTGAGACCAAAGTAAATTCCCAAATTTTATGATATTCAATATTGTTTGTGATAGACTCACGAGAATTGTTATGTCTGAGAAATTTATTTGTAGATAACTGTAGCTAATAAGAAGGCTATGGTGAAAGAAGCAAATATTTTTATTTGCATTTGGGGTTTGACAGAGGTATCCCAGTTGACTGGGTTCCATCTTTAAGCATCAGAAAGAAACTGCTGAAAACAGTAGATACTACACTTCAGCATTGGACAACTGTGCTTTGGGCTGAGGAGTGATGGTAGTCCATGTACCCAGTTCTGCAAGTTGCAAAAACAGATTGAATGGCTCTCTTCTATAACAGCAGACAACATAGGAGCAAGGCAAGGGAATGATCGCTGTGAAATCATTATAGGGTACAAGCAAGGGGGGATTAGAGAACAAAGACGTCACCTCTGCTTTTTTACTTCTCTCCTAGTTCTTGCAAGCTGCTATATTTCATGCTAAAACTCTGTGAAATGTGAAATAAGAATTCTTTCTTTCTGTTCTTCTCCTGCCAACTGAAACCAATTCAAGACCGCTGAGCCTGCCGTTTCCCACCTCTCATCCCTACCAGACACACATCTCTAGGTATGCCATGTTCCCGGACTTCAGATCACCTGAGGATCGAGACACTGGAACTGATGCAAGCTGTTGCCAGCCTTTTCATTCTGATATCTCCTGCGAGGCTTTTGATGTGGTTGTTCTACGGAGTACCAGAGGTAAGACGGTTTTGTGTTGGTTGATCACATATTCAATAATCTTATTTAGAACTCTGCTTAAGTCTCATGACTCTTTTCTAATGAAGCTTAATGGAGCCAGGATCTGAGAACACAGGTGGTCAAGTTGAGCTTCTTGTGTGCTGATGCAGTCTCAGCTGGGGAATACGTCAGCTCTGAGAGTGATGAGTTAACCTCTGTTTCATGTAAAGACTTTGTAGCCTCAGAAGCTAACAGAACCATTAAAATTAATGTTAATCTCCGTGAAAGCAAGACGTATCATCCAGCATATCTGATGGCTTTTGGTAGGTAAATAGTTCTTCACGGTCTGAGGGAACAGCAGATGGAAACAGATGGAAAAAATCTATCAGAGGGTTCAAAAACTAGCAATTTCTGGGCAAAAGCCATGCCTGTGCCATATCTTGGCTGAGGACAATAAAACATACTAAATGATTAAAATCTTTTATCGCTACAGAAATGATACAATGAAGACTAGAATGCCAAAGTAACTTATTTTTTAAGGAACACAGTGTAAGCCATCATGATGCGCCAGCATTTTGTCCAGAAAATGGTTTAAATAATACATTGGATGAAAAGGGAAAGATAACCTTGCTCTTGTTCTGCTGGGTTTTGTTTTGTTTTGTTTTTTTGTTTTTCTGGGAGCAGCCTACTACATCAGGACTTTGACAGGTACTTTCTTTCGGATGACTTCCCAGACTACTTGAATGAACCAATCAGCAATACTTGACAGCTGCTGACCACACAGACTCAGGGGAAAGATGGGACAGAAGAAAGCCACCACCTCTCTGTTCTATGGCTCTTCGGAATGGTTTTGGCAATAGCTGTGTGAAACAGAAGCAGCACACACTGGCATGGATAAGAAGCTTTTCTATACAGTAAAGGCTGATAATGTTAAGTAACAGGTCAATTTGCATTAATTAGTTGCCATTCCCAGTCACTGAACTGTACACTGAACTGAACCGGGAACTGCAATTCCCAGAACTGTACACTTACATATATTACTGTGTATACCTTTTTTTGGGGGGGTGGGGGGAGAGAGGGGCAGAGCCATGCTTATTTATCCAAATCAAAAATTTTTCCATAGAATATTAATGCCAGGAGTGGCTTTTATTAGTCACTTTTCACTGATCATTGTTCAGTTTTAGAAATGCTAATTGCACATGTGGAGGTGGACTTAACAAAGTCTATTTTTGCACAACAGGAGGATCATTGGAGGCCAAGATCTATTTCCAGAAAAGCTAAGTAGGTTCAGAATTACTAGCTAAGGGAACAGGTACTGCTGGCACCTAAGAAACACTTTAATTTCATTTGCTGTTCCCCCCATTTGATATGACTTTCTCTTACATCAGAATGCAAGTGAGAGTTTGATAACTTCCAGAAAGACAGCTGATTAAATACATGAGCTGATCTAACCCTGCTACAGAAAAGTGAAGATGAGTTCTGTCTACAAATCCGTGAGGTCTCTCTATCTAGGTAGAAAAGACATTAGAGGTGGCTCCAGAAAAAACATCTGCAATCAGCACAACTGTCTACAGTGTGAGCAAACATCTACAGATTAAAATGCAGATCCATCTGTCATTCTGACCAATGGTGTTACTATTGCAGGTAACCCATACAGGCATGAAGTTGTCAGCATTCCCTTTGATTCCTTGAAGGAGGCTTTGTGCTGTAGAAGACAGCACGCATGCTTGCAAGTATGTCATTCATAGAGCAAAGAGAAGAATGTCTTTTTTTTTTTCCCTTTTAAATCAAATTGTCATATATCCTTCAGGGAGGAAAAAATGTTACATAGGGAGATACTGTACTGTTCCAAATACTTTCAGGTCATTAATTGAGCATCACAATGAGGAAGAGCGCAAGGCTTTCACCCACCTCAGCAACATATAAAGATCAGCAGCTAGCTGGTTGTCTTGTGACTGAAGTCCTTCAAGTGTTGACTAATTCTCATAGGTTCTAGCTTTACAGAGCTTTGGAGTTAAGTTACAGCTTTGGAGATAAGAACAAGATCTAATAGTAGCTGATGATGATGCATTCAGGGTTGCAGGAGGTGGGGGGAGCCTTTGGATCAGAGAATAAGATTACACTTTGCAGTCCATAAGAGAAATAGGTCTGAGCAGTAGTTTTTGTTCCTCCATACCTTTACAAAAGTCCTGTAATGCTGACAGGGTGTTATACAGACTCTATTTTCATATCCTGAAGGAAATAGACATCTTTTTTTGAATGGACTCCAACCTTGTTTTTCTCAGCTATAATGATGGGGACTATCCTGATCCGTGAAACAGAAGAGTGAAATTCTTTGTGAATGATTGTGATTCTACTATTCTTCAGCCCGGTTAAACAAGTGGTTCTCTTCCTAGAGGGATGTAGCCTGAAGTTTGTTGACAGATAAAAGTCATGAAGAATGTAGGAAAAGGTAGTGGTAAACAACGAAAGCTGTAGACAAGGTCTTTGTAGACACAGTCTTAGGGATGCAAAAGGGGAAATTCAAAGTGGCAGTCCATTTTCAGGCAGGCTGTTATTGTGACTACAAAATAAAGCTCATAGAGCTTGCAATGTTCTGCCTTCGTGTGAGTTGAAGAGAAGTTGATTCCAAGTTCTTTGAACAGAATTCAGCTGAGTCATGTGTCTGTTAAATGTTCCCACTTCAGTCATAATACTGGAAAAAAGATTTGCTTTAGAATTTCTAAACAGATTATGTTGGGGCAGGTGGGATGTTTTAAAGCTTTAAAACATTTTATCCACACTTTCGGCATATACCTTACCTATTTCTTCTTATCCTTTAGCTTCCTAAATTCTCTGAAGAAAAGTATCAAATACACTATCCAAATCCATCAAAAATTGTGGCCCCTAATTCCACTTTCAGAGAGTTAGAACATAAGGTCTCTTCAAGAACAACCAATATACTACAAAACATTGAAAGAGCTCAGTGGATCACAACATACAATCGAAACTTCACAGGTAAGCATTTTGTTGTTGTTGCTAATTTACTTGGGATAGCAATTAAAGGCCACAAGATGTTATCCCCTAGTTCTCTCAAAGATACTCACTTTCTGTAATTTAGCAACCAAGGTCACATAAACTGTAAATGATCTGATGTTTTTCAGAGAGACTGAGCACTAATTCTCATTTTCCTAACTAATAAAAAATGCATGACAGTAAAATATGTCTCCATTAAGGAAGAGGTCCTATGAATCCCCTTATCCTGGATGACTACTACATGAAAGCAGTTGGCAGATTAACTGGAGAACTCGGTACAGATGTGGAACTTGTAAGTACAGCATTTACTAAGAATCAGATGCTTTCCCCACTATTAATATTGACAAGAGTATTACCAGATCCAACTGTAAGAACAAAGCGTTCCCTTTCACACCACTTAAATGCAGGGCAAGACTCATTCTAAAAGAAAGGCAAAAGTTCAGTATACAAAATCCTTCCTGACATAGCTGCTTGTTAGAACATTTGTGACAGGTTAGTGACTTGTTCAGGGCTTGGGGTGCTGGTGTCGGGTTATTGTGATCATCTGCTTATTTTTTATCTTATCATATAAAGTTGCTACCAACTCAAAAGGCTTTTTGCTTGGGAAATACAAGTAACAGTCTACATAAAAGGAGTTGGCAGCTCTCTAAATGGTGCGGTCTTGCAAAAACTGAAATACACTTGCTAGACATTAAGCTGGTGTTAATCAGCACAGCTGCACTGAACTCATCAGCTTAATGACTTTATTGCCCATTGCTTTATTTGGTAAGTGACCTACTACTATTGCAGACTGTTGTGTCCTTGCTAATTATACCAGTTTAAGTCTGGAAGAGTTTCTGTGATTCATCCTCCTTCATTTATATGAGTGGTTTGCCCTTCTTCCCTAATGGTGCATCCGTAATATTACCAAATTGCATTTTAATGCAAATACTTACTTTAAAGAATATACAAGCTCAACTGGAAAACTCTATCCTTATTACCTTCAACAGTGTTTGTATTTAGTGTGACCTGTAGGAAAGTAAAAAGACACTGCAAACAAAGCATGATATGCTTTATATATAAATCAAGTTGAGCTGCTTCTTGCTAACGCATCCTTACCTGTAATGGCTTAAGCCCTGTCAGTGACACCTGCACACTGTCATGCCCAGTACATACACAGGTGTAATTGATTGGAACTGACTAAGCAAGTCTGCAGGTAGAACAGGTTCCTGCTCATACTTTCACAGTATTGCTGGTTTTACAGCACTTGCAGTTTCAGACTTCTCTGCCTGTAATGCCTGCAGATATGACTGCACAGTTACACAAGAAGTAAAGAAGTCAAATGCAGTCTTTTTTTTTTTTTTTTTTTTTTACTTCTAGTCCAAAAATGGTCCCAGGTAGAAAGACCCCAAACTGTCATGCTTTTTACTACTGGATTTTCTATTTATTTATTTCCTTTTTTTTAATCCAAGAAATGAAATCTCCTTCAAAAGGGTATTTACCAGTTGTTGATAACTGAATCACTGCATCTGAAATGGAAACACTGTCTGGCTTTTTCTCTAACATGATGAAGAAACAAATGTTTTGCTTTGTGACTGTGAACACTTCAAAGAACCATTTCAATAGCTTATCTCTGGAAATGAAAATCCAAAGTCGCAGCTTACATCAATTCAAAACAGAGCAGTTTTATTGCCCTCTATCTTCCAAAGTGTGATTGGTAGAAACCTACCTTGTGCCATGCTGATTTATCTAAAAAACATCATCCTATTTCAAAGATGCATACACTAAATATCAAACACTCAGAATGTTCAGCATGGAAACTGCTGATGTCCACTCCCTGGGAACATGACACAAAGGTGTTTTGTTATACAGTGTGGCTTTGAGTTCGTTACTGTCTGAAGCTTCAACACAATAAATGATGAATACACGGCAACAGTATTCAAGCAGTGGGTCAAACTGTGGTTGAGAGAGCTAAAAAGCTGCCTGCCAGCCAACAATCCTCAGTCCCACTACCAACACTTCCCCCAGAAAGTTAAAAATGTGCTACAGCAAGTCACTGTTCATGTTACGGAACTACTTACAAAACCAAAAATTGGAAGACAATTGCTTATAGAGAAACAGAGATGAAGGCACAAGACCTTTATAACCCTTTGTTAAAGGGGTTAAGGGGTGTTAAAGCAGAATATTTTGTCTTTTCCAAAGCAAAAAGACCAACTCCAACCCACCTAAGCAGCAGGGCCGTTACAAATGCTTGGGCTGCTTCCCTTTGCCAGCATGTGTTTTGCATACTGTCAGAGTGAAGAAGTGGCCAAGAGCGCTGTGGCACTCACAACAGGCATGTTACAGCAAGCCCCCATGTTACAGGCATCACGCTTCCCTCATGTCCCACAGTGTGGGGCGGGAAAGACAGACTCAAATAATTTTGCTAGTCACAGACAGCAGTTACACCAATTGCTGCTAAAATGCTCAGATTACAGTGTTAATTATGTTCCTTCTTCCCTTAGAAAGAAACATTCATGTCTAGTCCCTCACAAGTGAGGCCGCTTGGAGGGCGCACGGCGCGTTTACTGCAAGGCCGACATCCCTGTGAATCTGTTCTGCAGGAACAGCACTGCTGCCACGAGCGGGCCAAACCACCTCAGGTATCCCACCAGAAAAACCACTATCTGGATGCAGGGCTGCCAATAAGCAGATTTCAGAAAATCGTTAATAGAAAGCAAGTGGAAGCACTGTACCAGGGGCAGTTTTCAGGAAGGCCGGAACTTCAGTCCCTTCCAGAGTCTGCGCGTTCTCTTTCCTGTGAAGATTTAAAGCCCAAACATTTGGACCAACATACAATATGGGCAAACCCACTTAGTAAGACAGTCTTGCCGCAGGATGGAAACAGGGAGGAAAGCAAAATTGTATTGCACAAGCTCTGGAACCAAGAAGCAAGTGAGCCTGCGTGGAGACCAGAGGACAGACTAGGAGAGGTGGCACTGCCAGAGTGGGTCCCTGGCTCTGAGGTTGCTCGGCGCCAAACAGTGCTGCTGGAGCTGCAGCATTCCTTCTCAAAGACAGCAGCACAAAAATGTTTTCATGACTCTATCAACGGAGAGACAAAAGACCTCAGAGATAACATTAATAAGGGAAGGAGACATGAATTCTATGGTTTCAATGCTTTTTATTTCCATAACTGACACATTCATTGGTATTTTAAAAATAGTAACAAATAAAGAAGCACTTCAATACAACCTGCCTATTCTTTTGTGCTGCTTGTGGCAAAGATGGAGTTTATTTTCTTCATAGTGCCTTGTATGGTGCTATGCTTTGGATTTGTGATGAGAATGGTGTTGACAACGAGTCAGTGTTTTAGCTGTTTCTGTGTAGTGCTTAGACGGAATCAAGGACATTTCTGCAAGTGAGCAAGCTGGCAGTGTGCAAGTTGATGGGAGGGGACACGGCCAGCACAGCTACCCCTAATGGACCAAGGGAATATTCCACACCATGTGTCATCATGTTCAGCAATAACAGCTTGGGGGAAAAGGAGGAAAGGGGTACATTCAGACTTGTGCTGTGTCTTCCCAAGAAACCACTATATGTGATGAAGTTCTGCTCTCATGGAAATGGCTGAACATCTGCCTATTGGTGGAAAATAGTGAATTAATTTTGCTTTGCTTGCTTGTGCAGCTTTTGTTTGACCTATTAAATAGTATTTGTCTCAACCCATGAGTTTTTTCACTATTGCCTTTCTGAAAGTAAATGAGCAGCTGTGTTGCTTGGCTGTCTACCAGGGTTAAATCACAACACTTCATTTTGGTGCCCAGAATAAGGGTCAAAGGGTTCAAGATAATGACAGATTGCAGTACGCTAGACTAAATGTATAGCTCTTATAGCTATTTATCTGCTAATTGGCAGGCTCCTGTGCTGGACACAGGGCCTGCTTACCAGAAGGAATCAGATTATCAGACAACGCCCAAGGATATTTTATTCTTCTTTTAACTGTAGCTTTCCAGTAAACTGTATCAGACTCCACAACAGCATGAGACTAAGATTAAACTTTCAGTCCTTTGTACACCTGAAACTTCTCATAGCAGGATAGCCTTTCTCTCTCCCTTAGTGCCTCACAGCTGTATCAACAGCTCTACAATATTCACAAAATAGGAAGAGTAGATACAAAAAGAGATTTAAGCTCTGCTTTATCTGCTGAGATCAAATCCTTCAATAGCTACTTTGCACCCTTGGGTACATAAAATACTTTTACATACATACCCAAACGTTATCTTCATAGCTTAGGTATATGATAATACAGCAACAATTCTTTTTAATATCTTTACTCTTTAATATCTTCATCAGTGACAATGACAGTGGGGTTGAGTGCATCCTCGGCAAGTTTGCAGATGACACCAAACTGTGAGGTGTGGCTGACACATCAGAGGGACAGGATGCCATCCAGAGAGACCTAGACAGGCTCGAGCAGTGGGCCCAGGTGAACCTCATGATGTTCAACAAACCCAACTGCAAGGTCTTGTACCTGGGCCAAGGCAACTCCCACTACCAATACCAATACAAGCTAAGTGATGAAAGGATTGAGTGCAGCCCTACCGAAAAAAGACCTGAGGGTAATGGTGGATGGCATCTGGACATGAGCCAGCAATGTGACTTTGCAGCCCAGATGGCCAACTGGGCTGCATCAAATGGGCATGGCCAGCAGGGTGAGAGAGGAGATCATATCTGTCTGCTCTGTGCTGGTGAGACCTCACCTGGAGTACTGTGTTCAGACCTGGAGCTCTTAGTACAAGAGAAACATAGATCTGTTGGAGCATGTCCAGACAAGGGCCACAAAACCGATCCAAGGGATGGAACACCTCCCCTATGAGGACAGGCTGAAAAAGCTGGGGCTGTTCAGCCTTCAGAAGAGAAGGCTCCAAGATGACATGATAGTGGCCTTTCAGTATCTGAAGAGGAGCTACAGGAAAGAAGGGGACAGACTCTTCAGCAGCGTTTGTAGTGATAAAACAAGGGGAAATGGTTTCAAGCTTAAAAAGGGGAGATTAAAGTTAGATATAAGGAAAAAAGTCTTCTATACTGAGGGTAGTGAGGCACTGGCACAAGGTGCCCAGAGAGGTGGTGGATGCCCCATCCCTGGAGAGTTTTAAGACAAGGCTGGATCAGGACCTGAGCAACCTGATCTAGCTGTGGTGTCCCTGCTCACTGTGAGGGACCAAAATGGCCTTTAAAGGTCCTTTCCAACCCTAAGGATTGATGATTCTACAATCCTTTTTATCTTGACAAAAGCTTTTATCTTTTCAATAATGGAAAAATATACATTGAGTGCAATCCAGATATTCGTTTTAATAACACATTTTTATTTGAAAAAGGATATTTTTTCAAGACAACACAAGATATATATCACAAAACTGAGAAATAAATCATGATCTCCTGAATTCCAGCCTAGTCCCAAGAAGGTGATCTTTCCTCTTTCATCTGCAGTGTACCTCTGAAGAGAACTGGTTGGATGTTTTATGTTTCCTCTAAGCTGTACTTTGGTATATATTTGTTTTATTCTCCCTTCTTTCAGAACAAAATTACATTGCAATAAGCATAAATAAGCTGCAAAATAATCATTCCAGTTTGAAATAAGCAGATGTGAGTGAGGGAGAGATTACTTTTCAGTGCCTTACTCTGGAGGAGGTACAACAGCTTACAGAGGGCTGGGAAGCATTATACTCTGCAGTCGCACCTTGTGCTGCCTCCATTTGTAGCTTAATCTTATTTAGTGGCATCGCATACAAATTTTTTAGAAGTTATTTTCCTCACAAGACAGGTAATTGGTAGATATATTCATAAGGAACTGCAGGTTGTTTATTCTTCAGAATATAAGGATAAAAGTTGTCTCTGTAGCAGCCTAAATGACTCCTCATTAGCATACAGACTCAAGTCCACCGGAACAGGCTGCCCAGGGAGGTGGTGGAGTCTCCTTCTCTGGAGATGTTCAAGACCTGCCTGGATGCCAACCTGTGCGACCTGCTGTAGGGAACCTGCTTTGGCAGGGGGGTTGGACTCGATGATCTCTGAAGGTCCCTTCCAACCCCTACAATTCTGTGATTCTGTGTGATTCTGTGTGAGTTAATAAAAAGATGAAGTTGTTTAAGGTACAACCACTGTGAATAACTGAAAGCTTAAAACACAGTTGTTCCAGGCAAACCATGAAAGTAAATATCCCAACTAATTTTATTACATCTAGAAAAATAACAGTGCACTGAAAATGTGTTGAGTAATTTCATTTTACTTCTGCAATGCAAACACATAAAGACACAAAAGCCCTGACTTTGCCTTCTGCACAGCCTCCAGAAATTCCACCTATTCTGTGCTATTGAGGAAGTCATAAGACTTATGCAGGATCCATGCAAATTATACACTACAAATCCTGTCTAGCACAGAAGGGTAACATTTCATTACTAATTTGTCCTACTGCAGAATGTTTCCAAAAACAAAACACTGGGCACCTTGAACCACCACCCCCTTCTTGCACCTTCCGCTGCATAGCACACTAGTTCTTCCCACTGTCACACACGCTCACACTCAGTTAAAGTAAAGTAGGCGTAAACAAATCAGGTTCTCCCCCTCTGACATGCCAGTCCTTACTAGTGAAAATACATCTACTTTGCCCCGGTACTCAGCTCTGGTGAGGCTACACCTCAAGTACTATGTTCAGTTTTTGGCCCCTCACTACAAGCAAGACATCGAGGCCCTGGAGTGTGTCCAGAGAAGGGCAGTGAAATTGGTGAGGAGTCTGGAGCACAAGCCTTATGAGGAGTGGCTGAGGGAGCTGGGATTGCTTAGTCTGGAGAAGAGGAGGCTCAGGCTCAGGGGAGACCTTATTGCACTCTACAACTACCTGAAGGGAGGTTGCTATGAGGAGAGGTTTAGCCAGGACCTGAGGAAATGGCCACAAGTTTGCCAGGGGAGATTTAGATTAGACATAAGGAAAACCTTCTTCTCTCAGAGAGTGGCCAGGCACTGGAATGGCCTGCCCAGGGAGGTGATGGAGTTGCTGTCCCTGGCAGTGTTCAAGAGGCATCTGGATGAGGAGCTACAAGATATGGTTTAGTAGCTTGTGGCAGTAATGGTGACGAGAGGACGGAGGCTGGATTAAGATGATCCTGTGGGTCCTTTCCAACCTTGCAACTCTGTGATTCTACTGAACTACTATATTTTTATGCCCAGAGAGGTGGTGGGTGCCCTATCCCTGGAGACATTCATGGTCAGGTAGGACAGGGCTTTGAGCACCTGATCTAGCTGCAGATGTCCCTGTTCACTGCCCTCGAGCTGGTCTGGATGGCCTTTAAGAGTCCCTTTCAGCTCAGATGGGTCTATGACTCCCTCAGAAAAGGAATGAACGTTGCTACAGTGTCCTTCCACCTGGATCAGAAGCGGTAACTGTGAGGCTCAAGAAGGCTCAAGACACAATGCTTAGTACAGAGTATACACATTTAGACACCAAAACCCAATCAAAATGGTGAATCACACATCCTTCAAGTCTGCCTGCAGTGAAGAACAGACCTTTTGAGTGGATGTCAGCAGGCACCAGTGCTCACCAAGTCCTCCAAGCAGCCTGCATCAGCCCTCATTGAGTGCTTAAAGAAGCTTAAGAGTTTACACTCCTGTCAGTTCTTAAGGCAGCTTAAAAGGCACCTCCTGCTCTGTGATGGAAGGCTTACCATGAGCCTCAGGATCCCTTTACATACATCCAATGCCAAGAAGCATTGCAGACACACAGGCCTTATTAAAAAAAACAACCAAACACCAAACTAAACACAATGTCTTTAGTTTTTAATCTTCCAGTCATAGTTCTGGGAGTCTTGATTTGAGATTGGAATTCAGCAACGGCAGAAGTCAAGGTGACCCTTTCAGTCAGCTCCCTTGGACCTCACTGACATACATTTAACAACACATCACAAGCAAATAGCTTTATTTTAGTAACTTTACAGTTGGCGACGGCGTTAATCGTTAACGCTTCACAGCAGGCAGATACTGCACGTCCACCACGTGAGGAAATACCTTAGCATCACTTTCACCAACTGTGAAGCTTCCTCCACCCTTTACTCCCTTCGGGAACCGCACAGAACTCGCCCAAAACAGTGCGGCGTCCTCACGGAAGCCCAAGTCTCCCCCCACATTCCCCGCTTCCCGCTCTCTCCCCCCACCCGAAAGCCGCCGAGAGGGGGCTGACGTCACGGTCACGGTAACGGCCCAGGTCCCACCCACGGCCACGCCACCACCAGCTGAGGTCAGAGCGTCAACGGAGAGCCGCGCGACACTTGCCTCACCTTCCGTTTTGCGCATGCGTTGCAGGCGTCCCGCGCTTCACGTCTGCCTTTACGTAGAGGAATTCCGCTAGTCGTTTTCCGCCGGAAGTAGTAGGAGAGGGAGCTCGGGGCTCGCGGTCGCAACCTACCCCGCTACTCGCAAGCGTCGTGACGTCATCCCTGAAGGACAGGTGCTGTAACCAATCAGAAGTCCAGCTGGCTGCATTTGATTGCCTACCGAGCCAGAGTGGGCGGGTGGGGTGCCGGCGCGGTTTGGCTGCAGCGACACCGGCTTACATAGAGCGGAGTCCGGCGTGTCCTTGGGCGTAGAAGTCAGACGGTGTGGGACGGCTGGACTCGTAGTCACCGCCGTGGGCGCAGCGTAAGCGGAGCGACAGGCTAGGCAGGTGCGGGCGGCGTCAGGCGAGGCCTGCGGGCGATCAGGCTCTGACCTCCAAGTGGCGGTGTCTGAGTCTGGTGCCACAACGCGGCCTGGCGGGACCGTTAGGGGGGAAAGGTGTGATGAGGGACGGGGCCGGGCGGTTCTGCCGCCTGCCTGGACGGCGGCTCGCGAGGATCCCGGAGGCGCGGCCTCAGCTGGCAGCGGAAGGTCACGGCCGGGCCTAGCGCCTCGCGGGGCGCCGCATCCTGGGGGGCCCGGGGAGGTGCGTGGGGCCTCGCTGTGGGCGAAGCTGCTGGGCCGGCCCGCGTCCCATCGTGAGGTGACCGCTCCGCGCGCGTCTCTCGCCTCAAGGTCATCCCGGGCTGGGCCAGCAGTTGGGCGCTGTGCGGTGGTGCCGCTTTCGGCGCTTCCGAGGCGGCGTGCTGCCCTGCGGGAGTGGGAACGGGAGCGGTTCTGTCCTTTACGCGAGGCTGTTGGTGACTGGGATGCCCCGCGGTTGTTGATGCTCAAGCTATACCTAGAACTTGTGCTCAATTTGCACTTCAAAAGTCACTGCTGTGCTTCTTAAATGCTCTGGGGCATACTGGAGCTGAGACATGGTTTTGTTGTTTTTTTTTTTTTTTTTTCCTATTCTTCAGGCATAAAGTCTATGATCCTAGTACCTTTTACATAGTCTAATGGTTCTATGCAAATCTTCAGAGCTGTAACTCGTGGCTGGAAGGCATTCAGGAGTGTTACCAGATTGATGGACTGTAGCTGCAGATTTGTAAACCAATGTGAACCTTTTTAATGTTTCTGATGAGTAGTTGACCTTGATATTGTGATTTTAACCTCTGTATGTGTTCCTGGTCTAGTACTGACAATGGGAGATATTGAGAAGGGCAAGAAGATTTTTGTCCAGAAATGTTCCCAGTGCCATACAGTTGAAAAAGGAGGCAAGCACAAGACTGGACCCAATCTCCATGGCCTGTTTGGACGCAAAACAGGACAAGCTCAGGGCTTCTCTTACACAGATGCTAATAAGAACAAAGGTAAATGTAAAACAGCTCCCCTGAGCTACTGGTGGTTTTTGATGATAGTCAGAAGTACTGAAACCTGCAGAAAGCAAAATAAAGTGAACGACCAGGAAAAAAAATGTGTTCATTTCACTTTCAAGTCACTTGTTTTTTCTTGTTTTTTCATTTTTTTGCCAGGTATCACTTGGGGTGAGGATACTCTGATGGAGTATTTGGAAAATCCAAAGAAGTACATCCCAGGAACAAAGATGATTTTCGCGGGTATCAAGAAGAAGTCTGAGAGAGTAGACTTAATAGCATATCTCAAAGATGCCACTTCAAAATAAAAGTTATCTGCTGCCTTATTTATTTCACAAAGGAGATGGCAATGGAAATGTCTGTGACAAGATTGGTTTTTAAACTTTCTATTTTTATGTATACCATGTCTAACCTTAAAATCAGTTTTGCCCATCACATAATGTCACTCATGGTGGGTTACTGATGAACACACTTGGCAGCCGTTAACTTATGGAAGCTATGTAACTGGGTTGATTTAAATGAGTATAATGTTCAGTTGTCCTTAATCATGAAATTAAAAAAAAAAAAAAAATTCCTGCCTCTTCATTGTTTAAAACAACAACAAAAAAAAAGTATCTAAGAAGTAATTGTCAAAAGTGTAATAGCTTTGATAACCCAGCTCTTCAAGGTTTAAAAAAAAAAAAAAAAAAAAAAAAAAAAAAAAAAGCAGAGTGGGTCTTGGCATCTTCCACCATAAGTCTTCTGTAAAGATTTAAAAGTAAACAAAGACTTAAAAATATTTTTCTGAACTGATCAGTTGTAGGTGTTGTGGTGCATATTAATCTATCTAAAGCTTGGGGTAAGAATGCATCTCAAGTGCTACTTGTAAAATGACACTTGTGCCCAGATCCTTCAGTCTAGGAGAAACATGTTACTTGATTTATCTGGACTTTCACAGTTGCATGCACCAGTAGAATAGAGTTCTCCAGTGTCATTTTTACATCTTTTTGAATGTTATTGAAACTCTGTGTTCAGTAGATCTCCAGAGAAGAAATATTTGTATTATAGTGAATGAAAGAAGAAACGTTTCTTCTGGAAAGGTAACTACAAAAGGCTGAGCTGAGAGTTGATAAATCTTATTTCAGCAGTAGCATTAACCTAAAATCTACTGTTACACGCAACTGCTGATTGAGACGCACAGCAATAAATGCACTGGTAGGCTATTAGGAAATGGTCTTCTGTGCCTGACTGTGTCATCAACAGTGTTAAGTAGTATGTTAGTGTTTTAATTGCTTTTTCTTTTTTTCAGACTAAGCAAATTGTTCAGATGAATGTATTTACTGTGTATCAACAGTAAGGCACAACTAAGAGCGATCAATCTTGTAAATTAAAAGAATTCAAAGTCTTATTTGCTGTATGTGTCTGAAACAGAAATGGTGGGGTCGTACAGGCTTTATGTCACTAAAGGACAAGCAAAAGCTCAGCTTGAAAAAAGTAAACACTAATAGTGTGGTGGGAATGCTGGTGTGAAAAGTACTTGGAAATGTGGCACAGTTAGAAAGTATTTTGAACTAGAACCAGCAAAGCTAGGCTCTTCTTCCAGTGTTGCCTTTGCTGTGCTTCTTTAATTGGATAAAACTGGAAACTCAAAATATCTTGAAGCTGTGCTGTAAAGTTGGTGGAATTCTCAAGTTATGTCAGAACAGAATGTTTAGCAACTCAGTTGGAAGGAGCTGTTGTTCACAATAAGTGGAAGAAAGACCGCTGAGAAATCTGGATGGCTGCTTTGTGATGTTTTGTGATTTTTTTTTTTCTTAATTTTTTTTCAAACTGAATGTGCAAGTAGTGTTTCATGCAAATAGGAAGGAAGACTTGATATTAAGCATGTTGAACAAACAAAAAACCAACAGAACTTCCGATATACCTTCAAGCTGCAGCTGTTAGACACTGCACAATCTTTGGAAGTGATGTTTTTATTGCACCTCTATGGCTATGCAGAACTTGTTGGTTTTTCATTGTCAGAACCCTGATAGAACAGCCCTAGATGCAGAACATAACCTTACCCAGCTCTACAGTCTTTTTAAGATGGATTATAAAAGAGTACTGTGGAACTGTTCCATTGGCACCTTTATGAAACTGCAACACTTAAATTTTATCAAGCTGTTGTTCTTTTCTGCTAAGGGTGAAGAAGAAACATATTCTGAGGAGGATTTTGCAGTTAGACGGCATTTAAGTCTGCACAAATGAGATTATGTCCCATCAGAAAAAAACTCCAGGAAAAGGCAGAATGATCCTTTCTCCTAAGGTAGTAGTACACTTAGTTGCTTTTATCCGTATCTTACAGCCTTTTTACAGGAGTGAAGTTCATGCTAATGCATACTGTTGGAAGGGGAGAAAACTGAACTTTTTCTATCTAGATTGGTGATACATCCTTATTTATATTTTGGAGAAAAGACCTCACTGTTAAAATGTCATTTTTTTGTGCATACAGTGCTGGATAGCAACAGTTCACGAGATTTGTTGCAGTAAATAGTTAGCTTCCATTCTACTTGACACCACTGGGCAAATGTGCTACCACAGCATTGCTGCAAGTGGCTCAGCAAGGTAGGAATACTGAAGTGGAAAAATGTAAAACTGTCACTTATTGAGGCTGGTATGAATGCAAGTACCTGGGTGGTACTTTTTGGTTGGTTTCTTGGTTGGGTTTTTGTTTTGTTTTTGGGAGGGGGTGGGAGTAGGGAAGGAATTGACTGTATAGTCAGTATTTTGTTCTTTGGTTTCAAGTTTTACTGAACAGAAAGCTTATGTTTTATGAAGCAGCAAGTGCAATGTTTTCAGTCTAAAAGCATATGTGGAATTTCAGTAAATTATAGTTACGAATTAAGGAATCAAGGCACCAAACATTGCACAATCCCATAAAGATGGGATTTTAATGGGACTATGCCATCAAATGTACACCTTTTCAAAGTATTACTTTTCAAAACCAGAATGAAACAGGAGAATTTTGAAATCATGGAAGTTATTAGTTATGCATCCTGGTAAATTTAATGATACAGAAGCTGCATCTTAGAGTGAGATTCATGTGATCTCACTGCAAACAGCTGCATTTGGGGAATCTGCATTTGTAGCAACTCACACCATTGTAGATAGACACTTTGGCTGGAGGTTTTTTTTTATTTTTGTTATAAAATATAGTATCAGTTGTCCAAAACAAATGTGATATGTTAGGCTTCTCTTATGGGGAGGCAAGGAGATTGAACTTGTAAAGGAATTATCAGATATTCTAGTCTTATCATATATATTAAAGGTCATTAAAGTGCACGCATTTACTTCAATTAAGCTGGGTCATTTGCCTTTAAAATGCATTCAGAAAACTCTTCCAGGACCTAAACCAACCAAATTCTTTATGTTGCTGCATATAGGATGAGTAGAACAGTTTAAAACTGATACCCTGAAAACCAGGTTATTCTGAGAGGAGAGCAGCCCAGTGCTAGCAAGAGAACCTGTATGCAGTCTTGTCCTTTTCCAGCAGTCACGTCTGAATTGGGACTGAGATGGCTACATCCATCTGCTCGTGATTCACTGCTTGCGTGTAAGTACTTGCATGGATTATTTTTCCCACAATTATTTTGCTCTGAAACAGAGAAAATATAATGGTTGCCTTTCAAATAATTAGTTTCTGATTAGAGGTTTCACCAGAGGTGAGAGACTTGGATTACACGTTTGTATTGGTGACAGGATGCCAACTGACATCCCTGAATTCCTAGAATACTGTTTTAAACATCAAGGTGAACACGCGCTACAACAAAAATGTTCTCTGCTTCTTTTGATGCTGTCTTTATGCAAAAGCAGAACTGGAAAAAAAAAACAAGTAATGGGACCTACCTGTAGCACAGTGTTCAAAACACATACCTTGGAGCAGCGAAGAAGTTATGTGCTTTCCAGGTTGTTTATGCATTTAATTTTAAACATGTATAAAAATAAACTTGGCAGTGGAGGTCAGAAATCAATACTCAAGGCATTCTTTATCTCATTAACAGTTTTCCCTGCAGCTTTCTGCTGTGGGCCAGTGTTTGTTTGATGAGGCAGTGTGAACCCCTGCTCTCTTACCATCAGAATCACCCACTTTCTCGATGTGTTTTCTTCCTCCTGGTCATCCAGGTCTTGAAACATACTTTTGTATGTTAGACTGTGCTGCCCTCAAGTCGCCATACTGCCAGTGGGTCATAAGCACCCAAAAGCTGTTGAACAGAAGAATGTTCTCATCTTTATGGTACCCTGTTGCATTGCCTCCTACGGTACTGACCTAAAACCAGGCCAGGACCAAATGACTGCACGCACACACCAATATGATGAACAGCAAAATGGCGTTTATTACACGTGAACTCTAGTTTATATAACCTATGTGCTTCGTCTACGCCCCTAAGGGCACGTGCCACACATCAATCATGGAGCAGGGAGAGGGCCTATCGCGTCACATCCCGTGGGGGGGTCTCGCAGATGCTGACAGCAGTACCCTACAGAAATTTACCACTTGTGTCCTCGGTCAGCTGTGACTGATGACAATTTCTTTTAATGTCTGATGGTTTTTAGTTGGTCTTCCATTGACTTTTGCTGATCTTCTCTAACTCTCAGTTTTCATTAGGGCTAACAAGCAGGTAGAGTTTTACATGGCTTTTAGATGTCAGGTCTTATTTAAGGTGAGCTGCAAAATGAGAGCTGAGCAATAATTTGGGACCACTTTACCTGATACATAGTGCTTCCAGACAAATAAGAAGAATGCACTACATATGGTAAATTTAAAAAATATCATTGGTGTCACCTCAACATTGCAGCCATGTGCTGACGCTGACTGGAACCAGCCTTTCCCTGACAGCTTTTCTTGTGTTTTTCATTCTACTGCTGATTTGCTGCTCAGAAAGCAGAAGGAAATGGAAATCAGACTTTTCCATGCTGTAACATGTTCCTTATGGGACTCTGACATTTTAATTCCAATTATGTTGTCAGCTTACCTTCTATTGATATTAAGCCTGAAGATTTTGCCAGTGCTATTTTTAAAGGAAAGGTACCACATTTTCAGTTCTACAGACTTTTGCCATAGTCACTAATGTTGAATTCTGTTTCTCGTTTAGAAGTATTCATTAGTTAGTTTACCTACTAGGTCTTTTCTTATTTCATGTTAATTCTATAATTTATTCTTATATATTATATATAATATATAGAAGATATATTATCTTCTGTTTTGGCTTAACTGCAGGTACTTCAGTGCTCAAATGAACTCTCTAATTTCAATGTCTCTTAATTCTGTAGTGGACTTTTTTCCAGTTTCTGAAAAATCATTTAACTTGGAAATGCTAATTTAATTGTCTTTTTCATCATTTAAAATATGATTTTTTTTTTAATTCATTGGAGGGTTTGCTTTTTAACAACCCTTCACGCAATTGCATTTTAGTTGATTACTCTGTGTATATCACTCTTTTTGATCCAGGTGTTCTTATGTATTGAAGAGTGATTGCATCCTTCATTGGGATACCTGGAAATAGCCTTTTCTTGTAAGCTTTTGGAACTTGTTTCCAAAAAGCAATCTCATTAGGTGCTGACATCTGTAACTAACTGATCACTTTGTTGTTTACACCAAATGAACAGAAGAGGGAGCCAATGTACTAAAAAGCAGAAGAAATTAGTAACTTGAAAGCTATTAGAAAGCTATTAGAAACTTGAAAGCTATTAAAAAGCAGAAAGAAATTAGGTACTTGAAAGCTATTTTGAACGAGCCTTCGACCATTTGAAAGGCAACATTCATTTGTACAAAAAGCACTTTTACTGGAAGTGCTCAGCAAAAAGTGCTGGAGATTATTAGTACAGCTGAATGCATGGAAATGTCTTCTGAATTCTTAAGCCTGATACGTGTTTCATATTTCATCAGGCTAACTCAAGTTCGAGGTAGCTTTTATTAAATTTCAACGTATTCATATTGTGAAAGATTCTTTCAGTTAGAAGGGATAATGTTACTTTCTGACTGTTAAGAGATTCTTAATCAAAAGTGGGGACCTCCAATGCATACTTTGGCTTTGTTCCTGCTGTGGAGCTCCCCCCGATGTTGTCTTTAAAGAATCATGCCTGAAACGGATATACAGATTTTAGTAGTTTCTTCACTAGCATTTAGGTAGGAACACATCAATCTTTGTTAAAAATAAGCTTTGTCCTGTTTTTAATACATAAATAATGTTTGATGATAGGCTCCATCTGCTCAGAAAACCATGAGATATCATATAATGTGAGTATATACTAGCATTGTTGCAATTTAAGGTCCTAGGGAAACAGACACTTAAAATCTTGAGTGTGAACCTTAATTAGCTAGGATACGTAGCTGGGTGGTCAACCATCTGAGTTGCTTTTCTGGCACATACCTAAATATAAGGCATTTGCAGCTTCAAGATCATGTTATTTTTCATGTCAAATCATACTGATTACAACTCAAAATAAAATGTTGAATATGAGTGCTAGTTGGGAATCCCATCTCCAGCTATTTTCTAAAAAAATAATAATAATAATAATAATAAAAAAGGGCAGCTTTGCAATACTCAAGGCCTTGAGCCTTTGTGGGTGTTCAAATCTTGTATTAGGTCTAAGCTTGTATTTCAGTGCCTATTAGAAGACGTGTGAGCAGACATTAAAATTTTAGTTTGTATGTGTATGTGCTGCCACTCTGAGTTCTCGGAAAGATGACACATCTTTGTACACCAGCATGCTGATGACACATCTGAAACAACTCCCTGTAGAACAAAGCAAAGGTTCATAGAACAATCCAAAGGTTGGGTTTTGCAGTTGAGAGATTCTTCCATATCAGAAAATCTGTCAAGGATAGAGAGAAATCAACAACAGAACAGGGTCATGGGATAGAAATCAAGATGACACAAATGAAGGAAAGAAAGGGGAAACAAAGTGGAAATGAAACAAGGTTAGTAAAGGATGAGATATTACATATTCTCATTACATGTTCAGCATTTATCAGGATTAGCACTGTGCCTGTGCTTTAGCCTAATTAGTAGTGCCAGGTACTCCAGTCTGAAAGGAGAAGCAGTGGAAGCCTAGAAACAGTAAGAAATAAACTCACATACCTGCAACTGAAAGTTTGGCAACTCCCTGTGTTCAGTAAATTTTCCTTTGACTGGTTGCATTTAATTTTGCTTCAGCTGGTGAAATCACCCAGATGAGGTTACCTGTCTCCAGCAGTCTGTATTTTGCTGTCACTTATTTTAGTGTAATATGTTCCACGTTAGCAAATCAGCCAGCTGAGGCATGGTGTGATATTTACTCAGTCCACGTATCAAATGATATTTTGCAGGGCTGCAAGCTCTGATCCTTCTTCTGCAACACCGGAGCCCAATGTCTCCACTTACGCAGTGTGCTTGAGTTACACTGCAGTTGATGATGTAACTTCAAGTTTCAAATCCTACCTGAAAAGTACAAGGCAGTAATCTGCACTAGCTATTGTTAGCAGAATATAGGTAAAAGGGCAACAAAGAAGGACTCAAGAACACTGGAAACAGTAGAATCAGCACTAAAAAAACCTCTGTTTCTTAGCTAGAATTTTATTTTATTTTTTTTTAAAGCATTGATGTGGAGGGGAGTATGGCCTAAATTATATTTACATCGCAGGCTTTTTCAATTCTTGTTATTTATGGAAGCTAATTCTCTGAGCCGCTCTGTGCCTGTACAGAAATCACTTCAAAGTCCTGTAATCAACAAACAAAGATAAAAAGCCACAAAGCCCAGTGAATTTGCATTGGCTACAGTGAGGTCTGCTTCTTAGCTGACTTAATCAGTTATTTTTCTTTTCCTAGACCAAGTATCCCAAAGCTGTGGTTGATCAGATTAGCCAAATTTCTGTTTTGGTCTCAGGAAATGATTTCCAACTTCTTTATTACAAGATCTTGAGAAACTTCTTAGCTTGGTAAAGAAGTTGCTTTTGCTTTTCTCCTATCAATCAAAATTCACAGCGACTGTAAATACCTCTTTGTTCATATCTGTCATTAAGACTCTGTAATCATTCTGGAAAAGAAAAATGAAGGAAAGATGCATACTTCACAGGTAGATACCTAGAAATAGGAAGCATTTTTTGTTCTATCTTCTCCAGCTCTCCTGAGACCAAGCAATAGATGGATGAGTATGCATTTGTAAGCTTTCTTCCTTTTCAGAGTCTGAGAACACAAGCAGATACATTCCAAGCTTACATGCTTAGGCATAATAACTTGACACAATGGTTTCTCCCTTCTCCAATTTCCCTCTGAACGGGGAAGAGAGAAACGTTTTGATTCTGTCTGTTCAGGAATAGAGAAGAGATGGGTGTATGGTAGATTGCTTGCTGGGGGAGAATTAAAAAGCCCTTCTTAGAAAAGGATTTCTTAGTGTAAATCAGTGCTGTGTACAGCACTTTGGTATTCCCAGAAGGAAAACTGGCCACAGCCACCTTAGCTGAAGCTGTTACCAATTGGTGCACTGTGATGTGAGGGTTATGCCTGGGAGAGTTTCCAGTTTGGGCTGGTATGCTGGGAGATGTTTTGCCACCCAGAGCAATCTTTGATTTTGATCTTCCCACTGCCCATTAGCATTAGCATCTCCACTGCCCCTCTGTCTCCTCTCACTGCATCTCTTCTTCTGCTTGGCTGAGCAGGAATTCTACCAGCTCTTGGGCATGTTTGGCTCCTTCCAAAAGGAAGAAGAGAGTTTCCACTGATATTCCTGCTGGGCGTGATTTTCTTTCTACTGCATTACAATTTCCTTTCTATCTAGTTTTAGGTTTCTAGGTTACAGATTTTGGTTGTTACTCTTAAGAGCAATATAGGACGTTCTCTGGAGCAATGATTTCTCCTGCCTAGTCTTTGATTTCTCCAGGTCTCTCTTGGGCAATCCAATCACTCGTTTGTTTTACTGGAATAATTGGGCTCATTATATTCTGTAACATCATCCAAGTTTGAGAAGTGATTTGAGTGGTTTTTATGGTAGATTGGGTGAATTTTTTTTGTTTTGTCTTTTTGTAAGAACAAATGTCTCCAGCAGTCCCTTCATTGTGGGAGAAAAATATGATAATATAATGACAAGGAATTTGTATTTCTTCCCATTTATCTTACTGGAAAGTGATTCAGGGACTTCAACTATTGGTAATTATTAGGTAATAAATTCTTATTACTTTACTGCGGAAGTTCTGCTTCTTGGCACATATCAAAGACTCACTTTCTCTTCATTTCTGGACATGTCATTCTAGAGCTTATAAGTTCACTGAAAATAGTAGCAAATATCAAGCATGTGATTTATGACAGCATTCAAAATCAAAAGGTTTCTAATACATATTTCCTAACTTTCAGTAAAGCAGATGCAGAAATCTAAGCAAAAGCTTTATTCTAGCACAATGAAATTCTATAATATGAGAGTTTCATTTTATGGCTACATGTCCACAGAAAAACAAATATATTGCTGTACTGATTGCTAAACCTAGCTAGCAGCTAGCAAATGCTTGTTTCAAGCTATTTTTAGCAGAGCTCCTGCATGAACACTACAGCTTGTTCTTTTTTTATTATTATTATTTTGATTTAACCAAGGCCCTTGTCTCTCTCACACACACCAGTGTGGAAGAGGGAAGAGTGCTCATGAACTCTGACACTGTATAATGCACTTTTCCATAACTGTGCTCACAGTACAAATGGTGGGAGTTTCTGTTTCCCATGATTTGTTCATGCAGTTACTTTCCATCCACAGAGGAGGAAACATTCTTCCTTTTTGTGAAGTCACCTGTTAAAGGAAAGCCTGGTGTTTTGTTGCTTCAGCCCATCTTTTCCAGTAATACTTATTCAGTAGGTGGAATGAGGCTGAGTCTGTGCAGTCTTGTGCCAGTCTGTGAAGTTTTCTTTTCAAGAGGTGCAGGGATTTCATTTAATAAATAGGAGATTTCATTTCTCCCAGGATGGTGTCCACTTTCAACTGTAAAATTAAATACTTTTAACTTTCTAACTGCAGACAAATATGATGTGTTTGTTTAATATTTGGAAGTGGGTGGAGTTCTATCTTCCCAGGCTTAGCAGCAACTACTTAGTAATACAAGTAATTTGTAAGTATTTAATGCATTTTGGTCAATTAAAAAAAAATACTATGTGTTTCCTTATGCTTTACTGGATATATGAAACTGTGAACCTGCCAATATATGTTTAATCATGGAAAATGCAAATGCCAGTAATTTCACAAAGTTTATATAAAATAGGTTAAAGTTGTGTTCTCAGCTGTTTATTTCTTGTCAGTCTTAAGAAATCCTAAAAAATGTTAGATGCCAACTGGAAATTTTTGTGTTCATGTAAACATATCTCAAACATGTCTGCTATACTCACACTTCAGTGGTAAAGATTTACTCCAAGTTGACCTTGGTTAGTGTTAGTTCCCTGTTACCAAGACCAAAATGAGAGCTATCTTCCTAAGCAGTGGATTGGCTGGGAAAGCTGGGTTTAGATCATGGCATCAGGGCACCTCAAGTATGGGCTTGCAAAGCTGCTGTATGCATGTCAGGCCTGAAGGCTTAGCATTTAGTTTTTTAACTTTTATAGCTACTTCCTGGTACATCCTTTTCAAGGTTATTTTCCTTATAGTTTCAAAGTTTGCCTTGGAAACACTCAGACATCAATATTTCTATTCCTTGTTTGAATTCTGTTTTAGGAAAGACACAGCAGAGGTAGTGCAATACTTACGAAGAAGTTAACATTTCACTGCTGTTGTCTTGAGTCTCTGATAGCCAGAAAATCTAATTTAATAACTAAACTTTGTTGAAAGATATTCTTTACCTGGAATCCCAGCTTTCTGTTCTAGAGAGATCAGTGCTTCATCCTTCCTTTATCCAACATTAAACAGTCAATTCAGAAAGAACTTGTCTACTGTGAATGGGTAACAGACTTCTTCCTCCAGCTCCTTCTGAAACAGTGGTTTGTCTACTTTTTCTGGATGAAATCTTGTCTTTGTATGGCTCTGCTATTTGCTCACTGACTGCTATCTCAAATACAGTTATATTCTATTGCTGCCTCAGTGTTTGTACTAGTGAATAAAAACCTGCACGATGTAAGTTATTATGATAATAACTTCAGGCTTGCTGCACAGATTTTTTTTAATATATATTTTTAAAGTAGTGACTTAAAGTAATGACTCCTGGTAGATCAGAACTGATAAATAGGATGTTGGATAAAGATACCCAGCTCAGGACTATGTTTTCAGAAATCCTGTTTTTGCAGCTCCATTTTTACTTTTCATATGCATCATTTTATCAGTGTTTGTGAAGCTCAAGTGGAAAATAATCAGCTTTTGTGGGATTTAGAGCTTGCAGCGCTTCCCCATTTCTAAGCATTCAAGTAATAAAGGCTTTGGTAATCATCTCCAGCATACAGCTTTACTGTCTTTCCTGTCTTTGCTGTTAAGCTTAATGGCTACTCTGCAACTTAGGAGCAGCTATGAGTATCAAAAAGGATGACACCACAGCTATAGACTGAAATCCAGAAAGCTATGGTTCCTGCTCCAAGAGAATTATTGAATGCATTAGCAGAACATGACTTCATTAACAGCATTAAAAGTTAGCATTTACGGGAAGGCAGGCTCTACTTTGGCTTGTATTTCATTAAATGACAACAACTTTTTGAATATTTAAACTAACATGCACCAACAGCTCGTTTAGGGCACAGGTCTAAAAGCATTTGAGACTACAGCAATGCTCTTTAAAACAATATGAAGAATTGTTATTGCATTCATATTTTTTTGAATTTTAAAAAGGAATTTTCCAGAACATTTAGTATTTACTGATGTTCATATATAATTAAAACCACAGCCAAGATCATAAGTCTCTGAGCTAATTTTGTTGCCCAGCCTCTTTCTAAAAAAATTGTCTTTTGTTCTTTTATTTTTAATTCACTGTAGAAAAAAAAAACAGATTCTAAATTTTCTTCCTTTGTGGCTTTTATAAGCTTTGCTTAGGGATGGCTCAGTTTGGAAACGATGGGATTGGATTGTGTCCTTCTGGTTCTTCTCTATCCTCATCTTTATACCACAGACTGGATTGAGTGAAGATTTCTTATTTCCATCTGGACAGCAGAGTCCTCTCCTAAGTAGTTGTCATAGCTGCTTTTACCATGAGATTCAGCTTTTGTGACATTATCCTTTCCAGGAACAGTGAGACAGATCTCATACAAGCCACCTAAGTGAATAATACTACTGAACTAAATAACTGAATAACATTACTCTCTAAGACTATTATTGTTTTCTGAGACAGCAAAACAATAGCAATCATATTTCTTAGCTGTGTTGATATTTTTTTGCTCTTCAGCCTTGTGATTGTTACATGAATAATTGCTGCAACTTTTATTGAAGACAGCATCATTCAATGTTTCAGAAAATAAGGATCAATTTCAATTAGGCTTTTCCAATTACCTTTTACTTATAGAAAAAAAAATCAAAGTGGGTAAGAATGCTATTGCATCTGTGGGGACTTCATGCTTACAGTTGGAAGACTTGATTCTCTTATCTTCTACAGTGATACATGCTAGGCATAAATGTAAGGCATAATGTAAATGTATGCTGATGCAAAAGCAGAGAGGAAAGAATTTGGTTGCATAAAGTGCATCTTTGAAGCAGAGGTGGCAAAGACAGGAGGTCCATTAAGCTTGAAGTGGTGCAGAAATTGGAGCTCAAATCCTGCAGAGAAGCACTAGAGGTAACTGGTTTGGTGTCCCTGCCAACTCTCTCCTCAGTTGTACATTTTCAGGTACAGATCTTTGGACAAGAAAACATACAGATAGGCCACTTACAGACAGAAAGGGAAGATAACCATCTGCACAAGCCTTCCCTGCGCTTTTAGGGACTGTGAGAGGAGAGGGAGGGCCGATTGGCTGCCCCTGTGTCCTGCCTGGGGCTGAGTGGCCACAGACCAAGCACATCTCACTGTGACATAGAGAACCTAGAGGATCTGAAACCCAGGAGTACCTCTCAGCAGCTGAGGTGCCCAAGGTGCTGCAGATCTGCAAGGAGCTTCCTTTGCCATGCCTGGGTCTGGAGCAGATGATGGAAAGCAGACCTTTCCTAGGCAGTTAGAGAAGTTGCACAAGTGTCACTTGCTGCCACCACATCCTAACAGAGGCAGAGGTCTCATCTGTAAGGGAGATGAGCACTGTCACTGCCATACTAAAATGGATGAAAGATGAAGTTTAAAGAAATAAGAGAAGAAAACAGGAAAATAAATAATGCCGGGAGTCAAGATAAGAGCAAGCCTGTCCTTCTGCTATTGCAGTGAAGGAGTGGAGACAATAAATCAGCAAGACCTAGTCAGAGGACAGAGTACTGTATCAGTTAACAGCAGAAACTGAAGATGTATGTTTGTGTCTCAAATATTCACCTTGTTACTCACATTTAATTTTCTACCAGTGCTTTCAGTAATAATGGCCATTAAACAATACCATGCGTATACACCATGGGGGGAAGAGTCAGTACAAATTGTGGGGGCAACAGGAAGGTTATGAGTAAGCTGCTTGTCCAGTGCCTTCTTGATGGAGAAATGCAGAGACACTGGAATAAAAGGGTGAAAACTGAAGGGAGGAAAGGAGCAAGGGAAACAAGAAAGTGGTGAAGGGAAGGCTAAGAGATTTCATGGAGAAAGTATGTCCTCAAGAGTCCGTTCCTCAGGAAGAAAAGGAGAAAAGGATGAGGTAGTGAGAGGGAAGAACAGATATTGAAGTGATCATATAGAAATTTGAGAGGCAGACCTGACAACATCTATTGAGAGACAGAACTGAAGGGATATCGAGAACAAAAGCAGAAGATTTTAGGAAAGGGGAGTGGGGAAAGCAAATGAAATTTGAAAAGACCAGACTTCTTGAAAAAGTGTGAGAAAGGCAACAAAAAATTCACCCAGACATAAAACAGTCAAAGAAGAAAGGAAGAATCATAGCAGGAGTAGGACATTTGGCCTACCCAGCATATTGCCCCATGAGTGAATGGGTAATGGTGTGCTTCCTTCCCTAGACTGTTTGTTTGAATACAGTCAGCAGTTTTCAGTGAGTCACTCTTGCACTTAATATCCATGTTACACTAGACAATGCTGTTGTTAAGCTGTATTTAGTGGAGATGGTCTGCAAACACCGCTCTATGTAACATTTGTTCTAACCTTCATGAGCCTCTTGTGGCATGAGTGTGTTTGTAAGGTCAAGGTTGATGACCTGGGTGAAAATGTGCTGGGTTAGGACAGTCCTCTAGATTCTGATTCATGCAAAATTAGTAAAGAAGTTTTCCTTTGCCTTTTCTCCTTTGCCTTCCCTCCTTTCCCCCTTCCCCTTTTCCCTCCCTTCCTTCCTTTCTTCGTTCCTTCCTTTTCCTTCCTCCCTTCCTTCCTCCCCTCCTCGTTTCCTCCCTTCCTCACTTCTTTTCCTTCCTTCTTTCCTTTTTCTTCCTTCTTCCCTTCTCCATTCTCTTCTTTCCTTCCTGCCCCCTTGCCTGCATGTTCCTAGCTAAGTCTGCCAATTGGCAATTCATGCACAGTGGCCTCAGCAGCTCTAAAGCTCTTTATCACTCACAGTGAGATCAGGAGATCTTCACACCTTTGTTTCTCGACCAAGCTTCTCCATGAGAGGCCAGGCTGGTGGGTGGCAGTGGCTGCTCTGCAGCACCAATATGGTATTGATTCGGTTCTTCCTCCATACTGAGCACAGCAAGGCTCTGTTCCTTCATTCCAAGTGAAGCAGCAGAGCAGGCCTGAGGCAGAGCAGCGTGTCAGGGAATGCCTGGGGAACTCTGTAGGCATCATAGTCTGTGCTGCAATGCTGTGCTATTGAGTTTGCTCCACTCTTGTCACCATGCTGCATTAAGTCTCAGTTCTAAAAGCTACATTAGAAGGACATTGGTAGAAGATCCACTGCACCTCCACATGTTGTTCAGAAAGCTTTCAGGATTAGATAGGCCTAATGTGGTGAGATAGAATATAAACCTTCTCAGTGATGGCTGAAAATCTTTTTTGTTATGCCAGGCTTTGCCTGTCCTGAGAGAAAAATAGTATTGTGCCAAATTCCATCCTGAGTGCAGCTCCATAAGTCATTGTTAATGCTTAGCTTATTAGAGCTATGGGCAAGTAAGAATAGCCTAAATGAGCAATAGTGTATATCTAACTATGCATGAGGTATGATTTACACAACACAAGGGCTGCGTGTTGGATGTGCTATCCATAAATGCAGTAATGAAGCTGTTTCCTCGGGAACACTCACTTTCTTCTAGCCAAATGGCAAGAAATCCTTTTTGGCACTGTATGGTAATGATACTGCAAGTATTGAAGTGCAGAAATAAACTCGAAAATCGAATCTAAAAAACTGAACAGTATCTTGCTGATCACAGACCATGTAATTTATTTTGAGGTAAATCACTTCTATCTAGACAACAGTAATTAATGCCTAGACGCAGAGGTATAGTGGGCAGTTGAGAAGACAGCGATATCTTCTTCCCCGTGGCTCCTAAACTCAATGACCAGAATGTACATAGTGCTGCTTAACCTTCAATAATGTCCTTTGAAGTACACATTGCAAATGTTCTGGACATTTGCTTCTTAAAGGACAACTGAAATGAAAATGGCCATGATTTATTCTTGCTGTTGTTTGTTGCGAGATCCTGACCAAGATTCAGCCCTCCTTAGGGCAGCTTTGCACTGCGCTCTGGGCAGGATGCTCTTGACAAGGGCATAGCTGGTGTTCTGTCTGTGGACTATACTGCAAGGGGTCTCATACACCAAAAGTCAATCTCTGCTTACTCTGTGATCTTTTTTTATGTAAGTCAGAAAAAGCTAAGGGCAGAAAAGCCCACAAAATTTAATCTGTAAAGAATATGCTGCCTAAAGCCTATGTTAAAATAATGTTTGGCAAACAAATCCAACAAGATATCAAATTGACTCCTGCTAAAAATTCCGAATCAGGCCTTAATATTGAAGAAAATCAGTGAGGGGATCAACCATTCTAGCTAGCACCCTTTGAGTTTGCTGTTTGGTACTGATGCTAGAAGTCCAAGTCGGCACTCAGAATTTAGTCGGACAAGCATTACCCTTGTTTTACCTTTTCCTGAAATGTACTGTAATATAACTGGGCTCTCATCTACTTTTTCCTGAGTAATGAGCTTCTATCATCCTAATTCTGCTAAGAAAAAGAAAGGAGACAACATCATGTCACTGGATTTAGTTTATACCTGAAACTTACCGTTCTTTCTCCAGCCTGTCCTTTCTGCATTGTCCTTCCTTACATTCCATTTTCATTTCTGTTATTCTTACTTCTCCCTCTTCTTGAGCAGGTAAGACTGTTTCCTCCATGACACCTGGATTAGAAAGCTTTAAAGAGGCTGAATGCTAATACCATCTCACTTAGTTCTGCAGGCTGTGGATTTAACCTAGCTGCAAAGGTGCTTTCTCTCTGCTGGATGTACTTTGCTTTGTCTTTGCAGAAAGATAACTGATTTCTCAACAGCTAAAGTGAAAGGTCATGCTGTCTGCTCTTCTCTTCAAAAAACTCTTCCCTGATCAGAGAAGTGCAACAAGAAGCGTTCCTGTCTCAATGCTGTCAGGCCAGCATGATCCATCTTGATGCAGGGAAAATCAGATTTCTATCCCCTCTGTTTCTTACAGTCACAATTGTGTGTGTTTCTTATTTCAAATTCTTATACAAATTTCTTACCTGTCCTTTCCAATGTACTGGGCCTGATTGCCGCACCAGCACACTGTAGCATAGAGGAAGCAGGTTCTCCTTTCCTGTATGCTTAGATCTGTCCACTGACATCCCACAACATGAAAGAGAGTCAAGATCCAAAACAGCCCCTGCAGTCTGCTTTTGTGTCTCACAAGCTGCACTATACATTGAGACTATCAGCAGACACTGCGTTCCCCCACCTGTAACCAACCTGCTCCTGTCCTAGCACTGAGCAGACATGGTTGGACCCATCACTCCAAACTGCCCTTATTTACTGTCACACAGAAAGCTGACTGCTCAAGCCCCACACATTCATCTCTGACATTAGCCCAGCTCTGGCCATGGGAACATTCTTCACTTATAAGCCATTATGTAGGCAGATGAGAACTCTGTTGGAATTCTTACGCCTGTATCTGCTGGAGGAGGCAGCTGATCTGCAGAGCCTGGGGCCTAATTGTTCAGCATGAGTGAAGCTGGGATGGAAATATCTCCCACACACTTCAGGTCATGCAGAAGCCAGAACGGAGAAAACATTTGCTGCAACTGATAGCAGAAGTAGACTGTACTCAATCTCAAACTGCAAGTAAGTACACGTTATGAGACTAGGTAAGCATATCAAAATATTCAAAGACTGATGCAAACTGTATGGTTTCTAGAAGAGTCTGAGTTTCAGCTTTCCTCATTAGAAATACAAGTTTCTGTATCTTCATCAATGGTGAAGTTTGAAACAAGAGTGAAGCTGGTGTCAGGAGCAATCTCCATACTCTCCCTGCTGCCAGTGTGGAAGCCACAATGGATTTGATATTTTCTTCCTTTACTTACGTCAATTTTCATTTTCTGGCTGTCCATAAGGAAGCTAGTAGCCTGGAACAGCTGCTGGAGCCATGTAAAATGAACTCCAGCCATGCCTAAGCTCCAGCAGACGGGTACTGCTCTGCACTGCTGATGCATCTGATGCTGACATCCCGTCCTGAAGCCAAGTGCAGAAGGCTGAAAGCTGGATATGCCCTGGAGATCAGTTTGTACTGTCTTCTTTGGGGTTTATCTTCTTAGGCCTTGCAGAGATGGATTTATGGGGGGAAGTCAGGAGAAATGTAATTCTCTCCATCTGTAAGTACCATAGTGTATTTTGCATCATGAGAGAGGGAAGTGATCATAACACTGATTTCCTTCCCAAAGCACCATATTCATAACCACTTTATATCCAGAGCTATGGATGTGTATATACAGTGCCTCTGGAAAATCCTACCTGCCTTCTATTCCCCACTTTCCACCCCAGAGAACATGGGGCAATTTCTTGAAAGAAGGCAAATCTGCCCTGGCTGGAAAATGTCACCCCAGCTAAAACAGAGGGTGATCCCTATGTCAGCAGAGGCGGTTTACCCTAAGAACAGTAGTTTGTGTGCTGCTCTAGGCTTCTGCCTTGGAATTTTTATCTCAGGGCATATTTGGTCAGTGTTTCTGCTCTGCTTTTACCTGTTCTCTGAGTGATATTATGTGACCTTCAGTACTTCCAGTGCAGCATGTGGCTGTAATTTGCCCAAGACTCCTTCTGTCCTGTCACTCTAAATGATCTTTACTTAAATTAAGGCTGTGTTTCAAGGGGAAAATCAGCAATGCTATGGTGAGTCAAACAGAAGCATGAAATCAGCTGGCATAACTTAACAAGGGAGAAACTTGTATGTTGAAAATTTCATCCTGCAAAATGTGTTTGGTTCAATTTAGGGCACTCTTTCACCATGGACTAAGACCCTCAGGATTAAGGACCACTTTAGTCACATCAGGACCACTTTAATCCTTAATGAAAACATCCATTTGGGGCTCTACTACACTTGGCTTCCCATGGTCAGGTGAATTGTCTTAACTTACCAAGCAACCCCTTGCAGACAAACCCTAAGTCTCTTTTGTTTTGCATGTTTGCAGTGTCCTACAGCAAAGGACTGCTGCATCACACCTGCTACCCCACGTGTCTAAAATCCTCTTTCCTTTCCTAAGTCACTGACTCATCCCTCTCATCAACTCTTGACTCTCTTTGCAAAGTTTGTAGGCTGCAAGCTATATAAGGAAACAAATAATGCTAAACTGTATTAGCAAGAAGCCTGGAGGGATTTTTTGTTTTCTTTTTTATTATTTTTTCCATGCGGCATCAGAAAACAATTTGCCCAAATCTTCAAAATTTCTGAAACATTTGACTCACATTCCTGATTTATCAGGACTACTTTGTGCTTTGAAATTACTGCACATGCCAATACTTCACTCTTTCATTCACTGCCTTCTTTATTCAGAGTCGATGACTTTTTCAGAAATAATGCAGATGATGTTACAATTAGATTATTTCACACAGAACAGTCACATCCATCTACTCTCTCACTGTAATTAGAAAAGTTTCACATCTGAAAATAAATAACCTAAGCATGAGGTGTTTTTGTGGAACAATACAGAACAAGTGGGAGGACAGGAATGCAAAAACAGAGCCAGGACTCTGAGTGGCAAAAATTGGCTCATCTCCATTAGCTTGCAAGAGCTACAATAGGATGAACTCTCACATTAGGTGACAGGCTATAGAATGATTAAAAATGCATAGTATAAGGAGAAATGTATCCTTGTAAGCTGTTCGTTCAGTGGAGCTCTACTGGCAACAACAGTTTCAGAAACTGAGGTTTCTTCAGTTGCACTTCTGGCTGCAACTCATAGGGGCTTACAGCAGAACAGAACCAGGGCCTCGGTGACAGCTGGAGTGTGGATGTATACAGGAGGTAAGTGAAAAGACTTTTCCCCATTGGAGTGATCCGAGTGACATGGAGGTATGATTACTCAGATTGACAATTCATGACTTGTAATTTGTGTCACCAGGTAGTGAAGAGAGAAAAATACGGTAAAAAATCCTTGGATTTTCTCCTCTTCTTACTAGCACAGCTGTTTCGTATCCTCAGTTAGATTCTGGAATAGTCCCTTCAAAAATGCCTACATTTCCTTAAAAAATCAGGGATGTGAGTTCCAAATTCAAGGTGCTGTAGAAGTTGTATTCCCATCCTGCCAGTCATTGCTAACTTGAAATCACCATCCTCCCACAGCACAGCTTCTGATTAGTTTCTCACAAGTAGATTTCTAGTTCTTGTAAATTGGTTGGCCTTCTTTGGCATCTTCCAGATCATGGACAGTGCTCAATAAACAACCAAGCACCTAAAATCTTTTCCAGTAATAATTTTGTTAGCACTAGGAGGAGAAAAGCAGATCTTTGTGATCCAGATTTCTAGTGTAGTATCTGTGCTAGAAATGTGTCTTGAAGCAAGAGCTTATTGACTTGTTTGGTGCTGCTTAAGGAAACCAGGACATTAAATCCAGTTATTCGTACTGATCTTTACTTGAGAATTTTGTCTTTTTTATTTTCCTATAAGCCAAAAGATTTTATGACAGCCAGCATATCCTTAGAAAGACTTCACAACTGCTGTGATGTTTATCAGTCAGAAGTCTGCCAAAGCCTTTTCTCTTTGTGACTCTCCAAAAATATTCTTGCACCCTTTCATTTATTTCCTGCTATTGGCTGACAGCAGCTCTTTAATCTGCTTGATACAGCATGTAAATATCATGACTTTGCAGCTTATAGAGCATCAAAGCAGAGAAGTACATCTTACTATGTCCTTTCTCGTTTCTCAGGCTAATTTAAAATGCTGTATGCTTCTGATGTTGAATTGGAAACAAACTGTTGTTTCGTGGTTTGTTGTTGTTGTTGTTTGATTTAGGTTATGTTTAGAAGGTACTCACATACCTACATGGGAACTATTATAAGCAAGAATCATCCTTATTGCCCTTTCTTCCTCCATGATGTTAGCAGTAGGGATAGCAATCTCTTCCAGCAAGGATGTTTTGTGTGCTGTTCCATTCCCTGACATATGTCTGACAGCTGAGACTGAGACCAGTACTTGGTTTTCAGAGCTGACAGCTGAGTTTCACACTTACATGACTCCTGTCCTGGAATCTGCAGGACACAAATATTTGTGCAGAACTCTGCTAAAGTATTAAGGACTATTATTAGGACATTGTTGTGAAGAAAGAAATTTCTATCCATTGTATATTTAGCCACACAAGTGACCCAGGTGTTTATATAAACAGCTCATTATTATTATTATTACTACTGAATGAAGTATGTTAACATGATTATTTATTTGCTGAAGTTCCCTACAATGAGCAATCCATCAGCCACTGGTATTGCTGCCGTTCATGCAGAGACCACGAGAACACTGCTAAGGACAAGAAGTTGCTTAAAATTGTTTATTGGTGATAAGGTTGAGGTGCCTGTGACATTTCAGACAATACCTGCAATTTGGAGGAGGCTGGGTTGGGAAGAATCAGAATTGAGACTGAGAACTTGCATGGTGCTTCAGCCACAAGGGGCCATTTGGACTCAGTGCCCGGGGAGTGCATTAGGGACTGCCAGCATCACTTATCTGCAGGCAGAAGGGAATGAGTAATGCTTTGGATGTCACCCTGCGCCTCTCCTGCTGAGGAGTGGTGCTGTTGCTGCAGAGGAGCCACCATCACACTCTGGGTTCCAGGGTGGCAGCAGGAATACTGTCCCACTCAGTTCTGCCTCAGACAAATCCTTGGCATAAGTGACACTATGGACTTGTTAAGAAGAAAAAAAGAGCTGAGCCTGAGAATATTTTCCCTACATTTGGGGTGATATATATTTTTTTTATTTGGAGCACCGTGCACCTCCAACCCTTCTACAGGTTCTCACTTCCATAGGTTCTCACTGTCCAGTGTTTAAGGATGCTAAGTTTGCACGCTCTTCTCAATGGTTTATTCCTATTAGAGAAGAAGGGAGAATACAGTGTGTTTAATTTTTTTTTTCTTTCTGGTGTTTATTTGTTTGTGTAGTTTGGCTTGTTTTGTTGTTTTTTGTTCGGTTTGGTTCTTTTTTCACTTTCATATATTCAGGAAATGAAGTCTTCTAGAGCTGTGCATCTGTTAGCCAGTGTCAGCCAAGAGCAATGTTTGGGCAGAGATCTCAGAAGTGTGAAGGTCTGTCAGCTGACTGGATGGGGGCAGAAGCCTGCAGGCTGTAAGCAGGGAACATAAGTAGAGCTTTGGATGTTGTATGAACAGATGAAAGGACTGTAAGAGGAGTTCAAGGGGTGAAGGATTTAGGGCAAAGATTGGGAGCATATTGGCAATATTAGAAGAAACAGCTGAGAGTTGGGTTTCACGTACAGATTAGTGCTCAGGACGATGAAAATATATTTGTGTGGCATCAGGCTTAATTTGCTTTATTGCCAGTGGAGTAAGTTATTTTTCCCTTTAGTCCCAATTGCTGTTGCTTTTTTTTTTTTTTTTTTTTGTATTGGTTCCCTCATCAGCAGTGACCTGAGAGGCAGACACAATCTTTCACAGACACTTGAGATTTTAGGCTGGCAAAAAATAGCATTTCCTAGCAAGGGAACAGCTCCCTGACAGCTGCAGTAAGCAAGTGGCGGAGTCCCAGATCTGAAGAGTGTGTGTATGCATGCATCTACGTGTGTGTGTGCATGTATCTCAGTAGCAGATCTCTTAGTGCAGTGATCTGTGCAAATTAAAAGCAGAAGTCAGTAACAGCCAGCCCATTTTAGCAGAAAACTTACCAAAAGTGTGGTGTTTAACACTTTCTCCTGTTCTTGGCTTTTGATCTGTCTAGTGTGGGTGTTCTGCAAATGTGAATAGTCTTTATCAAGCCTGTGGCCTTGAAAGAGCTGCTGTCATGCAAGAAAACAGACTATGCTCATACAGCACTTGTGTCAGAGTCACTCGCAGTTCACCATGAAGTTCTTACCCACTTGCTTGGTGAATGGAGGTATTTTTCACTTGGCAATATGCTTAATTAGGAGTTAGTATCAACCAGAGATTAAATCTAGTTCAGTTACCTACTTCCAGGAATAGCATTTGCCATACTGTTTCTATTGTCAAGGTAACTGTGTCACCCTTTTATAGTTCAATGTTATGTTTTTATAAGACTTCAGATTTTCTGAAGTTGTAAAGCAAAAGGCAACAGCAACAACATTTCTGTGATACTCCAAGAAAGTGGTGGGCTACTACTAAGTGAAAAGAATTAGGATAATAACCTCTAGGCTTTCAGAAGTACCATGAAACTTACAAAACTTGGCATCAGCTCACACAAACAGATATAGCGAACAACTTGGCAGTACAAGGTTCTGCAAACCCAGGTGACCTTAATGCAATAAAGCCTAGAATGTATCTCATGAGATCACAGATACATTGCCTTCCCATTCAGGCTGGCTCACATGGAGCCTGCATGGCAGTTTCTGCAATGACAGCACAGCTACCATGCTCAGAGTTACTTCTGCCATGGATAACCAGGAAGAGATTGCCGTTGCTTTGGTTTTGGATGGGTTAATAGCAACTAAAACGCTCTTGCCTGCATTGTGTACGAACTAAAACAGATGAGAATTACTTGATCTGGTGGCTAGGATGGCAGCATTTTACCAGAAATATACTGTTCTGTGCTCGTATTGCTTCAACCCAGCTTAGAGACTATTTTGCCTCTTTATTCTTTTGTTTTTCTAGGAGCTAATTTCCATTTACAGAGTTATTTCATCTGGATCAGATAGCTAAGCTTTATTTCTCTTATAATGGCAGAAAATTATTTACATCTACTCACTGGGAAAAGAGCCCCACATTTTGGGCATTCAAAAGAGAAAACTATTTTTAGTTCATTTTCTTAAGGAAACCATGCCCACTCAGCCAATTTGTTTGTTCACCCATCTATCAATTTGGTTCTAATAACTATGAACCTGCACACTGATTTCAGCCAGATTTGGCAAATTTGCTGTGTTCCTGCAAATCATCTAAACACATGTGGTTAGATCGAAAGAGTCTATTATTTCCTTCATCATGCAGAAAAAATCAGCCATTCTTTGCTCTTTTGGGTGAGAGCAGCTTGGCCAATTAGTCTGTGCTACTAATTGATCGGGTGCAGAGGTGTATCTAATACAGCTACAGCACATTTGGCCCCTTCCCAGCTAATTATAGCACTCAGAGTGAGGTGAGATTACTGTAGGAGAAGGTAGGATATATGGAAAGATAAGGGGAAAGGTAGGGTTATTGAAGGGGGCTTTGTAGGAATCAGGTAGAGAAACAAATCTGTAAGAGATTAAGCTTCAGTAGTTCTGCTACTCATGAAATACTGTCTTCTCTTTCCCCCAGGAGTATCTCACTCTGAACTTTTTTTGCCATTTATATTCAGAAACCTCACCTGAATGACTCAGATCTTCTCAGCTGGCACTTTGAAGATGTCATTGCCATTCAGCCTACATTTGCTGGATAAAAATGACAGCCACCTTTCTGGGCATCTCCTCCCTCAACTACTTGGGAACACAGAATCCCAAAAGCACACATCATTCTCCCCCCTCACTCACACACTGTCTGTGTCACTTTTCATCCTTTTCTTCCTCAGGAGAATGAACACTGAATATACATCTTTCACTGGAACAGGGGAACTTTTATGGTGACAGTCATGATTTGTGAAAGAGCCAGCTGGCTATGCCTGGTTTGTTTCTCTTGTAAGATATTAAGAATTGCAAGCACACATTTTAGCAAGTACCTGCTAAGCAAGGTACTTTTCAAATTTAAGATCTTCTCTATCTGAAATACATACACAACTGGAGGATGGCAACCTGAGAAGGTGAGGGGGAAAAATAGAGGGAAAATAGTAATGGGAATATCTGAGGTTGTGCTTGTGGTATACATGAGTCAGGTGAAGGACTGAAGAAAAGAGGCTGATAAAATGAGGGAATGGGAGTGCAAAATACTGCAAAGCAAAGCAGTGTGAGATGTTTTTGCAAATCACTTTCTCTATAGTAGCCTTTTGTGACCTGACAGAGGAATCCCCAGAGGAACACTGCATGGTATCATATTGTTTTCTTCAGTACCTTTCATTCTGTTGTTACAAATTTTAATGCTTTACTTAGTATTTGACATCTGCTGAGCACTTGGCAGACGTCTTGGATAAGCTGTCAGCAAATGCATTTGCATCTTGGGCACCACAAATCGATTTGACGGCGAAACTGGATAATTTCAATAAAAATAGGTTCCAACGAAGAATGAAACCTACCTTCTGCTCACCAAATTAAAATCCTAAAAGCATAGGTTCATTTGGCACAAATATTCCATTGAGCCTCAAATAGTCTTTGCTTAGAAGGAAGGTAGAAGAAAATATACTGCAACCCTCCAACATTACTGTCCCTGCTTCTTCTGTGAGAAAACACTCACCAGTGATGTGGGAGCCCTAACCGCTCATCTAAAATATTTTCTTGCATAGCAGAAAGGAATCAAATTTTTTTGGCATAAAAAAAGGTAAAGTCATCTTAGGAATAATTGCCAGATTATCTATCTATCTATCTATCTATCTATCTATCTATCTATCTATCCACATATTTATTTATTGCTGTAAGTAAATGAAGCCCTTCGATATGATGCACCTCCCTCCCCAGGAAGGAAAGTGAACCAGTTCACCTGCATTGTTTCAAATTCTCCAGTTACAGTTTCACTTTTTTTTTTTTTTTTTTTTTAATTTGACCTTCAAATATATATATATATATATATATATATATATTTTTTTTTTTTTCTGGAGGAAACAATTTGACACAGACAATTAACACTGGCAAATAGTTTCAAAATAACAGCAGTCACACTGGCAGTTTTACAGGTGTTTTTGGTATAACCTTGCTGCCTGTTCCTTACAGCTTTCCTTGGAAAATTCACTCAGAGCCCACTGCATACACGTGCTGCAGCCTATTTTTCTTCCAAAAAGCAATATCTTAAACTTTCTCTGTTGGCATTTCCTTTACAGTTATATTGCTTCCAAACATTTATAGTAGCTTTATTAGATCCATCTGGTATCCATCATAATTCTCAAACTGTTCCAAACCCAAACAATGCGTAGCACAAGCAGATTTTACTAGCAGACCATTCATCCTCCCAGACTCTGAATAATATACCAAACGCTGGCTCCAGCTGGGGTCCTTGGAGCATCCTGCTATTAACCTTTTTCCATTTTAAGGACATTGTAATTTATTCTGTCTCTTTGTAGGCTCTCTTGGCTAGTTTTTAATTCATGACAGAACTTTACCTTTCACCTCTGATTCTCAAGTTTCTTTGCAGCCTCACTGAAAAAGATTTTACTGACAGTGCTTCAAGGCTTTAAATTAATTGCACCCCCACATCCTCCCGTTATTTTAACACTGCAGTATTTTATGCCTTAGAAAACAAACACTTTTCCTACCACTAGGAAGTGACTTCATTTTGGCTTGCTAAAACCACTGCATGGGAGGTCTATATGCTTGCTTGCTTTCCTTCCCCTATCACTATAACTGTTTGATTCCAGCCTATAACATTCGCCCAAATTGCTAAGAAGTGAGCCTTTAATACTTTAGCCCAACATTGAACTATAACTCCATAACCTGTATGAGATCCACTTTGAAGAGTAAATATTATTCTTTTCATTTTCTCCTTGCAAAGGAAATGTTTACCATAACACATTACCCCAGCTCTTTGAGATTAGATAAAAAGCCCATTTAATTCACTGTGAGCTTTTCGTTCAGTGAGGTGGGTTTTCCTGAATTCAGCTACTTCTTATTTTAGTTCTCACATTCTTATATCACCTGCTCCCCATTGGGTAACATGATTTAACTTCATCTTCTTCAAACACGTCTCAAGGAGTCTTTTGCCTGTATAACTTCTAACAGCCAAGACAGAACTCTGAGTTCCCATTCTATTACACTAACTAGTGTGACAATGAATGTACATAAACAGTTCCATTCCCTCTCCCAGATCTCTTCTGGAGGCAAGAAAGTGGGAAGGCAGCTGCCTATCTCTGTCATAGTTGAGGATACTGTTAACTGAATTAATGCAGAGCCGCTACTGTATGATCAGCAACTGGCTGCACTGAGGTGGCAGTGATGAACTGGCTGTACCTGGGCTGCTGGCTGGTAAATTTCCTTCCCTGCCTTTTCCTAGTCACCTCTATATCTGCATTTGCCCATGGCACACTGTGTGGGAGGTTTGTTTTTTCTCTATTTTACTTCGTCGGTCATTCATGTCAGATTGACAATAATGCCATAAATACTTCCATTCTCCTTTGCAGCAATCACCTCTGAGTTCAAATGAAAGCTTTCATTGCTTTATTGTTGTCAAACCTTCTTTATTCACAGAAACTTATTCCTTAGCAGCAAACCTTTGGAAACAACAGCATGTATGAGATGATGCATCAAGCACTGGACTAGGAAGCCTCTCTTGCCTCAGTTATCACTGGGACAAATAGTAGGGGCAGGTGTTGCCCTCACAGCTTCTGCCTGCATTCTTATGAATGCCTTGAGATCCAATGGAAATTCCTGCTACTCAACATTTTGAGCCATTAGGTGAGGCATCTGACTCAGTCTGTTAAACCCAAAGGATGATTTTTTTCCATTGATTTCAACAGCTCTGCATCTGGTCTGAGGCAGCTGCCTGGAACTATAAAGCTATTCTATATTAAGGTGAAGATTTTGTTTCCTGGACATCACTTCTGCCTGTTAGCAAAGGCACTAGCCTTTGGCACAAAATAATACAAGATAAAACATAACAAAAACACCTGTGTGAACTTACTGGCTTTTGTGTTGAGTCCGGTGTACAATGTCTGTGAAGATGTATTTTTCTGTCAAATAAGGTCTGCTGCCAGCGGGGAAAATGGGAAATAACCCATATTTGCACACACCTGAATTGTTTTAAAATTCAGACCCTGACACTAATGGCAGTGATACAGAAAAAGAAGGTATTGCTATTGTGTACATCAGCAGAACTGAATCTGCTTAGCTTTTCCCCACTGAAACCTGGCAGCTAGAATGAATAGCTTTTCTGTTTAGAAAACGCCTGATGCAAAATGCAGTCAATTCACACACCAGCAACAGGCATGCTTTCAACTCTCTAGTGAAATTCTTACCTACGTATATCTAAGAGCTACCACATTAGATAGGTACATTAACCATTTACTGAGGTGCAGGCATGCATACCATCAACAGGCACAAGCTGGCGGAACCAGTGCCTGTTCTGACAACTGGGAGACTGCCTGAGCATGGCAGGAGAAAGGCTCTGGAGCAGCTCTTTGGCTGGAAGCCAGAAGTCTGACTTTCAAGTGTCTGTGAGGAGCGTTGCTCTCTGTTCCTCCAATCCATCTGTAGGCAATAACTGTTTGCTAACAAGCTTAATGTCTGTAACTGGACTTGTACATGTTTTTAGGGTTGTGCTTGTTACTGCCATAATGGAACCTTTCCCAATATCATGTGCACTCAAATGAAGTGTTAGCATCTTCAAGGAGTTTACACAATGGAAAATGTCACCTATGCTGGCAGGAAACATTGCTGGCTAGGTACATTTTACAAGGTTTGAACATCATTTATTTTCCCTTCTAAATGACATACATAGGCATCTGTCTACAGCCTTCCAGATATATTCAGTGCCCTTCATAGTCCTGAAAGAATCAAAGTATTCAATATCAGCAATTACTGGGCCTTGAAGTCGTGACTTTTTTTTCCCCTGTTATATGTATTAAAAGGAAAAAGCGAATGGAACCAAAGTAGAAAGAGAATGTGGATCCTATTCTCAACAGGAGAATAACAAAGAGGACAATCCAGGCTCTGGCCTTGAAGTGTGCAATACTATGTGCAAAAGCTAAAAGAGAAAGAATAACACAAGGAGTGCCTGGGCCTCACCCAGAGCCCAGCAAAGTAAGTAGAAACTCTGGCTGCAATGACAAATACATCAAGTCTTCCCTCTGCAATAGCATAAAACTTATAAAGGGAAAAGGGCAATGAGTGTTGGGATCTCTCTGCTAATCCCTTCTGCCCCACAGGAGGTTTCCGTCTCTCCTACTTGCTGGCAACCTGAGCTAAATAAGCTTGCATCAGTAGGAAGGACACTATAGCCTAGCTTGCACTGAAATTGTTTTTCAATAGCTTTATGGACTTCTTTTCCAACTGAATAGCATCTGGATGCTAGATTCTGCAGAGATCCATATCACGTCTCTGCAAATATACTTGCTGAAAATAGCAAACTTTTATGTACTTTGGTATTTTCTGCCTTAAATAATATGGAAAAAATACAACATTTTTTCCATCCGATTGCATTTTAGATAAATACTAAAATCCAAGAATACTTGGAATAATGAGTAATAGTCAGCAATCAGGGGGAGGAAGATAAATGTTATAAAACACTGTCTGGCATGTATTAAACCAGTACTGGACTGTCAAATCCAGAATCTTAAATGGCAAATTTGTTTAGTTTCTATCCTTAAAGGAAAACACTGTCTTGAAAACCTTGGAGTTCTCTTTAACTATTTCCAAGTCAATATCAAAGTTGCATGTCCTTGTCTGTGTGAAGTGGAAGCTTAGTGATTTCTTAACTCCCTGCTTCTCCAGTGGTTTGGGTGTTAGATTCACGCATTCATCACACGTAACCAGCTGACATTCACAAGCTGGCCCTCAACTGCAGTAAGCCTGGGAGCTAGACTCACAGCTGGGTCCTCTCATTCCCCTGAAGCTGGATGGAACTGACAAATCAACAGCAGGAAATTCACATTTAGTACTAGTGATGAATGTTACTATTTGGAATTCAACTATTTCCAAATCTATGGATGCTTACTGAGGCAGCAGCTACACAAACACATACGCAAAGGCAGGGTTCTCCAAAGTCTGCAGTTTTTACTTGTAAACAAACAAAAGCAATCCAAGGACTTCAGATGCAAGCCTTCTTTACTTATTTGGTGCGTTTCGATGCCTTCCAGGAGTGGATTAGCAGTGCTGTGGAAAAAAGCTGTATAGCTACAATGGGTCACATTACTCAGCAAGCACACCCCATGCACGGTCACTGCAGCCAGAGCAAATCTGTGCTGCCTGTTTCACCCTACCCTTGCTTTGTAACTTTGGGGATAGAGCAGATATCTTCTGACAATTTGGCACAGGAACTCTATTGAAGAGTAGTTTTGGTATGGTAGAAGGAACCGCTGCTTACGTTCTTCACTGTCTCCTGGGATAATTCCTTGCTGTGTGCCAGGCTGGTGGACACTCATTCCTTTTTGGTTTTTCTCCTTTCTTTTTCGACTAACTTCTGGCCACACATCTGCTTTACCGACATACAAAGTCTGTAATCTTCCTGCTCTGAATGAGTAAACTGGAGCCAGTTGAGCCTCTTGTGAAAAAGAGAGTTGGTGGGACAAGAGTCTGTTTTCCCTGAGCTCTTGCCACGAGGCAAATGAAAGGCAGAATTGAGATCTCTACAAGTATTTGCAGCAATTCATGAAATGTGCAGCAGAGGTGAGATGCTTTCACATGAGCACTGCAGCATCAGGCACCTGAGAGGAAAACTTTGCACCTCAGAGGTATTCAAAAGCATTCCAAAGGTAGCTTAACCAGGAGAATTCTGGCTGGGAAATACAAGAGCCAGGAAAGAGGGACCAGAGTCTACAGATATGTTAAAAGAGGGCTAGGCAGATTAGGGAGATGACAGATAAGTGACATACAGTGTCATGTGACATCAAGTGACATGATAGATAAGTAAGGCATACAAAACCTAGTGCAAGCTTCTGGCACAATACCAGCCAGGATATGCAACAGGACAACAGTGGTGTTTGCCAAAAAAATTGTCAGAGGGAGAGAAGGTTCTTGAGTGGTCTTTGAGGGAAAGGAAAAAAAATAAAATAAAATACAGGATTAAGAACAAAAATGACATGATGGAGAGGGCTGGTGGAAAAGGAAAGGTACCAAGGATAGAAGGACAGATTTATTTTGGCAGACAAGAAAAGATATTGCTAAATTGCAAGACAGATAGCTCCTGTCTAGGACTATGCACACAATTCTACTGCTGCTCACACCTCAGACACTGTAGAACACTGTAGACCTGTAGAAGGTCTTCAAAAGATTTGTTTCAGTTGTTCAATTCAAATTCTAGGATGTAATTTGTCTCTTACAACAAGCCTCTCTCTGGTCTATACACATGGTGTGGGTACTTGTTCACCAACACAAGACTAAGATTGCCTGAACATGAAAAATCATTGCATGTCATTGAGTTCAATATAGATATAGTAATTATTTTCACCTAATAATTAAAGAAAACAAGTGGAAAGCAAAGGCAATTATTTTTGTTGCACTCACTGGAAACACTACTGTGAATTGACATTACAAAACCACAGGAAAGAGCAAGTTAAAAGAACACACTTGGTGGAGTTTTGGTGTAATGGTGGAGTTTTAATTCAGACCACACCATTTAATTATGCATTACATTAGATCAAAGGGGAACTGAATTAAAAAAAATAATAATAACTGCTGGATTGCAGAGTGGAGTTTGTCTTCTTAAAAGCGCTGGAAAGACTGAAGCTGTATCAATCAGAACAGAAAAACCAAAGCGCAAGGATAAATGGAAGGTTAAGTGCACAGGGCTGGGGAACACCCTCACCACTTTTTAAAAGAAAACTATTATAGACCGGATGGCTTTGTGTTGATGGATCTATTGAAAGGGAAAAACACCGATCTACATCCACACAGAGACTTTCTGCCTATACATTTACCCTGATGCATGCAACCGTCTTGTATTTTGCCATACTGAAACACTGACACTATTTCTCTGCACTTTGATTTCTCTAACGGAAAGAAGCACGGTCCCAAACCGTCCCATGCCTACTAATTTATTGTTAAACTTTCCCTTAGCCCGGGAAAATACGCTAATTCAATACAGCTTCATGTTTCTATCCAACAGGAGAACGGAACAAAAGCGCAAGAAGCAAATCTACAGAAAAATTAAATTGCTTCCCGGTGTAACTGCATCCCAGAGCTACGTTTAGCCCATGCCTTCCGCTGCACTAAACACAGGAACGCTAAACATGCACGTCCGCTCCTAGCAGCGCAGAGCTCTTTGCTCGTCGGAGACGTTTCTTTCCGAGGGGGTTTCTCAGGGCAGGGCTCACGGTAGGACGGCAGCGCGTGTGAGTGAAGTCCGCCCTGGGGCGGCGCTCCCCACCCCACGCTTCTTCTCAGCGCACCGCGGGCGAAGGACGGCTGAGGCAGCCGCCAATCCCTCAGCGCGGAGCCCGCCCTAAAGCCGCGGTTGGATTAGCTCCGTCCCTCACCCCAGGGGCGCGCAGTATGCCCTGCCCTGCCCTGCCCTGCCCTGCCCTGTCCCGCCCGTCCCGGCCGCGGGGCTCAGCTCCGACTTAGCACGGCGATCCCGCTCGCCGTCCCCGCATCCCCTCGGCGCAGCCCGCCCCACCTGGCCGCGAGGCGCCGCCCGTGACGTCATGGAAACACCCTCGCCCTCAACGGCCGGGCGGTAATAACGCCCCTCGCGGGCAGGAGGAGGAAGGCGAATGCGATCTTCCCGTTGGCCGAGGCGGCTGTCAATCCAGAGCGGCGGTCCCGGCCCCGCTCGGGTTCGGCCCCGCGAAGCCGAGCTGGCGTGCTGAGGTGCGGTGCCGCTTTCCGCGCTCCTGCTCTTCCCGGCGTTGTTAGGGTCGTGCTTTGTGCTCGTGGTCGCTGCTCCCGCCGACTCCTTCTGTCCTCCTTCTTCCCTGGGGCCGGTAGGTGTGGGGCTCAGGTAGGCTCCGGGGCAGGGCGGGAGGCGCGGGCGGGCGGACTTGGCGGCGGGGCTGCGTGGGCTGAGGAGTCGGGCACCGTCCGAAGGGCAGCGGGAGCCGCGCACCGTGGATAACCCCGCGGTCCTCCGACGTCTCCGGCTGCACTTCTCGGGGCGGCGTGCCGCTTAAGCAAAAATCTGTTCCCTGCTCCGGAGGGTTCTCGCTCTGTGTTTCGCTCCCGGCGCGCTCCGTGCGCGTTAGCTGTGAGCTGGGGCTGACTCCGGATGAGGCGCCGAAGCGAGCGCGGTTCCTAGCACGCGGCCCCGCTCCCGTCCCGCTGCCGCCGCGCTCCGCCGGGGGCTGCCGCCGGGGTCCACCCGTGTTGGCGGTTCTGCCCCGCTGTGTGCGCTGCTCGGCACGAGGAAGAAGGGCTGTCGCTGTTATTTATTTATTTTCTTTCCTGCCCGCGTCTCAAGAAAATAGGTTAATTAAATCCAGGCGCTTCAGGATGGCGCTGAGTTGATGAAATGTCCGTTTGAGGGCGAGTTAAGCTGTTTGAGCTTTAAATACTCCGTTACTTGAAGCCGTTTGGAATTATTCCCCAGCACTTGCTGGTTTGTTTTTACTAGGAGATGTGGAATGGCTGGTGAGAGGGCACTTAACGAGTGCACTCCTTCCTCGTGGGATGATTTGTATGCCCCGTGATTTTCCTGAGCTCTAATGCTTGTAACAAACCCAAGAAGGGACACAGGTTGTTGTGGCTTCATCCCTTGGCTCTCATTGAGAACTCTTACAGAGTTCTCCTTTTCTAAGTCTGGTTCATGTGCTTAAAGCATTGGTATTTTGTATGAAGGCATAGGTAACCACAGCTCCAATTTCCATGAGCTTCACTTTATCACTACAATAATTATTATTTTTATTCCTAGCAGTGACTGACCAGCAGAGTTCCCAATCCCACATCGCCTTTATCCTTGCTCTGATGTCCAGCCACACAGCCACACTCTGCGTTAGGCTCCAACTATCCTGTTTGCTTTGCACAGGACCCAGGTCTGGAAGCTGGGAGGGGAACTGTAGGGAAGGGAAATGCTCTCTGTGCAGGTGTAGGTACACACTGTGCTCTGAGGTGCTGCTGAGCAGCTGTGGTCAGGCTGACACTGCTGCATGGTCACTGAGGGCAGGAAGTGATGCTGAGCTGTAATGGGGTTAGCTTGTCGCAACAGTGTGCGTGCAGCCAGCTCACTTACTTTTGAAAGCATGTATATAATCTTAAAGAATTGGGTCTAATTAGAGCACCTATGCATGTATATCTAATAGTCTTTCCTTTGCTTATTGCATGCTATAAATTTTGTTGCATGCTCTCTAGGGTGAAATGTGCTGTTCTTGTGATAGTCTTGGATCTTACAGTTTCTATTTAGAAAAATGAATTTTCAGTTACAAACAGTACTCTAAGTAATTCATATAGGAACTCCATTTCCAACAGGAAGGTTTCCCTCCTTTTGCAGCTGATGCACTTTAGGATTAACTTTGATTTGTTTCTCAGCTCTTTGAGATGTGGGGTTTTAATGCCGCACTTCTGCCACTGAATTTACAAAGTGGGGACAGGCATTGCTTTTAGTTGCATGCAGCTGCCACATGTGGTACCAGTATGTGAATCTTCCTATACTGTGCCTGAAATTATTGCATTATTGCTCTAGTTCCTTGTCTGTCTGAAGGATGAGGAGCTGTTGTGTATGTAACGTTGTGGGTACTTGTCTGTATTCTGCTGACAGAGAAATTAACACTGACAGATGTATTTTAATTGCCTTAGAATAATTTGCCCTGCCTGCCAACAGGGTTAAGAGACGTGGGTGCTGATGGTAATCTGACAATGTAAGTAAGACAGAAAACAAAACAGTCAAGAAACACACTGCTGGGGGTCTGACAGAACCAGTGTCCATAACTCATTCTACTGTCTGTCTGCTTTAGCTTGCTCCTTCTGCAGAATCCTCTTCCTGCTGCTTGTGGCTTTCGTGTAGTGCTTATCATGTGTGCAGAAACACCAGATTGTTACAGATGAAGTAATGACAGGAATTAATGCAGTATTTTTAGTGCTAGTTTTGGAGCTCTCAGTGTGAAGCCCATGGCATATTGTGAATGAATTGAGACAAAACAAAAGTTAAGGGCAGCCTCAGAGCAAAGGAAGAAAATAAAGAACTCACACCAATTCCTTCTCACTTGAAGTGTCTGAACTGCGATGACTGCTAACAAAGAGCCAACCACTCGGATAACTTTTGTATCATTACAGATGTAATGGCAGTTGTGGCATACGTGTTCTCAGTAAAAGCACAGTGCTGGCTGAGGTCGGGCAGTGCAGCGCAGCTCAGCCCACACGGCCCTGCCTGCCTGGTGCGCAGAGCTCTGCTGACTCAATGCAAGCTCCTTAGGGTACAAGTCACGTGTTCATATCTAGCAGTGAGCGTAACAGTGCTTAATCCTATTTCAGTGTCTGGGTGTTCCATGGTGCTAACCACAGAAGTAAAAACAAATAGACTTCTGACGTGGAAGGCGCTGAGCAATTTTTGCGATGCATGCTTGCTGAGAATTCTCTGTCTTTGGCTGAAGGCTGTCCTACATGTGGTTCTTGAGGTATTTTTTTTCCCGAGGAAGATAAATACCAATAAGTGTGGTTTGATAGGAATCCTTGTGTGCAACAGAAGAGAGGAAATGAGTGAGAACTGATTTTTGCTGACCTCTGGGCCTTGAGTTGAGCCAGTGCATTCAATACACTAGCAGTATTCAGAATGGCTATGAGCTCAGAGGGATCTCTGCGTGTATTAATTGCGTGTCTGACTGCAAGAAAGCCTGATACAGTGGCTGCCTAATAGTATCTTAGTAAGTCATGGGAGGAAGGCAGCATATGTGCTTCTTCACATGCCTCTGGCATTGCTCTGCAGTTTTATTACGGCTTAAATTGAATTTGAACAATTCATCCTTTGCAGTCACTATATAGAATGTTAGCCAAGCTCTGTGTCCCTTGTCTGACCAAGAGGTGTGCATGGATTTTTTGGCTAGAGGTTTCTCCTTTTCATGTCCAGTTGTTAATATGAGTACCTGACCTGAAAATTTACTCCTTGATCTTTCGGTTGTGGGGGTTTTGTTGGTTGAATCATATTTAGGTTGGTAAATACAAATGTTGCCATTTCAATGATTTCTTTTGTTCTGAATGTTTTATTTGGTACTTGTGTTAATATATGCACAAACAAATTACCTTTCTTCTTTCTTCTAATGCAGTGCATGAATTGGTAATCTTTTGATTTATCTCTTCACAATACCAGCATTTTAGTGATACCTTCAGACTCTGCCTGCATGTGGTTAAACTGAACCCCTCTGCCCTCCCAAAAAATATCAGCAAAAATGTTAGTATGTTGCACTATGAACATCATGCAGTGCTTGTATTTAACTGTGGCTCCTAGGAGGAAGACAACAATAATCCAAAATAATGAAGCTGAGAAACTAATAATCCTTGTTTGCACCCATATTAATTTTAGATCTATTCTTTGTTTATGGTGATGTGATGTGTTGCACTTTATTGAATTTCTTTAGTGACTTTGCTGCCAGTAGAAGAATGTGAAGCATTGGGCTTTCTGTCCAGGCTGTGTATCTTCTCATTACTGGTTTTAGAATTGAAGTCTGAAGCGGTTCCCTGGCTGAAGGCAGTCTTACTCTTTCCTCATCTTAATTTGTGCCATTTCTGTTATCACTACTTAGGGTAGTACCTCTATGAGTCTTTTCACCAGGTGTCGTCTCTTACCTATTTTTATACAGAGGGTGGTGACACACTGGAACAGGTTGCCTGAGGAGGCTGTGGATGCCACATCCCTGGAGACATTCAAGGCCAGGCTGGGTGTGGGCAGCCTGGTCTGGTGGTTGGCAACCCTGCACATAGCAGGGAGTTGAAACTAGATGAGCATTATGGTCCTTTTCAACCCAGGCCATTCTGTGTTTCTATGATCTATGGTCATCATCACTCATTCACTTTGAGGTCACCGTTCTGTGACACTGTCGTTTTTATGCCACTTTTTTTTCCCCAACGTTCTGAAGGTTTTTCCTATGCATTGTGTATGTGCTATTGTTCTGTTTGTTGTCTGTTCCATTTTTCATATATTGTTGGTGAAACTGAATGAATCTTCCAGTTTTAACAGTTCCAATAAAGAACAACTGTGTGGGTTTACGCAGTTGCCCTAAGCATTTGCTTCTTTCTGCCTGGACAGTAGCTGAAACCACAGAAGCGACAAATTCAGACTGGCTTGTCAGTCCCCAGCAGAGTGGTGTGTGTGGGAGACTTTATCCTTCTCAGAGCTCAAGCCTGTCTGTGTCATTCTTAATTCTGCTTGTTACAGAAGGTTGTCTTGCCCTTCAAGTTTTTAAATGAGCAGAGAAGGATACTGCTCTCTGGTACAATTTTGTTCAATCTTAACAACCATTTACTCATACTATTTTTTTTTTGTTGTTGTTGAAATCATAGAATATATGGAGTAGAACTGTGAAATCACCAAGGTTAGAAAAGACCTCCAACATCACCCAGTCCAACCATCCACCTATCACCAATATTTCCCACTGAATCATGTCCATCAGTACAACATCTAAATGATTCTTGGACACCTCCAAGTTCGGCGATTCCACGATCCTGTTCCTGGCAGCTTGTGCCAGCACCTGACCACTCTTTCTGAGAAGCTTTTCCTAACGTCCAACCTCAGCTTCCCCTGGTGCAACTTGAGACCATTCCCTCTTGTCCTATCAGTAGTTACACAGGAGAGGCCAACCCCCACCTCACCACAGTCTCCCTTCAGGAGAGTGGTAAGGTCTCCCCTGAGCCTCTTACAGACTAAATAATCCCATCTCCCTCAGCTGCTCCTTGTAAGGCTTGCGCTCCAGATCCTTAACCGGCTTTGTTGCCCTTCTCTGGACACACTCTAGGGCCTCAATGTCTTTCTTGCAGTGAGGGACTCAGAACTGAACACAGTACTTGAGGTGCAGCCTCAACAGGGCTGAGTACAGAGAGATAATCATTTTCCTGCTCCTTCTGACAACAGCCATGATGCCATTGGCCTCCTTGTCCACCTGGGCACACTGCTGGCTCATGTTCAGCTGAGTGTTGACCAGTACCCCCAGGCCCGCTTCCTCTCCACAGTCTTCTAGCCACTCTCCACCAAGCCTGTAACATTGGCTGGTGTTGTGGTTGAAGTGCAGGACCCAGCACTTGGACTTGTTGAACTTTATCCAGTTGGCCTCAGCCCAGCAGTCAGCCTGTCCAGGTCCATCCGAAGGGCGTTATTATCCCCTGGCAAATGGATGCTTCCTTCCAACTTGGTGTCATCTGCAAACTCACTGAGAGCACACACAGTGCCCTCATCCATCATCAATAAAGGTATTGAACAGGACAGGCCCCAGTACCAACCTCTGGGGAACACCACTCATGGATGATCACCAGCTGGTTTTAACTCTGTTTCCCACCACTCTCTGGCCCTGACCATCCAGCCAGTTCTTTAACCAACAAAAAGTGTATCTGTCCAAGCCATGGGCTGCCAGCTTCTCCAGGAGAATCCTGTGGGAGACAATATTGAAGGCTTTGTCTCCGTTCCTTTCAGTGCAGTTATTTTGTAGTGTGTCCAGAAAAGCCTTGAGAAAGAATGGAAAGAGTTTCTTCATAGCCTCAATGCCCTACATGAAATGTGCTGTTCTAAGAGAGCTTTTGCTGTCTTGCCTGTAATTGCAAGAGATGGCTTGAAACCAGTTCTGATAAGCTTTGTTATCACAAGGCTTCTGCTGCTAACAGAATAGCAGAAACATCTCTGCTAAACAAGATGCAGAACACGTCTTGCACATATTGGTGCCTGAAGCTGCTCTGGCTGCAACCAAAGAAGCTTGTTTAATAGTCCTGTAAAATACTGCCTGCTGTCAAAGTGAACAGTTTCTATATCCCCCATGTGTGATAAATAGGAGTGCTGAGATCCCCCAGACACAGCACTGACAGCATGAACTGTGAACTTATAATGTAGTGGCAGGGTAGAAGGGAAGTTTCATTTTGAAGTTGTCACTACCCTTTCCAAGTCTTTTAATTAAAAGAAAAAGAAGAAGGAAGTGTTTCTTAATTGTCTGTGGTACTGCTTGCGCACTTTATGTAAATTATCAGTAGCAGTGGGGATCCCCAAGCATCTCCTGGTCATTACCATCTGCCTACTGGGGAGCTGATGCAGTTCACCACAAAGGATGTGGGCTACAGAGAGCCTTTGCTCATGTGGTGAGATGACTGTGCTTGGAGTTTGTGGTGCCTTTCTCAGGTTCCCTCCCTGACACCTTGCTGCTTGTCAAAGGCACACAGGTTGATACTTGCTGAGAGATTCCTTTCTACAACTTAGGAACTTTTTTTTTCTTCTTTTTCCCTCTCCTAATGGGATGTATCTGTCTGCTGCTCAGTGGTACGTGACTTGTGCAATCATTTGGGTAGCAGGTGTTCAGAGAGCGAGGTAGCATGTATCACACAGTTTGGATCCAGCAAATTGCAGGTCTTTGCTTTTTAAATAAGTGAGAATGGTATAAAAGAATGCCCTATTGCAGTTATTTTTTTCCCTCAACACTATACAGTAAGATTTCTCCTTAATGTTTTTGCTAACAAGCAAGAGTGATTAATAAGCCTCTGTGGTCTGTGCTGCTGTTGTGATGTCCTGGAAACTTCTCAGAAATGGATTTTGCTTGCAATTAGACAGGGTTAACCAGGTTTGTGGAATAACTCAGAGCAGTTATCTTTAGCTTCCTTAAAAGATAGCATTCTGTTAGTGGTTTTGTCACTTGTTAAGGTGTAGAACAGGACAAGAGAAGATGGGCACAAACTGATACATGGCAAACAAGAAACAACAAGAAATTGTATATGGAGAGGGGAGAATCTAGACTAAATCTATTTCTGTTACTGAAGTCTATCAACAGCCATTTTAGGAAAGAAGAACTATTTCCTTTTAAGTCCCAACAGTTGAAGGAGGAGAACTTTTGGTGCTGGTCTGCAGGACTTTGTCATGTCCTAGCAAGAACGTTGCCAGCTTTTGGGAAGTGAATTTGGTAGACGTTCCCTTAGGAGCATCAACACATACTGTTTACTGAATAAAGTGTTGGGTGATTAACAATGATCGTGGACCCTCATTTGCCTACCTGTTGGTGGCTGTGGTGTTGGTACCACTGCCAGGTTGAGAGGGCACCTTGCTGGGGAAGTGAAATGCAAAATAAACAGAATATTGACGTGTTGAATAAGAAAGCGGGACAAAATATTACAATTGCTTCTTGTCATTTTTAACTGAATGATGCTAATAATTTATACTGAATGACTGCTGTGTGTTAATCCTGATAGACAGCTTAGCAACTCCAAAACCAGTAAGTCGAAAGTACCAGTTTGGGTTTAGCTTACATTATAGATTGCTTGCTAGCTGGGTAAAACTTCTTACATCACTGCCACAGCTGCTGGTATTCAGGAAGTATGAAACCCATTCATTCATTCTTTCCTGTGATGTGAGTTTTACTGTTGGTTTGTTTTGTTTTGTATTTTAAGAAGAAAGGTACAATCTCTGAATTTATTCCATTTATCTTGTCTGCAAGGCAATAAAACTAGAAGCATTTAGTATCGCATTCACCTTGTGGACCTTATAAAATGAAGGCTCACTGAATGACTTCCAGAGCTTAGAGAGTTACAGATGGCTGAGAAAAGGGAACTTAATGAAGTAGAGAACTGCTGCTATGAATAAATAAAGTCCTTGCTTTTTAGCTGATGTCCAACTATATGGCCTATTAGCTGTGTAGTTGAAACAAACTAAGAATTGACAAGCACAACTTATTTTTCCCATTCAGTTTACTGAATAAATATGGAAATTCATGCCAGATTCAAAAATAAGATGTTAGAATTTTCCACAGAATAGCAGAATCACAGGCTTTTTTCCACACGCTTCTTTTTTTCCCTTATATTATAATCTATTGTATTTTATCCTTTGAAATTCAGCTAGATCAACACTTCTTGTGAATTCACAGCTGAGCCATTTCCAGGACGTTACTCTGGCAGATGAAATTGTTTTCTTGGAAAAAGAAAATACTGGTAGACTTTCACAAAATAGAATGTTTGATAAGAGTGACTAGCAAAATGGTTTTTTTCCTCTCTTATTGCAGGAGCACTTAAGCGTCCAAGGTCACTTTCTTCTGCTACATCATATATGTGGAATTGCTGGTGTAGTGAGGATCCCTTACTGGTGATAATCTTACATTTCAATAGATCAAATTTCAAGTAATGGGACACCACTGATTGTTTCTGAATGCATGCGAGGTCATTGTTTTTATCAGGCAAGCTTCTACAATCTCCTTTTAGTCCTGGCTGATTATTATGATAAGCTGGACGGGGAAGATCTTCCATTTATTCCTGGCTATGTCTTTGCCCCTCTTCTTACTTTAAAGCATATGACTTTCTCAATTCCACTGTAAGTGGCAGTGATACAGTGACTGTATTAGGCTGTCAAATGCCCGAGTGCTCTCACTTCAGGAGATACTTGTGGAGCTTCTGTGATGGTGGTTGTTGTGAGCTATAAAGGCCTAGCAAAACTTTGCCTTTGTAGCATGGGTCACTACTCGAAAACATAAACATTTTTCTGACTCTGGACGATGTATCAGTCTTGGTAATTCAGACATAGTGACAGTTTGCATTGAATTACTGAATGTATTGCCAAATGAGCTTCCATTTTTACGTAACCATGTACTCTGGTCATATTAAACATAGAAATATCCTATATTCAGTGCAAAGCAGGAGTTGTGTGCTATTTTCAAATGAAACTATTAAGCAGAATTTTAGTGTGCAGAGCTCTACTACCTAAGGATCATCTTTATTTGCTGTTATGTGAATTTTATCTTCTGGAGAATAAAATGTCTGTTGGATGTTAGGAAGATATAACACCTCTCTCAGGACAGCTCGTCTTCCAGATTCCATCTTGCAGAACTTGAATTAACAAGGGAATTTCATTCTTAACTTCATTGCCAGCAATCCTGAAGTGCATTGCCACTCAGTCAGCTGCCCAGTGGGTTACACTGGGACAGAGGAAGTGTAGATAAAACCATCTAAGGAAACTAGAGATGAAGGCTGGGAATCCAGATTTTTTTGTATGAATAGCTGCTTATTCTAATTCACCAAACTGTGTTTGTTTTGGTTGGTTGTTGTTTTTTTTTTTTTTTTTTGTTTAACTTCCCTGTGGTTCCTTCTTTACCCTTGAAAATAATGGGCATCTCTGAGCAAAGCCAAGTCATCTTATAAAACTTTTTATAACCACTGAATGAATGCTTCTGAAACACTTGTGTGCAAAAAGTTTTGTGGAAGTAGGAAAAATGCAAGCAAAGTACAAGTTGTAGCTTGGGCAGACTGGAATAAATAAATATTTATTTAAAAAGAAAAAAAAAGAAAAAAGAGGCTTGGTGGAAGGGAAACTCTAGCACATCTCATGTCCATGTTGACTGAGTTGTAATGGTTTGCTGTTTATGTTAGATTTGCATTGGATTTACAAGTTAGATTGTAAAGGCTCACAATCTGAAGCACAGGAGTCTTTTTTCTCCTGTTAAAAAAAAAAAAACTGTGATCTCTTCTCATGCTTTTGATAGCATGAAGTGATCCTAAGGAAATTTGCTGAATAACAGTCATGTCTTTGTGGAGGGACGTATACTGGGCTACTTGTTAAGAAGGAGATGAAAGGATATGGGTGAGTTCCCAAAAGTAAAACTTACACGTGTAAGTCAGTTTCGTCTGACAGTGTCTGTAACATGAGCCTTATGCAGTAAAGAGGAAAATACTGTATATTCATTTAACAGCTTAAATTTTAAAAATTAAATGAAAAGATTCACATAATTCATAATCAAGTTATAATTTTCATCCTGATTGCTCTCTTTTGGGGAGTTGAAGAAAGCGTTCTGACCCCTGCGCAGAGGCTTAAAAGTGCCTGTTGGTGTGTATATCAGCCTTCCAGAACTCTGGGAATGGCTGTGATTCGGAAGATGGGAGCACACAAAGTATTCTCATCTTTGAAAATCTGTCCTTGAATCAGTAAGAAAATACCAACAAATCTCATGTGAAATGCTACATGTGCTCAGTCGGTTAAACATGGATTCCAAAAAGTATTATTTCTTTGATCTGCAACTGTTTGAAATTAATATTCTGTAAACATCCTTAACCCCCTTCCTTCCTCTTGCATCTTCACAAAAAAGATTCTTGAGTAAAGCTGAGATGTTGATGTTTTGGTGAAGAGATTCACTTTAAATTTATATGTAAATCAGTTTTTGGAGGGAGGTTTTAACCTTATTCCTGCACTTTACCGTGTTATGTGCAACTTATCTTTAATCAGTTCCTTCCTTCCATTTTAGGGAGGCTTTAAAGATGCCTACCTATTCAAGTCCTTTCCATCTTAGAAGTTGTCTACTGCACACTGCATCCCATAAGGGATTTCCAGGCTGGTTTCTGCAGCAGCTCAGCAGTTTTGGTTTGGATTTCTGAATTCCTCAGCCCTCCTGACTTTTTCAGCTAATTCCTTTTGCTTATTATTCTCTGTTTGGAGAAGTTAATCTCTTGTAATGCACAGTTCCCTGCGATATATAATGAATATATATAATAATATATATAATGAAATCTGTAACGAAGCTGGATTTTTGGGATATGTTTCAGATGTGCAGCACTCCATACAGGACAGTTTTTCTTTGAAGTGCCTTTCTGGACCAAAACAGAGCCCATTCTTACTTTGTAATGTCTCAGTTTTATATAATGTATCTATTTTGGTCTATCACAGTTTTAAGTTGTGTAGATATGCACCGCCCATACATCCACTTCTGTTTTTTCTGAATAACAAGATGTGCTTCAGCTGCTACGGCTCTCTTGTCCCTGTTATTTTTAGGTTTATATTTAATACCCAATTCAAGTTCTTCCGTTTTGTAGAACAGACCTTTTCTTTTTTTTTTTTCCCCTCTTGTTATTACTATTTGAAAACTAATACACCGGTACTTCGAAACATTTGCTGTGGTCATGCAAATTTGACTGGGCGGTCTACTTGTCTGCCTGACCCCTGTTGTCATCCATGTCAGGGCTTTGTCTGCTATCAAAAGATCAGAGATAAGAATCCTTCTTGGCCACACCCTCGTATTCCTCTGCCAGTGCAGTGGGGCTGCATGCCAGCACTGTGTGGGTGCCCAATAACTTTCACTTCTCACTTCCATCTGTGGGTCCCTTCTCGGGTGTGCCACTTTGTCCCCCAGGTTCAGCATCTTTATCTCATGAACAAAGTCCATTTATGAGGAAAGTTGCCACAAGTAACTCTGAGTACTCAGGAGTTTCACCCACCTTTCTCTCTTTGTTATTTTAATTTCTCTTAAATCACCTGCGATGCAGCTGTTTGAAGTCTTGCTATATAAATAACCTTCAGGGCTTTTCCTCCCACCCTGTTCTCCAACTGTTTTTTGAGGAACCTTGAAGAGCCAGGAGAATTACAGCCTTGGTTCAGCAGGGAAGTACCTAAAGTGCAAAGAGGAGGGCAAAAGGCCTTCATTTGCAAATTATTTGGTCTGATGGTGAAAACATTCACCTAAATGTAACTTGAGATGTCTGTCTATCTGAATTCACTTAAGTGTGCATCTGTCTACAGATAAATATTTGTATGAGAGAAAACATATATCTCAAGTCATATAGAAGTGAAAATATCTCTATATAAATATATATTTTTGTTTCCCCATAATGTCACATCTATAGCAATAGCTGTTGCTGCAATTTTTCCCCGGCTATTATTACAGCTGAATGAAGCAATCTTGCAGGTCACAAGATGCAGAGAAAAGCATCTGGTAAATGAATGCATTCTGGAATGTGCAGACACGTAATTGGCTGTTCTATTTATTTGTGAAGGAAAAATTCTTTGAATAAGCCAACTTTGAGTAGGTTGCAGCTTCTGGACAATGACAGAAATGTTATTCTCATGAGTTTTGTTGTTTTAATTAATGGAAAAGCAGTTATGTTACTGTTTCCATGGAAGTTTTGTAAACATTGAGGTTTCAACTGTCCTGACTTGAAACTGAATGTGCTCTGCTTCTTTGGTTTTCTGCGTGCAGGTGTGAGACTAAGAGGAACAGAAGAAGGGCTTACACTTACACAGATGTTCTAATTTTGGAGAGGAAAGTACAACCTCTCCAGTATTACTGAGGACAAGAAAACAAATCACCTTTTTCTTTTCTCTCTAGTCTTCAGATCCAGATTTACTGAATGGCTACAGGTTATTACAGTTGCATACTTCCTTTCCCAGACAAATCCTGTGTTTGCTTTGGCTGTTGTCCACTGTTTTTCATCTTTTTGTGGATTTTTTTTTTTTTTTTTTTTTTTTTTTCAGGACCACTTTTAAAAGGCAACACATGGTGCATCTCTTCTCTTCCACATTTTGTACAATGGTTTTAAATATGGATGGGAGATGGCTTGTGCAGCCACCCCTGGCGGGCTGCCCCAATGCTGCCTGTGCCTGGCTGCCCCCGCCAGCCAGCAGGACACTGAGTCCTGGGTCACTGCAGTTACCATACAATACTAGGAGTGCTTTTATCCACAAGAGGTGTGTGATGTTGAGTGTGCAGGTATTTTTTAAATAATTCAGTTACCGAGTAGGCTGTTGTGATTGGAAAGGTTTTGAAACAAAAATGCTGTATGAGTGGCAGAAGATCTTTGTATTAAGCCTCTAGAACATTCATGCCTGTGTTTGGTATTGTTTATCTGTATCTTGGTCTGCTACTTCAGAAAGCAAAGCCTTAGTGGCTCTGTTACTGCATTTACCAGAAGTGGATGGAAGAAGGCTGTCTCTGCACTGACAGCAGGGAGCCTTCCTTCTCCTGCTCTGTGTCAGCTCTGCTAGCAGGAGAGCGTGGATGTTCTAATGTAAAACAGCACATGTCAGGAGGCTTGCTTTAACATTTCTCACAATAGACAACAAATACACAGAGTTCCTTTAACCTGGTCTATCCAGCCTGCTCCTTGTCTCAGAAAGTGGTAGGGCAGGGGACAGGAAGTGTGGGATACTGGCTTTGGGCTTGTTCAGAGCAGGAGGTTCCTCCTGGCAGATCTCAAGCTTTGCTCCTACAATGCCTGCTCAGCTCTGCAAGGCAAGCAGGGCTGGAGTCAACCGGCCCTCTTTTCATCTCTAATGCCAGATTCAGTAATTCTTACGGTCTGATGAATACTTTTTTTCCATAAATAGCAACATTCTTGTCTGCATGCACCACAGACAAGGGGTGAAGTCAACAAGAATTCTTAAAAATAGGGTTGTTTTTTTTTTGGGGGGGGGGGGGAAGAGAGGAGGGTTGTTCGTTTGTTTGCTTTTTTAAATTAAGACCTCACCTCAGTAAAATGAGCAGAGGATAGATAAAGCCAAAGAGGAAAAGTCAGGTGATGGCAGAGTGAGGAGGGGGGTGTAGAAAGGGTGTTGCAGTCAGTGGGAAGTCTGCTGTCTCATTACAGCAATGATTTATGTCCATCCGCCCCCCTTCTCCTCCCCAGCCCCCCAGCCTTGAACAGTAGAAAAAGTGGGGAACTTCAGTTACATAATGACTTACAATGCTGGTTAACAAAAATGCTGAATCTGTAGTATGTATTTCTAGTTGTCTGCTGAATTTTCTGCCTTTATCACTCAGAGAGGGAAATTAAAGCCCGTTGCATGGAACTTTGCATTTAAGTTTTTCAAAATCCTGATTTGATGATTTTGTGCAAGAAGGCAGAATAACTTGTTTCATGGCTTTATCAGGGTGGTGTAGTCTCTCCTGCTGTATCAGACATTGGACTCCTCATATATGTAATGCCAGTACAAAAGAAGCAGGTGAGGATCAAGCTGCACACGTGTGCAGGAGGACACTTGCCCTCATCTTCTTCCCCTGTGCTGCTGAGCCAGGAGGTACACAGAGAAAAGCATGTGGGTACCAGGGTAGTAGCTTGACTGGAAGCATCGGGCAAGTGGGATTCAGTACAGCCTGCTAATAGAGCAGAGAAATGGCAGTGCTTGGGCAGGAGCAGGTATGTGTGCTTCACTCGCTGGCTGTAATTGGAACCAAGGTGGTTGGTGGAAGATGAGAGCAAACAGCAGCCTACTGCAACCAGGAGTGCGGCGTGAGTGTTGGAGACAACTTAATTGTCTCAGTGGTTTGCTTCCTTTTTCTGTGTGATGATGTGCAATTGGATATACCTATTTGCTTTTACTAACTTGAATTTTTTCTTCTTCCTGAGAGACAGAAGAGCTGAGGGGGAGCTATTAGATTCCAAATTATATTTAGCTTGGAGCAATTAAAGCTAGCACCACATAATGGCATTTGTAACTGGCTTATCTATTATGCGAACTGTAAGATGTTAATGTGTGGTTTCAGTCAGACCTGGCATTACTGATGGCTTTTGCTCATATGCATTGAACTGAGTTTAGAAGCCATGCTTATTGCTGATTCTGGCAAGATGCTTGCTTTCTTACTGCTACTTTGTTCTCAGTTCCATTTTCAGTGTCAATCAGCATAATTTCATGCCGCTTCCAAAAATGGGGTAGCTGCTCTCTGTGTTCCTTTGTGCAGCTGCTTGGTTTGTTCTTTTTCTTCCATGGATATTGGCATCCATGCAATGAGCTGGTTCAACTAACAGTGTGGCTAGAAATCTGGCTTTTTTCCTGTCTGAGATTATTAACTCAATTACTTGAGTTACTTGGATTTATTTCCCAATCTCATTCCAGTCATGTTGCTACTGGCTTGACCAGCAATTGCAGCAGGAACAAATGGCAAACATTGAGAAGGTGAGAGAATTGGCCAATCACTCCTGAAGGGCCTGGTTCTGCCCACTGCACGTTTCTACCAATTGATATAAATTGCCAGTTTTGGTGTTCATTTGTTTTCAAGAAAGGAAAACAGGCTTTTCCAGAAATACTTAGAGATGTACTGTACCAATACTAGGTAAGCTACATAAAACAGCTGAATGAATTGTGGTGCTGTGAAAAAATCAACTACTACATATTCTTTTTTTTTTCTTTTTTCTTTTTTTTTTTTTTTTTTGTATTTCCTTAGGTGCCAGATAGTTGATTTCCTTTGTTCTGCATTAAATGAACATCTTTCTATGATGCTCACATGAGCTGTAGCTCCCCTCTGAGAGTTATGTTTGGTCTTCCTTTTGTCATTCTGTTCCAATGTATCACATTCTACTTGTTCTAATGACTGTGAAAGTGATAGTGAGAAGTTTTAGGTTGGGTCTCTGCAAGTGGGGATTGGTTTTTTTTCTTTTAAAATTACAAAAAAATTTAAACAGTAGATGGACCAACAGGCTGTGAAGTGTTGCAGGTTATCTGGTCTGGATTTCCCAGATGATTTTAGGAAGTGTGCACCTATATTGCAAAATAGTCAGCAACAATTTTTTTTTTTTTTTAATGAGAATAACTTATTACCTGTTGGCCTGTTCACTAGATGAATTATGAAATGACTGGAGTTATATAGATATCTGCATGATCAAAGAACTACTGCTTTTGTCCTCCAGATTTAGAATCTGAGCTTTATCTCCTAGGAGCAGAGGAGGTGATGTTTTATGCTATGCTACGTTCTCCTCCTTGCCCCCCCAAAGAAGTGCATTTTATTTGCAGACATTCTGAAATGCCTCTGTTCCCTGACGGACTTCTCAGGTACCTGTGGGAACATTGTTCGAGGTGAATGCCCCTATGCTGGGCTTGTCCTATGTGGCATGTAGATCACAAATTCTGCAGTTGTAAAGGCAAGGCCAAAACTCTTGCACAAGGGGCTACAAAAGAAAGTGGAGAGCTGTAGGTAATGTTCTGTGTAACTCTTGGCTTTCTTTTCCTGTGACCCTTTGGGATTGCTGCGTAATTCTGACCTTGTTGGTCCACTTTAGGGTCCTGCTATTTCAGTGTGATGCGTAGTATATTCCTGATGAGTAACATCATTTTCTCAGACTAATCTATATCAGATTATTCCTTCTGTTTTTCTTACTTTGTTCATATCATCAACTCAATAAGTTAAAGGCCCTGTTTTTCAAAGCCAGGTATTTGTGTTTATTTGTAGGGGCTTATCATGGAAGTTGTTCTATTGCCTTGAACGTAAGAAGTTTATAATGAGGGACTGGTTGGAAGTTTTTAATGTGAAGTGGCTTAATTTTTGAGATACTGGGAAAGATGCCAGCCATAGATTTGGGAAAGTCTGACTAATAAAATCGTAAAGCTGGTTCATCGCTCAAATATGTTATTATTTCAGCTGCCTCTGCCCACTGCAGGCTCCTACAAGCTAAAAATGTCAATGGACTATTGCATTGATAGCTATTTTAAGTCACCAATCTTAAAAGGCAGCACAAATGAAATAACTTTGAATTAATATGAAATATCATGGTTAACGCAGTTTTTCCAGCCTTAATATTTTGATACACAAGCTCATACATTGAAAGATCAAATCCTAAAATTAGATAGCAGATGTTTAGATTTCAAACCAGCTGGGGGTGGTGGTGGCATTTCTAGGAGTGTAACAAACAGAAGAAGTGAGGAATTCAGTGTAAACATGAAATTAGGAGTTATTAAATATAGACAATTGGTAAAAGATGGCAAACGGCTTTACTCAAAGCTCAGTGAGCTAAAAACAGGAAAAAGGATTTATTTTCTTATTCTTTGGAAAACAGGCCAATATTTTAAGAATAACACTAAATGAAGTCAGTAATGCCACTAACTCAGCAAATGCAAAATAATTTAGTTCTGCTTCTGAAAAGAAGTCTATTCACAGCATGTAGAAATAGCATGTTAACTTATGTTAAACTATAAGTTTAAAAGTTTTATATATAAATAAATATATATAAATAAATACATATAAAAGTTTTATATATATATATGCAAATATATATATATAAACATATATGTGTGTATATATATATGTATATATGTATGAAACAAACATACATAGTGGGTAACAGTTTTGAATCGAGGGCACATATAATTTGAGGAATTCTGTTCTTTCCTGTTGATCTTGAAGAAAGGTCAGGAAAGCAGCAAAGCGCTGTAGGAAACTTAAGGATACACTAGCTTTTGTAAACAGCAAATGCTATGTGGTGCCCAGACACGAGTTTGCCTTCTGCTGGTGATAAAGTTCTGGGGAGATTATCATCAGGCTGTTAGGAAGCTGACTTCGTTCAACAGGAATTGAAATACTCAGAATGAAGACCTGTACAGTCTATGGTTGTAGAAACGGGTTAAAATATTGATCTTTTTAGCTCAAATTGAGCACATACATAGCATTTGTCATAAGCCTTTTCTGATTGGCAGTGTTGATTTTGTACAGAGAATTGTTACAGTGAAAACTGCAAAATTGGAACGTCTTCAGAAAAAGTGCATCTAAATACAAAACTGTGTGTTGGTTGCTAGAAAGCAATGGCTGAATAATGGTGAGGTTTTGTCAAAGATGGTAGTAACCCCCAGCATCTCCTCCCATGTGGGATTCTTTTTCTTCTTTGTGCTGACAAGATGTATGAAAGCAAGTTTACCAGGCCCTAAGCAGAGTTGCATCTGATGTGCAGAATTCTGGGCCCTTTGGACAAGAAAGATTTCTGTTGCAAATATATTAGTCAGGTAGTGTATTAGTAGACTTGGTTGCTTAGTTGTAGGAGAATTTTGCTAACTTGAACTTCTAGTGTATACCTGTCAGGAGAGGAAGATGTGGTTGTAGGTGCTGTGTTTTAGGGAAAGGTTTTAATTAACAACAATAGGGGGAAACAGAAGAGTAAAAAGGTTTCCACATATTCATAGATCATACTCCCTAGCTCCCTCATACTTTTCAGGTATGGGAGGACAAAGTAGCAGGAAGTTTATTTTAAATCTGGTATGTTTATTTTCAGATCCAGCAGCAGACTCACATGAGCTTCTCAGGTGTTGCCTAATGGAATTGCTTGGACTTCTACCACTCTAAAAGAAGAGATTTTTATTCTACACGGTCAGCTCTGGGGGACTGCCCACTCATTGTAAGTCAACCTTCCTTATGTTGTGGATTCTGTTCCCTTTCTGTAGGAAAATAAGTTAAATTGACATGGAGCCTTTTCCAACCTAGAGGGGATGTGATGACAGATGGGATATAAGAAGCTTCTTGCTATGAACAGTCACCTTTTATTGAATCCCGTTTATGTGGATTTAAACAGGGGGAGACAACTTTTACTTGAAATAATTTTTACTTGCATAGAGGCAGCACTTCCATCTCCTTTTGAGATGATTGTGCTCAACTGTGTTTAGAAGAATTGAAGGATGTAGAAATTCTTCCAACCCTCATATCTCACAGTTTCTATTGTGAGCATGTACTAAGTATTGTGAGATGCATATTGTTCAGGAAGGACTTGTATTCCTTTGGAATGTCAGAGTTGAGTCATGAAAAGTGAAATATGCAACAAGCTCAGGGTTTGGATCTTTGCAAGATGTGGCTGCTCTTTATCACATAAACATCCATATGCATTTTTTGCCTCTACAAACGGGAGGCTGGAAAATAGAGGAGAGCAACAAGTGGAAAATACTCCTACTTGGTTTATTTGCTTTGGTAGATACTGCTATACTGCTACGATGGTCTCATTCTGGGAGGTGCCCACTGGCTATAGGAACTTTTTACCTATGCAAAAAATAGAGTTTATCAAACACGGAAGCTAAACCAATAACTGGTGATGTTGGCATGCTGTGTGTTTAAATAGTGAAGTAATGTTTTGTGCTTGTCTACAGACTTGCAGAAAGTCTTGCATACTTGGCAGAAATGATTATAGCCCTGCCACACCCCAGCGTGCAACATGTGGCTATTTTATTTTCAGAAGGGATTTATGACACAAAGGTATGTTAATTACCTGCTGTGGAGTAGCACAGAAAATCTTTCCTTTGCGTATCCTAATCTCTTAACTTCTGGTGCAAGAAAAACAATTTTGACAGTTGCTAGAAGGAAGGGTGATAGATTTGCAGGGACAGAAAACTAACAGAGTTTGAACAATTACAGAGAGGAAATTCTTTGTGTCTCTTATAGCTACGGAAGAAGGCTGCTATGAGAATCATTACTGCTCAAAAATATTTTTGTTTTCTTACTGGCATAGTACTATCCTGTTGAAATATGTTACTGGAATCCTTGAAGATTCTTTAACCTTTTTTCATAGAATCATAGAATGGCCTAGATTGAAAAGGACCTCAAAGATCATTTAGTTTCAACCCCATCACTATGTGCAGGGTCACCAACCACTAGCCCAGGCTGCTCTTCTTTCTTAAGAGATGTTAAGTCTCACAGTAATTCGTGGTGTAATTTTGCTGAATAGCTCTGTTTTTGAAAAAGAAAGGAAACACTTCTTGGTTCTCAAAGTAAATAAACCTTAAAGTGAATTAAATTCATTTTATGAAGTTGAAAACTAAATCTGTGGCTATTATAGAAATAGTTTATATGTGTTACTGAGTAAAGAATTCTTTGCTACTCACTTGAACATAGGAAAATATTGTGAAGTAAATTTTCTCAATTTTCGTGGAACTCCTGTGCATTCACTGGTAATTTGTCTCAGTTTTCCTAGCCTGAAATTCCCAGTTCAGTTCTTGTATGTACTATGTATGTTGATTTTTGGTTTTCTCTCACTTGAAGCACTTGCACAGTCAAATATTTTTCATGATATTTATTTTGTAAAATTTCTGTCAATATTGAGCTTATGAACGTTAGCAGTTCAACTGTGTCTGCTGTCTCTTTACTCTTATATAAGAAACTCTTTCGTGAAGAACTATGAATTCTGTGCTGAAATATATTGTTTCTTGCTTCCTTTGAAAGAAAAAGAGTTCAAATCCTAGTGTGCACGTGCTTTTAAATGCAAAAATAACCAGTGATCACAAACTTAGTTCTTTGTTTTTCCTGTACCTTCAAATTATTTGTCTCAGATAAATGTCAGAGCATTTCTTGTGGATTTACTTAGGAATACTTTCCTTGACTTGTTCAGTGTATAGTAGTCTGTTCTGGAGGACAAGAAAGGGAATGATTGGAGAAGGAGAGGAAAAAAAAATTTAACTTTACTGTCTCAGTAGTTGCTACTGAAACAAATTAATTTTGTTGTTGTTGAAGATTAAAGTAAACTATATATCTAAACATACTGGATGGCATTTTATGCAAGGAGAAGAGGAGGAGAAAGATGACTTTACCTCATAAGGGTGTAGTGTATAGTTTTTGTTTTATTCATAGGCACTTATGTTATAAATAGAGATAACGTCCGATCCGGCGGAAGAACTGTTTGGAAAACTGGGATGCTGATTTAGTATGATCCCAAAATAATGTCATTTGTAGAATTTGCCTCAGTAGAAGTGAAAGGTTTGTGAAGTTACAAAATGTAGATCAAATGTGCAGTCACAATTTTTTAAATAGCTTATGTGCCTCTTAGGGGAATTTATAAAACAGCACCTGTGTCTTGGACTGGTACTGGGCTTGAAGAGGTCAGACACTGTGAACTCTGTGATCCTGTGGTCCCTTGCAAAAGAAACACAGCATGTCTCAGCAATGAAATCCAGATCTTTCTTGTAGTTACTAATTCCTACATTGTGAGAGACATGAACTCAAGTGCTTGATATAGGCAGTTAGCATAGCCAAAAGTAACATGTGAGAGAGGATTACGAGTCTTGTCTCCTTTTACTCAAACTTGTGATTCCTCATGCTTCCATTCCGCACAGAGAAAAGTAGCGTCTGCTGTGTGTTGTAATTCTAGAAGCAATTGGGTTGGTTCTCCTGCATTTTAGGAACAGGAAGAAATTACCTTTTTGTTGGTGCTACCAGGAGGATTTTAACGAAGTGAGGTTCTGTATTTTGGTTTCTGGAAAGCAATATGGAAAAGTCCATGTTCTCACCCCTGAGCAGAGTTCACCACGAAGCCAAACCTTTGATGTAAATCAGTCTTGCAGAAACCCTCATTTCTCATAAAATGTGTCCCTCTTTTTAGAAGTGGTTCTAACACAGAATCTCTGTTTTCAGTGTGTGCTTGAATGTATGTTTCCATCAGGGTTACATATTTTTCTAGTAGAAACCAAGTTTTTTCTGTTTGGACTATTGTAAATTTGTGGCAAAATGTTTGCTTGTTTTCCAGTAGAAGAAAAAATAATAATGATATATCAGATACATCATAAGGCAAAAGATTTGATCCTGGCATATATTGTTGTGAATTAGGTATGTTTTTGGCCTTTGACTTCTTTGCTCATTCTCTGACTTCTTGTTTAAATGCTTTATTCTCCCATTTGCTTTTGGGAAAAGGTTGTATCCTCGTTTTAATTTGAAAGAACTCTTATTGTGGCAGTAGGTATTTGAAGAAGAAATGAAAGTTGTGTTACTCCCTAGATTTGAAGAAGCTTCCCAGACTAAACAACAAACAAACAAACAAATCATGATTATTGCAGTATATACTTTCCAAAGAGATTATTTTAAAGACAGAGTGAAACATAAACAGTGAGTTTATATATACATATATATATAAACCATCTGTGTAAAGTTTACCATCAACGTGCTTCTGCAGTGGTGTGCTTTAATTTTATTTTATTTATCATCACGTTGATCCAGGAATGTAATCTGTTGCTATTTTTGATGTTGTCTTTTTGTTTTGTTTTAATTGTAAATCTTATCAAAGCATATGTGCAATGAGAGAAGGGGAAAAAAAAGCTCAAATCTGACCAAGGATAATTATTAGTAGTCATTAGTAAACAGAAGTGTTTTTATGAAAATATAACATGTTTGTAATATTTGTTTGACTTTGTTAAACACGTGGGCTCTATGCATGTGCTGCACGTCTATAAAACAACATGTTTACTATGGAGACAAGTCTGTTTGGTTATGAAACTGGAGAAGAAAAATACCTTCTACCAGCAGCTGAAACTATGTTGAAAGAACACTGATTCTGGCAGAAAATCAAACAAGATTTTATCTGGGAGTAAAACAAGCTGGCTGGTAACTTTGTAGGCACAACAGAGTGCATCAAAGTAATCCAGTATAAAATTACTTTGACAAGCTTTAGGAGGTTTTCAGTGTAGCTGCCTGATTTACTTCAACTTTCACCTTCTCTGTATTTTGTCCAGGTAATTTCTGTGTTGCCTTATCTCCTGGAGGAGACGCAGGTATTACAGTTGTGTAAACAGAAATTCCAGAGGCTTCCAAGCAAATAGCTGCATGGAGGGTTCCAAGTGGACCCTGCACAAGCCCAGGGAAATTCCCTCCGGTCAAAGACAGCTGTGTGGGTACACAGGATGAATTGCAGGAGGGGCAGCCCATTCAGAGGTTAGAGAGAGAAAACCCCTCTTGTTGGGGCACGACCTGATGTGAAGGGCACTCTCTCATCCCTAAGTTGACTGGATATGAAGTGTTTGGCGCTGGCAACTGTGTACAGCGATGTAAGCACTGACAAACACAGAGGTGTGTGTATTACAATACACGTAACAATAGTGAGGGTTTATTTGAATATTATTTTGCACCTTCCTTTGAAGTCAGTCTTCTGTTTCAACTCCAAAAGAGAACTTTAAAAGAAAGAAAAAAAAGACTCTCTTGCACTGCTCCACCCACGTTATTACTGGTGTCACATGTAATAGCTCACCTGCAAACCTTGTTTTTCCTGTGGTGTTAGACCACAAAGTCTTCCATGACTCAGCTGCTCTTTTTTTGGAGGATGGCAAATTATTGAAGGAAAAGCTCTTTATCCAAGAGCAGGTTTCACAGGGGACCTAGCCTTATAAAAGAACAAGCCTCTTCTCATTTGTTTGTGGTGGTTTGTTTTTTTTTTTTCCTAGATTTTGTTCAAGCATGCATTTATTCCCAGGAGTTTTTATTCCCAGTATTAAAACTAATCTGAACAATTCAACAACTGTCTGCAGGTGTGTTTGAGGGCTGTGCAAGTAGTAGTGTATTCTACAAAGCAGGTCCCTTGCTTTCAGAAAAATCAAAGAAATTTCAATTATGCTTTGAAAGTCTTGTGCTACATGATTGATGAAAGTGGTGATACTAGAAAATTGCCTTTCCATAGTGCAATAAGTCTACAAGTGTTTTGAACTGCTAGCAAACTGTGATGTGCTATGAAATGAAATAATTTTAATTCCTGTGGGCCTTAATGTCACGTTAGCTAAAAAGTGATGCTGTCAGCTATAGCAATAGTCAGAAGGCAGCAGTGCTGACTGTGTTTAGAGTGAAAAAGCTCAGTGTAATTGAGATACATAATAGAAATTGAATTGTTGCTCGTAAGGATAAGGAGGACTTCAGAAGTGCACTGTTCCTATGAATGCAGATATAACTCCAGGTTTTACATTTGCCTCCAGAGGCTGAAATTGTTAATACAGTATTTGACTTTTAATGAATGACATGCAGTTCCCTACTTGTTGCTTTTATTGTTGTTGTCATTGGACAAAAGCAATCCAAGCAGCAAATGTATTTTGCAAGGTAAAAGATGCTCTAAGACACAGTAGTTGACAGCTTTGCCTGTAATACAATCAGCTTTTTGTCAACGACTTTGAGTGAAAATGTTTGATTCAGGAAAAGTGGGGGGAAAAAAGCATTCTTTGTTTGGCTCAGGCATTAGGACTCTTAAGGAGACTACTGGTTCTTCACTGTGTGAAGGAAATATGCTGCTGAATTTCAGAACAGAGATGTTCAGTGGATTTTTTTGACGTGGGAGTAGCACAAATCTGTAACTTTTCCATACCCGTAAGATGACTTTTCATAGCTAGTAAACTTCTGACTGCGTTGAGCATGTTCTAACCAAATGGGGCTGCAAAAGTGCAACAGAGCGGACTAACAGGATTGTTCCTCTCTACCCATAAAAAGAATGTGTGTCCATGTCCACTTGGATTATTGACTTTAATTTCTATTTTTAAAAAAGTTGATGAAGATGGTATCCTGTGCATTATCTATGATGATCTGCATTGGCATGGAAATTGGATAAATCCTGAAAGTAATTTTATATTCAATTAAAAAGTTGCAGTATGCAGAGAATTGCTTCGCAGAACCAATTGTATTGTGTGGATTTTTTCTAGTTCTGTTTCAGAAGCATAAAAATTGTAGAACTTGCCCCCCTTCGGTTTGTCGGTGACATTTTGTTGACTTATTAGGTGAAAAACAAGCAGGTTGTTTTTGTTCCAATTCAGCTTTCCGTTTTTCAGTGAGCAACATGCAGCCTGTGTGACCAGGCATCACTATTACCTGAGGAAGATGTTATATAAAAGTTCTTTAACTTTCCAGACTGCTCCTGATGCCAAATGCATGAACTCTTAGGATCTCAGTGGACTAAAAATGAGTCATGGCAAAAATCTATAAATGCCAGAAAATTTTCTATTTTAGAGGCAAGCAATGGATCCCACAGAGGGCCTGTTTGGGAAGATACTTAAGAATGTGCTTACTTTAAGCCTGAGCTTAAATCTTCTTGCTGTATGTTTGTTGGACTTGGTTATCCTTATGTGTCCCTTCTAATTTTGGATATGCTATGATTCTGTGATTACCAGCTCTTCCTAATCTTGTGGTTAGAGTCCCTATAAAATCTTTCCTTTAGGAATTTGCTGTTTTATTTTGCTTTATTTCAATTTAAATGATGTTTAGAATACTGTCGTCAAGCACTGTATCATTACTTCAGAAATCAAATGTCAGGGTCAAAGAACATTTTGACAAGATTGTTTTCTGTTGTTTTTTTTGTTGTTGTTGTTGTTTTAATCTTTCTGGCTGTCCATAGCAACTAGAATTTCAGTATTTCTAATATTTCTCATCATTTGGGGGATGACAGCCTTCCCCGGTCTTCTGAGAAGCAGAGGATGCCTGCCTTCTTCTTTCCTGTTTTTTTAATGAGAATGACAATGGGTCATAAAATATGCAAAACCTCTGACTGCCACAGTCTAACTAACAGTGAGACAGTAATTGACTTCCAGTAATATGTTTTAAAAGCAGTAACTACTGAACACTTTTAAATCAAGCTGGTCAAACTCTGGATTTATGATCTGGTAGTGTTGTAATTTGGAAAAGGTATTAATGAGTACCATTGCTTACTTTTCCTTCTATTTCAGTATTAGTGAGTTCAATTGCTCACTTATCATTCTGTTAAAGTAAACATAAACGAAAGTGTTAGAAAATGGTGAGGGATTTTCCTTCAGCAGATGACTAAATAATTTTGTTCATGTTGTATCTTTGCTGTACAGCCGTAGAAGTGTGAACATCTATTTCTAAATGGTTATGAATTTTTTTTTTGTTTGGTTTTCTTTTAAATAAATCCTTGACAAAATGCATCCTTGTTTTTATTTCACCCATTGTGATTGGAGGATAACTTGAAGAGAAGGCAAGGGGATGCTAGCAGTGATGAATCAGGGCTGTTGTTATCTGGCTAAATACAGCTGATCATTTTATTACTCTAATTAATCATCTTCTTATCTTTCTGCATGGGCTTTTCTAAAGAAGCAGGCTTCTTATCCCAAATTTGATGCATCCAAGAATTTGTAGACTCCACGACCAGAAATTCCAAATCTTTTGAAAATCTTCTACATGTGAAATTATGCTTCCCTAAGCATGACTCATGCTCTACCTTAGATGGGTATTTGTTCTACTTGGCTTAGGTGCAGTTTATACTTCATCTGTAAAAATATCACATGTGGTTTGTGGTTGGTTTTCTTTTTGTTTTGTTTTTTTTGTTTAAACCAAACACTTAGAATAGCTGGTTACAGCTCAGTAACAGCTGTTGAGGGTGTGATTCAGCATCTCCCATTGCAGCAGACACTTGTATTCTTATGAGATTTCTGCCTACCCTGCATCTGCAAACTCCTTGATGAAGGCAGTGTTGGCAAATAGGGCAGGAACTGCCTCTCTGAATGTGCCCTGGGGTTTTTCTGTGCTTACCTGTGGCACTGGCTGTAGCAGATGCTGTGGAGGAATGGGCATCAGTCCTTATCCTGAAGAGTTACAAAGCATCTGCTTATGTTTCGGACGCTTTCTTTAGTCTTTATCTGATAAAGGATGACTTATGATCTGGTGTGAAAAAGGCTGCATTTAATTTTTTTTTCCAAGTTTGTAGAAACTGCATTTTCTGTTCCAAGTACACACCTTGCCTGTTGGCATACCTGAACCTAAATATGTTTCAAATATAGGGACTGACTTTGCTGCATATGTTTGCTATAAATAAGTTACTTTTTAAGGGTGGTGTACATTGCAAAAGTTCAGCTTGAAAAATTAAGGTCATTTGTTTTGAATTAAAAGATAAATAAATAAAAATATGATTAAAATACAAGGAAGAAAATTCTGGAATACCGGGGGAAAAAAAAGAGCAATTAATGAACTGTATCAACTGCAATAATGAAGTTAGCCAATGAAATGAAAGGGAAAACAAACACGCAAACAAAGAAAGCCCACAGTGAATTGGCTTTACGCCGTGTCATTAAATCACACTTGATAAAGATGAGATGTCTGGTTCAGGGCTTTTGCTATAAGAAACTATTTTTTTACTCAAGGCCGCTCTCTTCTTGCCCACTGAAATGCTTGCAATCTCTCACTGTTTTTTGGTTGTGTTCAGATAAGTTTTTATTTCTTTCTGGAGTTATATTTCAGATGGAAGACTTTTGAACAGTATGAGAAATATTTGTCAAAAGAAGAGGCACATAGCATACCTAAATCCCAAGTATCATTCTCATTGTCAGTGCACCAAAACAGTGTCACTGGAATAAAGTGTGCTGTAGCAGAAATGGGTACTTTGGAACAAAAGTAGCACTATACTCTGATAGGAGTCATCTCTGCATGTTGGTAGGAAATGTGGAGGGCATCCTGGCTGGAGAATGTGAAGGATGGTGACAGGAGGCCTTAGGGAAATATAGGGAAATAAAGAAAAGAGTGGTAAGAAATTCCTACAACTTCATGTTTTTGCGTTTAAAGCCATATATTGTTCTTTTTCCGTTTCTGCTTTAAAATATATTATACAGACATTCAAATTAGGAACTGATAATAGGCTTTTGTAAAACATAACTAAGCTAAAATCTTATTTCTAAGGGCATTTCATTTATGCTAATCTTGTCTTGCTTAGAGTTAAAACCCTCCATTAGGACTGAAATGCAACTCAGTTTCAGTGTCAGTGACTGTCCGTTTCTTCTGACAGTGTACTTGATAGTCTTTTCTCTGCAGTCCTGATGCAGGAGTATATAAATACCTAATTTATAGCTAATATAAATTCGAGTGAAAGTGACTTACTGTGCATCTGTTCAGAACAAGTTTGAATATCTTGGGCTTTATCTTAGCACCCTGGACTTATGGCAGGCAACAGAACCATCTGAGGAATGACTGAAGGTTTTGAAGTGGGATCTTTGTGAGCCATGGAGATCAGTTGGAGGCCCTTCTAACAATGGGTCCCAGGGGATAAGGACAACTTCCTTCTGCAGGATGCCAGCTTGAGTGGGGATGAAAATTCTGCTCCACTTGTGCTATTCAGCTCTTTATCTGAGAGAAGATCAATTTTATTTTCACAGCTGTGTAACTATGCGTCACCTTGTATTTAACTTATAGCCCAGAAGTCTGGCCTCAATATACTCAGTGTAATGTATGTGTTTAAAAGAAAGGCATTGTCACAAAAAAATCTACTCACTAAGAAAACTTAATTTAACAAAAGATCAATGACACTTTAACTAGATGATAGTATTCCTGTACAGGCATGTTTACAAGCATGTATATAAATGTTGATATAGCTGGTAATAAAGCTAAAATAATGAAATAAATTTATGCCTGAAGAAAGAATTGTGGGATCTGCTATGGAATGTACCATGGCTGGAAATGTTCTTACAAGTGGAATAAAGCTGTTATAGGTGCATTCAGGTGGGGAAGGATGGGGCCCACCCCATTCTCTCAGGCTTAGGATTGTGTGACCAGCTGTGAAAGCACAAGTGATGAGTGCATGGAGTGAAGTATGAGTACTGTTCAGACTGCAGTGACTGAAAGCAGGATGCCCTCAGCCTCAACATCCAGATATGCTCTGTGTGATTGGCTTAATCTTGCAGACAATGACCTGTAATTGCCCTTCAGCCTTCCAGGAGCTGGCTGGAACTGTCACAACCGAGTTTTAGGCAGTAAAATTCCTGTCACTGGGCTGCAGTCTGAGAACAACATTCTTTTAAGTTGGGGAAGCTATATCTGAGATCACACAAAGCATCCTCAGCAAGTTTTTTATTTGTTTAGCTGCTGTGAAATAGAATAGCTTGTTACCAAGTGCAGGGGAAAGAAGACGGACCTTCTTTTGTAAATAATATTTTACTTCTGTCACAAATATTTCTTCACTTTTGTTTCAGAGTACCCTGAAATAATTGTAGAAAACAGCATTGCTGACTTTTTTTTCTTCTGTTTACAGTTGTGAACAAGTCCTGATCCTGTATGTTACAGGAAGGTCAAATGGAAGGCTGCTTATAGTGCTGGATAAACTGGCAACCTAATTTGAGCTGTTCATTTTGAACTGGTTTATTTAAATTGCTACCTGTCAATTATCTTGTTTCCGTGCACGTAGATGTGCCGACTGATTATTCTAAGTGGGTGATGCTCAAGTAATAGATCACCACTTGGATCAGCTGAAGAAAAATTGAGCCTGCAGCATCACTGGAATCAGTTCTGAACTTTTTTTTTTTTAAAGAAAAAACCTCTATGGTTGATTATGTACGTAATGTTATGTACGTAATGTTAATTGTCATTTTGCTGTGCTCAGGCATAACTGATGCATGACATAATCTGGATACATTAGCTGAGAATCATTAAATTCACATAGAAAGAAATGCATTTGTCACATGTATTTAGTTTCCTATGCTTAATGCATAACATCCAACTTGACAACTCCTGCACTTGGTGAGTTTAAGCCTCTTAAATTTGCCATGTAAGGTGGTTAAGCTACTGGTTTTAACTTCTAACGACCTCACACTTTTTCCATGTCCTGGCCTAGCTCTAGAGAAGTATTCCAGGTGCAGGAAGTAGGGCAAGGAGAAAGGTGAAGAGAGATGGAGCTGCATGAACAAATTCACAGCAGATGTAAGCTCTGGTTCGAGCAGTCTGTTGAGTCTCCAGGCAAATCTACTAAGATCTGTCTGCACAAGGGAGCCAGACCAATGCATCACAACGTTTACTGGAAGCTCTAATTATTCCAAACACTGTATACCGGAATTGTGTGAACGAACTGTAAGAAGAGATGACAGGCTTTTCAAAATGAGCTGGTGGGCACCACAGGCAGAAAAAACAAATTTATATTCAGTTTTCAGGAATAGTACTAAATTTTTGAGTAGATTGGTGCTAGATGGGACATTGTATGAGTGGGAATATTATCATTCATGATGCAAGCAAAATGTGGAGTGTGAAAGTTTAATGCTGCTTTGAGTCAATCTAAATGAGCTGTACTTCAGAGTGGATGTTTTGGGAAGCACAAAGATGAAGTCAGCCTTTTCTGGATGCTATTTAGAGCCTGGCATGTGGCTCTCATTTGTCCTGCTTTCAAAATCTTTGAAAATGTAATGGTGCTGAATGGAGTGAAACATATAAGAGAGATATAAGAATCTTTTAAATTCAAGTGATTCAATAACTTTTGGGATACTTTATGCAAGAGTAAATTACTTGAAATGTGATTTGTAAGCTTCCTAAATAAACTGGCATACTATTCCGAGAGAATATTCATACAGTTTATCAAAATGAAGAGACAGAATACAAGATCAGGTGCTTAAGAAACATTATGTTATGCTGTACTGTGTCTTGACTTTCGTCATCCTACAAAAGTATGATAACCACTCAGCTTATTAAGTGAGCTATTCTTAAAATCTTGTCTCCAGGGTTTGCAAATGATACTGGAATGTTACAGGAGATCCTACTTGCTTTGTCACTGTTTTATTTTATAGTTTGGTTGCTAATTTGAACGAGTATAGTAATATCTAATTGGTATTGCATGGTAATACCTAATTGGTATTGTAAAATCATGGAGAACTGAGAACAGTCTTTCAATCATCTCACTCTGGGAACAATGTAGAAATGGTTTCAGCAACAGCTGTCTTGTGGTTCTCCAGATTAGTTCAAGTTTTCCATTCTGAAAGATCATTCCAACAAGGGGCATCAGGGGGCTGGTGACTCCTTGTGTCCAGGGATAACAGCCCTGGAACAACGATCGCAGGACCGTGGGTTCCAATTGCCTCCCTGATTGCAGCTGGAACAAGCAATTGACTTTTTTTTTTTTTAATACAGAATGGAAGTCTGGAAAACTACAATTACTGCTTATGTAACTTCTCCTAAAGTAATGCTTTCAACTGCCATCAGTAATGCCAGGAATTGTCTTTACGTTTCATGTAAAATGACCGTGTGAGCTTTGTTATGAGAGCAGGTTTGTGATCTGGTCTCAAAAATGAACATATGCATTTCCTATGGAAGAAGTGTTGCAATTCTCTCTACTTCGGTAACCATTCACAGTAATTTTTTTCACATTCTTCTTCCAGCTCTTCACTTCTGAAGCACATTTAGTTTTTTCACCTTTTCACAATGAAATGTATGGAACAAAAGAATTCATTTTTAAGTGTTGTGTTGACCCTGTGTGTTACTGTGTGTAGGGCATAGATATTCTTCTAGAAATAAAAGTGAGTTATGAAGATGCTTTAGACTCAGTAGAGTTTTTCTGTGGTCAAGATAACAAAAACTTCACGTATACTTTCAATTACAAGAGCCTTTGAAAATACAACTTTGTCAAAAGTATGTTATGGCATAGATTTTGTAAAAGTGTTTTCCTCTTTTATGCAGTCTCTATTTTGTAATAGAAAGAAAATGTACTTGGATGAGGTTTCTCAGATGTTTTAACCTAAAAGTGTTGCTTGCTGAAAAAAGTGTAGAAAATAATCAGTGGAAGATGAATATTGAGCACAGGTAAGCAAAAAATATATAGGTCAGCCTGAATAAAGTGGGCATGACTGCTGTCTGTTAAGAAAACAACATTCAATATTATATTAATATGTTCTTTATACTACCTATTTTACTACTTGAAACATAATTTAAAAAATATATTTCAGCTCCTTCCTTTAGGAAATTGCTTCTTTATTTTCATGTTCAAATGTTTATTAAGTACATTATACAAAAACTTATGGAAAATGTCTTAAGTGTCAGGATGCACTTTATGCTGCACTACTCATAATTAAGCACAAGTTTCACTTATTTTTGTGCTGTAAGCCATGATGATTAGAAAAGCCAATAGCAACTGCCAGCATTTTAGAAGCAAACACAAAAAGGATTAGAGTTTGGGAAGAGAATATGGAGAGATAGGAGGTGAAGAACAGTGCTAGTGGCACCTTTCTACACTGAGGAGGTTTAAGGGGAGTCTGCCTTGTTTGTAAACACTTCTGTTCATTGCTTTTCCTTATAGTCTGTAATTAAAATCCTAGTTGTTCAGCCATAGTTCAAGTATAACCAACATCAAAAATGCTGTGAAGCAACCATGACGCTAGTCTGCATTATACAAATCTTCACATTTGCTGTCTCTGTATCCTGGTTAGTGGCTGGAACTGAAGTGAAAAAAATGACTATGGTCATTAGAAGTAATAAATGTGGATTGTTAAGCTGTAGCACCCTTTCACTAAGCTCACATCAAATTCCTTGTAAGTTATTCATTCTTTCATGTTGCTGAGGCATCCTAATTAAAAACTCCAATCTTTTACACCTCTGAAAATGCTTGAGAATGGGATTGTAGCTGAAACTTTTTTGTGCGTGGAATTTCCTTCATTTTTAATTAAATTCAAATGGGATGGCAGTAGGTTGCAGCAGCCTGATTCTAAATGTAAGATTAGGGGCACAGTGTCTTTTCCAGATCTGTCTGAATCAGTTGAAAATGATACTGCTTCCAGTTTCTCATTGCTGCCTACAGGCTGCTGATTACCATGCCTGCATTTCAGCCAGATGAGCAAAGTATGTGCAGTACCCACTGTGACGATTGACTCTACACTGGTGTTCATTATGGAAGGCTCCTATGATTTTATTTGTTTGTTAACTAATATTTTTTTTTTCCTAAAGGGGAAGTTGCTTATCTCCGGAAAAAGGATAGTAACAAATTGTTTGGGGGCAAGAATATGTTAAGCTGACTTGGTCTTTTCCATAGTGTGTATGAATTTAAACTTGAAGATATCAGAGGGGGAGCACTGAGCTACTGTTGAGAGCTATGAAAGTTCTCAGCAGAGGTATATTAACTGGTAGCATTGTTGCTCGAGGGATGTCATATTCTACATGGAGATACTATGCTGTAGTTGAACGGTATAAAAAAGCTTGGTGCATTAGAACTCCATAGATCTTCCTGCTGGATTGTCTGTAATAACATTAAATTATTCACAAATTTCTTTTTTTTAATTGAAGCTTCTCTTTTTGATCAGTCTCCTAACTTGCTCTTAGATTTTGTTCTGTTGTAGCTTTGTGCAAGTACTGACATGAAAGCACTTGCTGAAATGAACTTGTATTCTTCCCTGGCATGGCTTCTGCTTCTAAAGCTTTGGGTTCACTTTCTTCTTTATCAAGTTTAAAAGTTCTCCTACCAGCTCTGTTTGACTAGAGTTTTTAAAGTAATCCTGGGAAGATTCAGGTCTATCTCCAGCAGCAGAGAACTGGAGGATGAGGTAGCAGTGGTTGCAGGGGCTTATATTGTTTTAGCCGGGGAAAAGATAAATTTTATCGTCCCTTTCTTGAGTTTGATGTAGCCTTTTAGCCTAGTTGGAGACCTTCATCTCTTGCCTGCATCATTTCCTGCTGACTCAGCTGTTGCAATTATTCTTTCCCCTGGTTTTCTTTGTTTGGGCACCGAACACTGCACGTAATCATGTATCTCACATCTCCCTCTAGGTCTCTTTCAGTTCATCTTTATTCTATGCCACAAGGATAGTATTGCAGAAAACCTGATCTGTGGAGCCTCTTTCCTGGCTCCCACCGTCAAGGTGTTTGTTACGGTCATGTATATGAATGACCAACTGTATAATAATGACTCATATATTAAGACAAACAGTGATATACATGTCTTCCAAGAGAATGATTCAGTCAGCAGCTGCTTCTCACTGTTCTTGTATCTGCATATGTGTACATGACGTGTTTCCAAGCAAAAGGATAGTCACAGGCATCGTTCAATCTGTCCTGGAAGAGCTCCATCCCAAGCCTTAATATATTTAATTTTCATTTAAAAGAAACACATTTCTGTGTATGCTTTATACTGGCTTTTTTTTTCTTTTTTTTCATCAAAAGGTCAGAGTTAACGAGCTCTTCCTTCTTGGCATTAACAGCATCAATCCTTGCACTCGTAGAACTAATTATCCTCAATATACCTTCTAAACGTTAATTGTTTCTTGCAACACTTCTCTAAAGTGTCAAAGTTTGTTCACAAATTGCTGTGTTCAGAAGCACGATGTAGAAAAGTGGCCCTCAACATAAAATGTTAGAGAAGGTGAACACTGATGCACTTACCAAGCCTGTTCTTTTGTCAAAATACTAAACACCTTTGATGTTTCAAGCAACCTTAATATGAAAGACAGTCTGTAAAGACCTAATTTTTACATAGGCTTTAGAAGAAAGCTGTAGCTCTCTGCAGCAATTTGTAAAATTATGCTAAGTTGATCAGGAAACCTGACTTTTCTGTAGTCCACAGTCATTACACTTGGTAAAGTGTGCATACAAACGTGTCTTTATCTGGACAAGAACTGAGTCTTGTTGCCATGGTCATTAAAGTTAATGAGATTAAATTTTTGAGCTAATAGGCCTACTTAGAAAAGAAAAACACTAAGGGTTCTCAAAATGAAGTGTTGTTTCCCTTGCAATTTCTTTCGCTTAGGAATTGTGATGTACACTAAATGTGTGTGACAGCATCATGGGAAATAAACAGGTATCTGCAAGGGAGAAATACTAAAAGCTTTTTTAGAAAGTATGTGATGCTGAAGTATGAAAATTTAAACACCACATCAAACAACAGAGGAGGCATGTTAGGCTCTTCTACTCATTAAGGAAAGCATCTAACTTTCTGCATAAGATTAGAGGATCTCTGGGTTGTGTTTGTTGTTCATACATACAATGTGACATCTTCCTTCAGGCCTCTGTTAGAATAGTTCTTGGGCCGCAAAAGCTCTTCTTCCAGTAAAACTAATTGCTGTTCTACATGAAACCACGGGTGACTGGAGTTTGCTTTTCCAAAGTTAAACCAACTAAGTCAGCTGGTTTAATAAAACATATTACATGATGTCAGCCTTGGTAGATTTATGCATCTGACAGCATTATGTAGCTTATCAGGTCATAAAGAGACAGTCTGGTGCAGAATTATATGGATGCCTTCAGTGATTTCACAGAAAAGTAATGTATTCTTCCTGATGTAGAGACAGCATTGTCTTAAGATAGTGAGTTACTACATGCTGGCAGATTGACAAGAAGGCTCTGACTTCCAGAGCACTGTGCCTATCAGAACTGAATCTAAGAAAACATCGTGTATTTCAGTAACATTTTATTAACAATGAGTGTTTAGTTTTGTATTTTGTTTTTGAATAAGCCTGGAGAAATAGTGGAATATCTTTGTTTCGTGAGCAAAGCAAAGTTTTAAGTACCAACAGTAGATAACAGTAAAATGAGAGGCATCCGTGCTTGTGCCAAAGCTCTGATGGTAAGCGTTTCCTCTCATAGCAGCCCTGAGACCATTAGCGGGTGATCTTTTCCAAAGGTTTAGTACAGACTGTGAAATGTTATTGAATGCCTGCTCTTTTTCTTACTGAAAACAAAGCTTTTTTCTCACTCCCATTCCCTCATCATCCTTTGTCTTTGGGTTCCTGAAACCTTCTCTGCATGAATAGCATTTCCATCGTGAAGAGTCTCACTGCTTCTCTATTACTTGAGGTTGACAGCCCTCCCAGCGCTCATTAGCACTGCTCTGTGCAGTGTGTGTGTGCTCGCAGCATAGCGTTTGATCACGGCTCAGTAGCTTTTACTTTCCTGACAGGAAGACTGTGGACCTGTCTGTTCCAGCATTACAAAGTGGCTCCTGCGGTCCCCAGGCTTGTGGCATCTTGGTCATGTGTGAGAGTTGTACGTGGAGCTGGAAGGGGGCACGTGGAACCCCGTTCCTTCTGGCAACCTGTGCAAAGGAGCACAGAGCTGCCAGCCTGGCTCTGGGCAAGAATCCCTCCAAAACGGGCTGGGGAAGATGAGGAATTAATTACTTAGGACGTGGCTGTGAGCTAAGTCAGTTGTATTTGCAAATGCAGGCACATTCTCGACTGTGATTAGAAGCTGGGTTGAAAAGGTGATATGGCAGCTAACCAATTAACATAATAATGCTGCCATTGCTAATACATATTTTGCGTAACTCATCACAAAGATTTTTTTATCATATCTGTCTAGAATATATATATAGTAAGTTTCACACAAATGCAATCTCTCACATCTCCTTAGGGAGAGGAGCAACAGTGTCAAGATTAGATGTTTAAAATTAATTATGTCACAAGCAGTATTAAAGTCAATTTCAACAGTAGATATGATGGAAAGGTGATATTTTTACTTATACTTACATTTTAGGATGCATATTAACCTATTTCTAAATTTAAGGTCTTTCTAATACCAGGTACTGAATTATTTGCCCCCAGGGTTATTGAAAATGCAGATACGTGCTTTGCTTTGGGAAAGTCTGACTAGACCTGACGTTGAAGCATGTTCTTCTTGGTGTCTTACCTGGGGTACATGGTAGTGGATTGTTTCCAGGTGGTTGACTTTGGGGTTTTTTGATGATTTTGTTGCTGTTGTTTTTATTTGTTTTCTTTATGCTTGGAACATGCAGGATGTGCTTTCACTAGGTGATGAATATTATACATGAAAAGTAATCCAATGTTAAATGTAGTATGTTTGTTCTTTGTCTGGTTTTCTCCTTTTCCCACCCTGTGTCTCTTCTGATTACACAAGTAGGACGATTTTGTTTGAACTAAATTTTCCTCTCTTGGGCCATTGAGTTAGTATGATTTAATTACTTACTACAGTAGCCTCCTTAAGGAAGTAAGCAAGATGGAACTAACTGTTACATTGCATCACATAATACCTCAGAAGATAGTATGTATCTATGGCCAGTGAAAGTGTCTGCTCAAGTGCTGTGATTTGTATGGTGTGTAGGACAGCATGTAACTGAGGGAGGGTCTCAAAAGCTTCCTGTTACTGCTACTTTACTTGTTTAAACTGTTGCTTTCAAAGATAGCTTTAGTAACTTCTTTCTTTCTAACTACTTTATATGTGCAAGTTTTCTTTCTCTAAAGGAGATAGCCTTATATATATATATCTAAATATATCTGTATCTATATATATTTGTGTGCTGTCCCTTTCAACAGTATGAATGTTACAGTGCTTCAGGAATAGCAAATACCTTCCTAAAAAAGACATTTGCAGTAGCTGTACATGGTTTATCTGTTGCCTATATATGATTCTTTCTTTTTGTTTTTGAGCCAAATGGGATTGTTGGATAGATTAAAGCTGACAATTTGAAGTATGACAGAGAAAGCCATGACAACGTTACTTGAAAAGATTATTGCTTTCTTTATCCAAGTGGACATGAGTGAATGTAACCTAATAATTTAATAATAGATACAGAGCAAAGGTTTCAGTGTGGATTCTTTTTTAATTCAATGGAAGTCACTGTGTTGCTTGCAGCTCTGACTTAGATTGCTGTCTTGCACTTGCTGTGTCTACATGACTTTCATCAGACTTTCTGTTGTTCTTGTTCTTCTATCCACAAAATCTCTATTGTCTACAGTGATAGCATGAGATGTACTTTTGATGTTGATTCAGCTCTGAAACAGCTGCCTTTTTCTTCTAATGCCATAACAAAAATAATTGCATAATGTTGATTTAGTACTGCAGACTTCCAGAATTTTCAAATTTCTACCTTTCTTCTTTTGTGAGACATGGGATTTTGTTGTAAGCTTATTGCTTTGAGAATTGCTGGAAGTGAGTTATGATGCTGAGAAGTCATTTTGAACCAGTGCAAGTCAGGACAGCATAGGACAGTACATTTATATTTTTCAAGTCTTTCTGTTGTACATATGTCTACATTTGCCTTAATGGATTTTGAACGGTAAGTCTCCTAGAAACAGATAATAAGTTCAGGAAAGTGCTGTTTATGGGTTTAAGATACAGTAGCTATAAATAATATTTGACTCTCTCTTTTCTTAGTTCTTTAAAGTGCACCTGCTGAGGTCATTTGCTGCAGCAGTCTTGGCCTACTTTTGCTGCAGTTGACTCAGTAGAGAAGAATTAGGCCAATACTTAGCCCTTGTGAAAATTCCTGTCCTAAATGTATTTGAATTTGCCTTAGCCTTCCACTTCTGATTTGTCTCTTTGGAACAGAACAAAGTGCTATATGCTTCAGAGGATAGGTGGGAACAAGCATCATTAGTTCCAATGTCATTTTGTGGCATGGGGAGGAGCAGAAAGCAGTGAACCTGAAGTAAATGAATCGTAATGACCTCAAACCATGAGAGTCTGCTGCAATTTTAGCTTGGTTTGCATAATCCTGATTGTTATGCCTGCTTTAAAGTCTTAATTGGTCGTGTAACTTTGTAGACTTCTGTTCTCCAGGTAATGTAAAATATGAGTCATCCTAGAAAGGCTCAGTCATTGCTACTGGCAGCCAGAATATGAGAGTCTATTTGGGATGCAGGATCAGTTTTTTTACACCTTTCTGGAAGCACTGAGTTGGTTATTGTTGAAGGGCAGCCATGTCTTCTTTTTTTCTTTCTGAGCTGGAAGGGAATTTCAAAAAGGAACACAAAACAGTTGCTGGAGGACACAGCAGTTTTGACAGATGGATTGGGGTCATGTTCAGTATTCAGATATAATTTCATGTTCAGATTTGGAATTCTCGAGGTAATAATTTAAATTAGTGTGAAACATTTATAAAATATTAATAAGACTTTGGACAAATGGCACACATCATTCTTGCCGTCTTTGGGGCCAGTAAAAAAAAAAAAAAAAAAAAACCAAGCCTTTGTCCATGTAGTAAATTAATTTAAAGGAATACAAGAAAATTGGAAAGCCCTATTTTGGAAGTAGACTCTCAAAATACTTTGGGCATTCTCTGTCAGATTTATCCTACCTGTCTCCCACCCTTTGCCTCGGGACCCCGGGTTAGGCAGCTGAGTCAACTCATTTGAATTCTAGAAACGTGCCCCTCTTTTGTTGATTACAGAAAGACAAATGACTTTGCCAAAGGAGATCTGAAGTGCTTGGCTGAGTGCCCAGAGTCTGTGTCTAGACCATATCAATGTTAGTGAGCAGAGCAGTGCAATAAAAGTGGGCCTTTTCAAGTGAGTCATTTGTGGTGAGCTGGCACACATTGGCACTGAGATAGGACTGGTCAGGATGAGCTTGAGTCTGGTGCCATGGACAAAGTGCTGTGATCACTGGATGCATTCCTGGAGCACATTTGCTGTCCTTTCTCCAAAAGGAATCTGGTGTCCATACTCTAAGACTGTCCTAAGTTTAACCCAAAATATGATCAGAGGTGGTAATGAGGAGGTTTGCAGAATAAGCGTTCTTCCAATCTGTTCTGAAATGCAAATGTAGCCAGGCTTTTTTCTTTTTTTTTAGATTCTACAGAAAAGAAATGGTTATAGAAATGTTCTAAGCCCACCTGGACACCTACCTGTGCAACCTGGTCAAGGAAGCCTGCTTTGGCAGGGGGATTGAACTAGATGATCTTTAGAGGTCCCATCCATCCCCTACAATTCTGTGATTCTGTGATTCTTCTGATTATGTTTTTGTATTAACACCGGTGAGACCTCCGTTTTATTTTTCCATTATCTTCAGCTTTGAGGGTGTAACAACCACTTTGGTGTGTTCAGATGGACAAAGGGGATCTTGTAATCTAGCTTATCTGGGCATATGCTCATGAGGTACTGATGACAAGAAGTGCGTTTTGCTACGATTTAGAGCCTGTTTCTTTTCATCAACTGTGCCAATCTCTGCCAAAATGTCATGTAGTGAACAATGAATAACAGGTGTGATATTGATTACCTTAGTCATTTTAGACATGGAACAGTGAAGAGGACCATGTTAGCATCTGGATGAGTAGTGAACAGTAGTTAAACTCTTGCTGTGTGGCAATTTTGAGGGGATATTTGAACTATGAGTTTACAGAAAGCTTTTTTACGTTCCTATCATGAGTGTTTGATCTCTGCTCATAAATAGAGATATTCCATTAAACTGTTTTACTAAATGCACTTTGAAACTAATTAATAAAGTTATGCATTATGTTTTCTCAACGGCTTAAACCTTTTAGGAGAGTTAGTCCTTGGTGAAATGTCACACAGAAATTTATCTTTCAGATGGGAAAAGTCCATACCTTCTCCAAGGCACAAGCTTCTAATCTCAGCAGTAATTTCAGTACAAAACTCGTGTGCAAGGCCTAAATCAGGTCTTGTTATCACATCACTGCACTGTTCTGTTTCTTTTAGGTTCTTGCATCGTGATCACTGGCTTTGTGAAACAGCCTTAGCAGAGCTTGCTTTCTCACTTGATTCTTGGAAACTGGAGATTATTTCTACAGTACTAGAGGTCACACTTCAAGTCTGGAGAAGGGAAGGCTCAGGGGAGACCATATAGCAGTCTACAACTACCTGAAAGGAGGTTGTGGTGAGGTGGGTGTCAGCCTCTTCTCACAGGTAGCAGAGATAGGATGAGAGGTAATGACCTTAAGTTGTACTGGTGGGGGAGAGTTCAGTTTAGATATAGAAAAAATTTCTTCTCAGGAAAAGCAGTGCTGCAGTGGCACAGGCTGCCCAGGGAGGAGGTGAAGTCACTGTCACTGGAGGTGTTCAGGAACCATGCAGATGTGGCACTAAGGTACGTGGTTAGTGGGCATGGTTGGGTGAGTTGACAGTTAGACTAAATGATCATACTGGTCTTTTCCAACCTTTATGATTCTATGGTTTGTTACTTTGCATAGATCTACTCTAGGGGTAATTGGGTATTTCTAAATAGATAAAATAAATGCTGAGAGACCAGCTAAAAAGAGAGTAACTTGGCTGAACTGTGACAGCAAGCTGTATTGCAGAAGAGGCAGTGTAGGCTGCAAAATGTCTTTGTTCAGAAGTTGGACACCACAGACTACAACACTTAGGAGCACGGTTAACTCCAACATAGTGTTGTTGCTGTCTTAAATGCAGCACCACTTTGTCATGGTTTTTTTTGCTTGTTTGTTCTTAAGACAAACTAGAATTTTTAAAACAAAAGATTTTGCTAGAGGTCTTCAAATACTGCTTCTCTCTGAATAGGAGTTTGTGACCCTTCAAGAAAAAATGAATGGATAACTCAACAACCAGTGAGCTTAGTTCAGGGCTTTTCTCACAGTGCAAGCAAGCAGGTGGATTGTGAAGTAATGCCTCCCTGTTTTGGAAATTAATTTTTTCATACCTGTGGAAGTGTCTTACGTTCCTCAGTGATGGTTTTGCACTGTTTCTCCTGTGCGAATTCCTTGCCCAAGACAATAAAATCTGAAGTGAGAGACAATTCATAAAGCTCCTCCACCACCCCAAGTTTTGTAAAGCATTACCCTTTTGTTATGTCCTCTGTTCCATTTTAAAAAAGTGCTGTTACCATGACAACTCTTGCCCACACTGGAAATCCATTATTAGGAGTTTCTGGCTTGGGTTTTATTTGCACATGCTGCAAACAGCACTGTTGTTAAACAGACTGCTGGTTGTTCTTCCAGTCACTGAGTTAGGTGGGTGATGTGACAATAGCTACAACTTTTTGATTGCAGGTAAGAGTAGTCATGAACAGCTCTGCATAGCTCTCTACTTCTGTGTATTGCTTGCATTGTATGTTAGTTTTTCTTTACAATCTGAAGCCATGCTTACTTGTTTAAATTATCAAATAACTTGGAAAAATGTTTGGTTCTTTTTTTTATTTACTTAACATCCTTTTTATGAGACATTTGATTAGATGCTTTCTCCTCATTTCAATAATGTTTTGATTTTTTTTTTTTTTGTATATTTGGTGTATTCTGTGTCTTTATTAGACTTCTTTTTGTCATTGGATTATGAATTTAAGTCTTAAAAATGATGTTTGATGCTGCACTTTGTCTTGTGCGTAAATACTAACTAATTCTTGCTAGTCCTGTTAGATAATAGAAAATTTATCGTGAAGTAATTTTTTCTGTTAATTTCTAGTAGTGTATAGTAATGTTGTCAGCTTGCATTACCAAAGGCTATATTATGATTTCATGATTTGTTCTATGGGACTGCAGTAAAAGATTGTGTTGTATAAATTTGGCATTTTGTTTTTTTCTTTTTCATTTTAGGAATTTCTATGGGATGCAGATCATGCTACTGAAATGCACTAGGGTAAAGGATGTGTTCTGCATTTCTCTCAGGAGTCTTCCAATACATTTGCTTAATTACCTTTTAATGACATTCTAAGTGAGCTGATGTGAAATAAATGACCTTGAATCATGAGTGAAGAAAAAAACTTTGGTGTATCCCAGAAAATGTTGTCTCCTTCAAGAAGCACTAGCAGCTGCTCCTCTAAGCAGGGAAGTCGACAGGTAATGCAACCAAACTGAACTCATTTACAAGATTGGCTGTTACTTTTGCTTCTGAATATTGGTGAATTTTTTAAATTCTGTTTTCCTATTTCTTGTTTTATTTGATCACTTCTTTGGTTTCTCTGTTTTTTGTGTGTGGTTTTTTTTTTTTTTAAAGTTCCGTAGTAGCATCTTGCTTTTAGTGAAATGCACTGAACCTGTTTTACAAATACTACTTTTAAAATAGTGTATATAACCTGCCTGAATAGCAGGCTCTTGTCGAACTGGAATGCTAACAGCAAATCTTTGTAATGAAATATTACTGCTGTGGAGGCTTGATCCTGAAATCCCAAGTCCTCCCTGCAAGATAACATTTCTGTGGTAGAATATTGGGTAACAGCTCTGCTTATTTCAAGTTTTCAGGGAAAGGTTTGCATGAAAGAGAATGCATTTTTCCAAAACTTGACATTGAAAATGTTCATGTGAGTGCCTGTATGCTGGTTGTTGTAGTAGAAACGTAGTTAAGAAAATACATATTTTTATAACATAATGCATCTAGATGCCTGATTCTGTATGAAAAATGAAGCCATAAATTGTCTTCTGCAAAAGTGATCATTTATGCTATTCTTTCAGCCTTATAGTGAAAAGCTGATAGTAAGCATTTGTACTTGATAAGCGAGACTGCTGAAGACAGCAGCTTTTGCATGTGGGCAAGAATTATTGACCTGTAGCACTGCTGAAAATCAAGCTTAAATACACTCAAACCATGCTTGCAAAATGATGAGCAATACACCCAACGTACATAAACTTTTATTTGTACAGATGCTACTTTAGTGGAGCTCTTGGAGCTGCTTCAGGTTGAAATGTTAATTGGAATTGAGCATCCAAATCCCCTTACAGCTTTGGAGAATGCAGCTGCATGTTGAAAGAGCACCTGCTTTTCTGGGCCTTCTGACCCTACACCTACAGTCTGCAATTCTTGCATTTTAAAGTGCTATGCTTGTAAGAATTGCTGTGCTCTTCTCATACACTAAGCAAGTAAATCCTTGCTTTCATGACACTTTTTTTTTCCTTCAACATTATTTTTTATATCCTCACTATGAGATTACCTTTAAAGGCATAATTTAAAACATTTGGTATTGTCTGTTCCAACAGCTCCAGTCAATCATATGCTATCACATAGTATTTAAATAATAAGATTTATATGAGTGTGTCTAAATCCCTTGGTGCATTACAAAGCCAGTACAATCACTGTACTTATGCAGGAGCAATTTATACAAGAAAATCACTTACTGCCATTTAACATGTTAGAATCTGTAGAAAAGCTGAGGCTTTTGATACTATTGCTGGTGGATCCCATTTCTTACCCATTTTGTTCTCACCTGTACTCTTTGGAGGAAAGGAATAAATCAGTAAGGTTTAATATCATCTTGTCTGTCCCCAGTTTTTTGAACCTTGATCATCTGTACAAAAATGCAAGGTATGCATAGAATGACAGAATGCATACGTGACAGGTGTGGCAGATAGAATTTACTGTTTTATTTGTATTCCAGGTGCATCTGTGTTCCTTGTCAGGCAGATGGCTAAGTTGCTTCATGCACCTATCAGGTCAAACTGAATGAAGGTGTAAAGTAGGTTGTTTCCCAGTCTATTTTGAAGGCAGTACAGTTCATCTTTCTTCATACCAGGCATGGTGATAAATATGTCCACTTTGATTAAAGTTTCAGTATTACAATTTTTATGGTCAGTCACTGCAGTACCAAGTAAGTAACTGGATTCTTTTGCATCTAGGCAACCTAAACGAGTCCAATGACTTGTCTATGTTTTCAGGAAGTGTTAACGATAAGCCAGCTTGCATGAGTTGGGGCAGCTCATGGGACTTATATGCTGAGAAATAATAGCTAAGCAAGGCTAAAATTTTTGCTTGCTTGCTTTTCATATATACCCTGACAATTTAGAAATATTTGTTTTTAGAAATAACATGCAATTTTTAGTGTCTTTATGATTTCTCTTTTTTAATAAAGACTTCTTTGTTTGTATGGAAGTCTTTAATACTTATCTACCCCTTTTCTTATTAAATATAATAATTTCCAACCTCATCCTATAGCTTTGTTTGCATCTGCTGAAGTGATTGTGAGGTCTTAAAATAGTCTACAACGCTAAAACAAACAAACAAATCTAAATTACAGTTTTTTTCAGGATTGTCAATGTTGTATAGGAATTGTTAAATCACAGCCTGAAACAGTGATTGAGCACCTGGTGAAAGGACACAGCCAGCCCTGGGAGCACAGGTGAAAGCAATTCATCTGTGCAACCAGAAGGCCTGGAATCTGGCTCCACCCCTCCTTAAGCCTCATGTAAGGGCTGGTTGCCATAAGGCAGGGATCTCTTCCAGGAGATCCCTCCTTGTGGAGAGTTCAGTGAGCCCTGATCCTTGGGATGGGTAAGCAAACCTTTCTTTCTTTAACTGGATTGTGGCTATCATCCTTTTTTGGGTAATTCAGTACTGGTTATCTCCCCTTGTGTTTCTCTATACAGGCATATGTGTGTAGCAGTGTATTGTTGTTCCTTATTTTATTCTCTGATGTTTTTTTATATCTTTCATGTGACTTTTTTTTTTTTTTTTTTTACATTGAAGTAGTCATGCAGCTTACAGAACAAACTGCTTTGCTGAGGAAAGCAAAGATTTAAATAACCTGTACAGTATGCACTCTGGATGTTTACTTGAAAATAACTTATGTGGGTCTTTTTTCCCATATGATTTTAAAATTCATTTGTTAATTAGAATTTGCTTTGATAGAAGGTTTCAGTGAAAGTTTTGATGAATGTTAATCTCTGCTGCATGCAGAAAGATGGTCCTTTAGGTCTGACAAAGTCAATCCACTGCAATGCTTACTAGCCTGGACTCACTAGTGCTTTGAGAGAGTCTCTAGTCTTGCAATTTATTAAGACCTGCACCTTCTTAAAGGGACCTTCTCTTTACTAGTGTAGATTGCAATATAATAACATGGAATTGCCAGAATCTTTCCATGACAATGTAGAGTTCAGTTATTTTCAGTCTCTTCTCTCCTTTCTCGCAGAGGAGTTCTTGTCACGTTTCGTTGAATACTATTGTTTTTATCATTAATTGCTCCTTTTTCTTCTCAGCTTCTTGTACTAGTGCAAGGTGGAGCTTTGTCGACTGTCCGCAATATCCACCTCCTAGTAGGTGTTGTCAACCAGGTGCCTAACAAGACTGGGATGAATAAGGTCGCCAACTGAGAGTTACTTGTCCTTCTCCTCTGCATGTTAGTTTAAATAGAAGCAGAGGTGTACTGTGCAGAAAACAGCAGCAATCTGAAGTTCTATAGAACTTCTAAAGTATCTCCTGTATAAAATATAAAAAGTATCACACGTACAACATATAGGCTTTGTTTGTTTTTTGTTGTTTTTTTTTTTTCCAAAGCCCTATTAGGAGAACAGTATGATACTGTTAACTCCTGTATTAACAGTGTTTTGAAAGTTTAAGTAATTTTGCCATGTGCTCTGTGGAATGTGGAGTGAATAGTTGATTTTCATTTTCTTTCCTTTATCTACCAGTTTGATGGAAGGCTTTGTCAAACCTTTGTGTTCCTTTCAAGCACTGTCAAAGCTAGGCTCATTACTTGCAAGTTAATGACAGATCTGCCTGGGTGCTTTTTTCTGTGCTGCTGATTTGACGTGGACATGGTAGTTCTTTTAATCTAGTTAAGTGAAAGTGAACCCTAGAAAAATCAGGAGGGCTCCTTTTCGTTTGTATTTTTTTTCCCCATAGTAGTGGGATCTAAGCTTCCCCTAGTCCTAAAGCCCATTGAAAGTACACTGGCATCGAGCAGTAAGCAACGTGAGATTGGGATGTGAAACCACGGATGTGTAAGGCTGTCCCTGGGGTCCCAGTGGTTGCTAAAATGTAGTTATTGCTCCTCACAGAGCGTCATGCGTCAGCGTTGTGGAGCATAAATGGAGACTTGTGATACTGTGGCTGCTGTGTGTTGATTGAAACAGACCTGCAGGACTTTGAGAGGCCTGCTCCTGCCTTTTGCTAAACTTGGTGTCCCTTTTCTGTCAGATGCAATGCATTTGCAGCGTGAACAGAAGATGCTAACAGTTAACACTGTTCCACTCTGTGCACCTCACCTTGAAGCCTCATAATAGGTTAGAGGCTGCTGCCACATCCTATCTCTCTGCCTTTCTCTGTCAGTCACAGGAGGGCCTGTCTTCTACAAAGTTGCAGCTCAGACTGTTTTGTGAACAAGGAAAACTGGTATTGGTCATTTGAACTGACCTACGTGCAAAAGAAGATAGGTTGTGATAATAATTTCTAAGTCTAATATGCTAATGAACTTTTTAAATAAATACAGTAGGGAAAAGCCTTATGAGAGGAGAGCTGCTTAAAAATAGTCCGTGTTCTAAAAAAGAAAATTGAGTAATTTCTGCCAATTTTATGAACCGTAACAAATGCTTTAGTTGCAGCTGATGCCAGCCCTTATCCTCCACAAAGCAAGCTTCTATTTTTGGCACTTTAAAATATTCGGTACAACTGACTGCATTTTATACTGGAAGAGAGTCTGGCACTGTCATCTCTTTCATTTGGGAAGCAGTAAGTGCAAGCATCAGTCTGAGAGCCGTTCAAATTTGTTACTTCATTCTTTCTCCTGAAATAATTCACCTTGAGGAGCTGTATGTATGCAATATTGCAGAAAACAAGAAGGCTTTTATTAAATATAGAAAATGACTGCAGTTACCTAATAGCAGACTTATCTCTAGAGACTGAAGTGTATGTGTGTTTGTTTTTTTTTTCCTTATCCATAGGAACCCTTCAACTATAGTGTGAATTCCTCTGCTGATCTAAAATGAGCATCTTTGAACCTGTGCTATGTAACAATAGTGCTTCCTCCCACAACCTTGAGTGGAGTGTCTGCCTCAGGCGGCAAATGCAGAGTTGATCGTTTTGTGCACATACTGGTCCATAATAATGCAAAATCTTTGGTAGGGTTGTAATCTTTAAACATTACTAGTCTGGAACTGGGCACTGTTAATGCAATTCAGCTGTTGTTTTGTTTTTTCATTTCAGAAGGAGGTGGGTGTTGCAAAGCAGTAATGTTTTGTGGGTATTTGCCCTCAATTTAGCATGGTGGTTTTGGGGTATCTTTTCCAGTTCTCTATGTGTGGTAAGAATCAATAAAATAAACCATAATCTGAATGCTTCCAGTACCTTTCAGGAAATCCTGTATTTCCAATTTGCTCCTCAGACATTTCAGATATTTCAGATGAGAACAGATAATAACCAACCAGTTTGATTAATTTGTCTTCATTTTAGAGTAAGCAGTTGTTTTTTTTTTTGTTTTTTTTTTTTCTGCTTCTGCAGCAGCTGATGCTTTTTACTCATTAAATGTGGTGTCAGATATCTTGAAGAATTAAATAATGATGAAAATCCTGGTAGGGTTTTGAACCCCAAAAAAAATTAAAAAAAAAAAAAAAAAAAAAAAAAAAAAAAAGTCACAGTGCAATGTTTTGGAAGCTGTGGGAGTTAGAGGCTCAGATGGGAAAGGTTCTAGCCAGAAGGTGCCAACAGAACCAAATGCTTGCTGTTATTGCGGTGTTGAGTCTAGTAGTTATCCAGTGGTTTTCCAAGCTGTTCTCTGAAATATTCATTGCATTTCCTTGGTTAATAAAGTTGATTAAATAGTCCTGTGCTTTTAAAAGTTCTGAACCTATATCCAGTTCATTTTATGAACTTTTAATGTAAAGTTTGCAATTGAATTGTGAGGTTCGCAGATTAACAGAAAAGTGAGTAGGAGCCTTGCCATCACCTGAGATTTGGCCAGCTGTTGGTCCTAGTCAAAGGGTGCTCCTACTTCTGCTTTTCTTTCTGTTTTCACACTTTTTCATTGTAAAGGTGCTTTTTGAACAGCTTGCTGACTAGTAGAAACAGTGAGAAATGCGGATTTTGTTCAGGAACAGGGGAAACCTCTTATGCCTGGGCTGCAGAAGCTGCCCAAAGTAAACCTTATTTGAAATACAGGCCAGGAATATGCACTATATTTAAAAGTTTTACCCAAACTATTGACACAGCATGTATTCCAGGTGGGAGTACTACAGCTCTGCTATTTCTCAGCTGCTTTCTTTGTCTTTACCTCATATGCCCAATGTAGAATGGATCTAATTTCAGCAGTCTCTTTTTTTCCCAAATTTATCCCTATTAAAAAAGTGAATCTGGATTCTTGCTTTTTTGACTGTGCTCAAATTTGTTCTTGTTTCCTACAAGTAGACTGCTCTGTTAACAATATGCTGTGTTTAATCTTAAGCAAAGACTTTGAGAACTGGATCCAAAGTTCAAGAAATGTGATTCATTAGGCAGAACAATAAGAATACTGAAAAGGTCATACTGCTTGCTAGTCTTGACTGCTATCAGGTTGGTTTTCAATGGAAAAAATTGTTTGTATACTGCAGTGTAATATATTTTGAATAAGGCAGTGGAAATAACTTGTTTGGTAATCATGTAATACAATTTTTAAACTCTTCTGGCTAATTTCAAGAAGGAAAAAACAGCCGTGAACATGACGTTATTCTTAATGTTCAAAATGTTCCTATTAGTTCTTAATTAGAATCATCTTTCACTTGTTCCATCAGGTTTCATTACTTTTTAACATTTACCTCTTTTCAAGTCCCCAGTTTGAAAAGTCTCATGTCAGTATTAGTTTTTTATTGGCTCATTTACAGAACATATTTCCCAAGGAGGGGTGATTTTATCCACCTGTGGATAGGAAGTAGCAGTAAGTTCAGTAGTTACTGACTTAATATAAATTGTAGCATTACTCTGTACTTGATATTTTAAGAGGCTGCTCAGGCATCATAGACTCCTAATGCTAGTAATTATAAAAGTGTTAATTAAATAATCTTCAACTAGAAAAAGAATTCCAAACTCACTGTAGAAAGCATTTGATGGCCAAGCCTTTCCATTAATGGTAAAAGAGTTGGTGGAATATCATTTCTTTTTTGCTTTCGAGGTTGAAAGGCTCTGTCAAAAAAGAAAAAAAAACACCTTAATTGTGGAAGCTTATAGCTGCCTTTGTACTTCAATAGCTGTCAAGCTGCAGCTAGCAAGCTGCAGCAAACTGTCACTACAAGGGCACAAGCTGGCTCTGCTTCATTCTCTGATGGCTTCACCCCACAAAAGGCTCACCCTGGTGTCTTGCAGCAGAGTGTGCACTGCTGTGGTTCGTGATGAGCTGATATGCTGGCAACAGCCCAGGGAGCCTTCTGCCTGCCTTCAGCACATTAACTCCTTGTGTCTGAGTAGCTTCTCTCTTCCCTGACCTGATGAGAATAATTCATCCCTAAGCAGGGGAGAATCCATGATTATTCAGACTCCGATGTGAATCCCAAATAGACAAAAATGAATAAAGAATATGGAGCATAACTTCTTGTTTTCTTAGGAAAAATAGTAATATAGTTTCTATATATAGTAGACATGAAATCATGATATTTAAGTAGCTGTCAAAATATTCTAGATTGGAGGAATTAAAGAAGCATAAAATGCATGCTATAATAACTTCATTTAGCGTGACTGCAGTTTTGACTTACCTTCAGGTGGCAGGTCTGGAGAAGAGGGGGCTTGGGGAGATCTTCTTGCTCTCTACAGCTACCAAAAGGGAGGTTGTGATGAGATGGGAGTCAGCTGCTTCTCCTGTGTAACTAGTGGTAGGACTAAAGGAAATGGTCTCAAGTTGTGCTGGGGAGATTTGGATTGGTTGTTAGCAGTACTATTTCTCTGAAGGAGTGGTCAGATGCTGGAGCAAGGTGCCCAGTGAGGTGGTACAGTCACCAACCCCAGAGGTGTTTATATGTTGTACTGGGGGACATTATTTAGTGGGAGATATTGATGGTAGGTGAACAGTTGATCTTGGATGTCTTTTCCAGCCTTGGTGATTCTGTGGTTCTGTGATAACTATGTGATCTGTAGAGTGTTGAATGGTGAGAGCTGGTTAACCCCATTTCTGATGCTTGCATTCTTTTCTGTAGGATTGGCAGAGTGAACACAAGTCAGAGAAGCTGGCCAGCTTTGTAGTTTGTTCCATAAAATGCAGTGCAAGGAAGATAATAGCAAAATAGTGGAGTGCTGCCAGTAACATCTTGGAATAAGAGGTCGTGTTGATTAAGCTGTTTAATGTATGTCTTTTTGAAGATGATTTGCCATTTTGTCTTTTCACTCTGGTAATAGGCATACATAACCTGATGTAACTTCTGTTGGGTTTTTTTTGTTTGTTTTTTAGCTGAATGTGAATGATCCTGGAGATGGGAGCACATCCAATGCCTTTGTTAATTTTTGTTTTAAAGTTTTTGAGTCAGTAAAATCTGGGAAGGGGAAAAGAGAATACTTCATTTTAGCTTAAATGAAAATGACTACAAATACTCGTGTAGTATTCTGTTTTCACCTAAGTATTTCACAGTGCTCTTTCGTATTGTTAAATTCTACAGATTACGGTTTTCCTCTTTTTCATGTACATATATATATAGCAATGATACAAGCACATGAAATTTTCTGACAGTTTTTACTAATTATGGATCTGTGAAATCCCATGATAGCTGGTGATAAGTCATTCATGAGGTTTCTGATCAGAAATCTTGAAATTTGTGTTATGTGGTCATTAGCTGTTTTTCAACAAAAAAGAATTGTAAAAAATATTCTCTCTTTTCTGCTGGGTGGTTGCAGAATATTTCATACAAGACTTGCTGATGGCAAGAGACTCTTCTAACTAGAGTTGTACATGATTAAACTGGGGGAATATTTTTCTTATACTCTCCTCACCATGTTCCTCATAATATTTCAGATAAATAGGTTCTTATCTTTTTGGTTTTTTTTATTTTTCTAAGAAGGCTGCAGTTCATAAGAAAATACATATCCTTGAGCTATCTAGTATAGACAAAAATGTGCTATAGTCTTCAGAGTCTTTTATTTCTTTTTCATAATCTGCAAATACATCTTTTTTAGTATAGGCTGTTTCTACACGTGACAGCAGAAATCTTTTTATGGTAAATTGTGACCAGGCTGTGGGTATAGGTATGTACAGGTAAATCATAGGATGACTTACGTTGGAGGGAACCTTAAAGATCACCTACTTCCAACCACCCCTGCCTGTGGGTAGGGTTGCCACCCACTAAATCAGACTGTCCAGGGCCCCACCCAGCCTGGCTCTTTTATCATCTTCCTCTGAACCCACTGCAGCAGCTCCCCTTATTTCCTGTACTGGGGACCCCAGGCCTGCACACAGTACTCTAGACAGGACCTTGCAAGGGCAGAGCAGATTGGAACAATCAATTCCCTCTCCCCACTAACCCTAACCCTTTTGATGCAGCACAGAATACAGGTGGTCTTCCTGTCTACAAGAGCACACTGCTGGCTCATGTCCAGCTTTTTGTTCCAGAACCTCCAAGTCTTTCTCTGCAGGATTCCTCTCAATGAATTCTTCTCCAGGTCTGTATGTGTCTGGGATAGCCCTGGCCTGAGCACAACCCTTTCTCTTGGCCTTGTGAAACCTGTTAAGTTCACATGGACCTACTTTTCAAGCCTGTTCAGATCCTTCTGGAGGTTCTCTTCCTTTTGTTGTATCAACTGTACTGCTCACAGGAGCATGCTGCTGGTTCTTGGTCAACCTGTGCCATCAGAACACCCAGATTCTTCTCCACGGAGCTCCTTTCTAGCAAATCAGCCTTTAAACCTGTACTGATGCGTGCAATTATTCCTCCTCAATGTAGGACTCCATATTTGCCCTTTTTGAACCTCATAAGTCTCCATCTAACTCTCCAACCCGTCCAGGCCTTGCTGAATGACAGCACAGCTTTCTGGTGTGTCAGCCACTTCTGCCTTTGCATCATTGGCAAACTTGCTGAGGGTGCTCTCTATCCTATCATCCAGGTCATTGATGCTGTGTGTACTTCTTCACAGTGTAACTTTTATTCAGGATTTTTCAGTCTTTTAATTTCTTACCTAATAGAAAAATGTTGATAGTAGATGACTTATTAAATAAGCCTTTTCTATTTTATCATCACATGTTTAATTTACTGTTGCATTGTTATTATTTACAGTTTCTTACCTTTATTACTATAGACATCCAGGTAATGAGGTGCTGAGGAAGTTATTAATGATGGAACCCTGTAGTTTGACTTTTTACTCATCTTGGATCTGTCTTAGCAGTTCTGTTAGTTGGAAGAAACAAGATCTAGATTTGTATTTTCTGTTTAAGCAGGACAGCTGGGAAATTGTAGAAGGACTCCGGGGAGCAATGAATTGTACCCAGGAACCACAGAAACAGGAAGGCTGCTTGCTGAAAAAAAGAAAATGGCCTTTGAAGGGCTGGCACAAGGTAATAAAGGAACATCTGTATGAAAGCCTGGTGCCATGTAAATGTGACATACTGAATGTGTTGTTACTGGAGAGAGAAGAAAAAAAAAAAAAAAAAAAACAAACAAAAAAAAAAAAACAAAACTAAGGACAGGGAAAGATGTTCTCTGAATAAATGTGCGGGTGTGTTTCAGTGGTATTTTTTTGGTTTTGTTTCCTTTGGTTGTTTTTTTTTTTTTTTGGCTGTTCATGTGACTTTTCTTTTAATTCTTTTCTTTTTTGCAGAGATACTTCTTTTTGGACAGAGGGATTTTGAAGTATTCTAAATGCCAAGCTGATGTAAGTGATTTAAAATCCTTTAAAGCCAGTATAAGATAACAACAGTATTTTATTTTATCTGAAATAATAATTTCATATTGATAGTAAAGAGAAGTAGAGTTTCAGCAGCTCTTAACAGCAGAGTGAATGCAGAAGAAGGATGATCAAAGCAGGTAATGTCCATCTTGAAGAATTCTAGGGTTATTGTATTCTTTTCTATTTTCTGCAGATAGAGAGAGGGAAACTTCATGGCTGTATTGATGTTGGACTTTCTGTCATGTCTGTAAAGAAATCAACAAAATGTATAGACTTAGATACTGAAGAGCAGATATATCATCTGAAGGTAAGTCTTTTAACATTGTTCAAAATTTGCTCCCCGTACCGTAGGAGTATAACAACATGAAGTCTGTGTGGTGAAGATCATGTCTATTTTTAACAGCAGGAGATCTATTAATTTCACTTATAGCTTAACTTTTAGTCTCAATGGACTAGTTTTACATTTCACAACATGAGAAGCTTTGCTGTTCCAGACTCAGTACCCCACTGCATTTGGTGGTAGTTGAACCTTGATGAAACCTCAAAACTTGCAGCTAAGAAGTGACAAATTTTGTTTGCTTTTTTTTCTCTCTAGAAATTGCTAAGCAGTGGGTTTTGCATTGCAATCATAGCTCTGATAACTGAAGTTTCTTTTTTGTTTTTATTTTATCCAGTGACTAATTTTGTCATGCTTAAGCTCATGCGTAGTATCTTCTAGTAGGAGCAAAACTTTTAGAAAAGCTTTCCTGGTATTTTGCCAGTAGAAATCAACCAGGCTAGCTATCTGATGAGTACAAGATATCTTAGTTTCTTTGCTAACAATTTTGAATGTGGGTGTTATAACATCTGAAATTTTGTATAGGTGAAATCTCAGGAGCTGTTTGATGAGTGGGTGGCAAAGCTTCGTCATCACAGGATGTATCGTCAGAATGAAATCTCCATGTTTCCTCATGACGCCAATAATCTTTTCTTCCCAGTATCTACTACTGTGGATTCTGGCCCTGGTCTGTGTGATTTGACTCCAAGTAGAAAGGTAATAGTGATGATTTACAAACAATGAGCTTTTATCAGTGATTAAATTAGCCTGATTTGTTTTGAAGTAAAGAGCATAATGAAAATTTGTATGGGTTTAATTTGTGGTCTATAAAGAGCAAAATATTAGTATCTGTAAATTTACTCCAGCAAGTACTTTTCTCTGTGATATTGGTAAATTTTTTAATGTTGTCCCAGTGTTTTAAAGAAGTAAATTATATTTTCACAATGACTTTTAAAACTGGATATTAAGTTGGAATCCTCATGATTTTTGACTGTATACTATTATTTGTCTGATACGTGCTGGTGAATGTTAATGTGAGTCACAGAAGAGCACTCAGTTACATCTATATATATTTCCTCTTCTCAGATTTGCATTTTTTCTTAGCTGATAAAACCTCTCCCTTATACAGTAATACATCTGACTGTGGTTAACTAGTAGATAGGGATTATTGAACAGCTGTAACCTAAGAGTACTGCTTACACCTTGTGAGGTAGCCTCACAAAACAGTGATTTTATTGAGCACCTGAACACAGTCTGTCTCCAGCACTTTGCATATTGACTGGCTGATGTTCACAAAAGAAATGCTTCTGCTGTAGTGTAGAACCAGACCTCTTTTGAGAAAATATTTTTTTTTTAAAGCAATATTGTGCTGTACTTACTGTAACTTTTCTGTCAACTCCACAAATATATCTTATGCAGCAGTCACTTCTTTGTTATCCTACTGCCTAAGGTATTCTTTTTCCTGGCTATATTGCTGTACAGTCTGAGCAGGTTCATTTCACACTACCTGTAGTTTGAGGATTTTCTTTTTACTGATTTGATGGAACTCCTCCTGAGCAGTCAGCAGCACATTTATCATTGTGTACTGAGGAGTCTCCATCTGTCAAATTTTAGGTGGATGTTTAGGAGTGCTTTGTCAACTTATCCAGTATTTTTTCTCACACATCTTTTTTGCCTTCGAAGATGCACAGCACAGTGCATCCTCTGCTACTAACAGGAGAAAAAAAAAATGTAGGAAATAAATGTGGAGTGTTTATACTTCCCCTTCTGACCCTGAAAGACTGTTAAAGATGAGACAGCATCTCTTATTTAGCTACGTGTGCGTCTCTGGCTTGATAAAAGTATAATAGCTGCATAAGACTAAATCTGTGCTGCATTACAATGGGGGTTGAATAGCTATAGTATCATTTGGAACAGTGTCATTCTGAAGTTTGACTGTAGCTGTGTGGAGCTTAGGGTCTGTCTAAAAGGTCCTGATATGAGAGAATATTTGCTACTGTGCCAGGACAATGCTGTAGCTGAATGACAATTTTTTTTTTTCACCAAGCACAAACATGTGCCAGAATTGCTTATGGCTATTGGCTGAGAGGGAGGGGATCTGTGCACAATGGCAACTGAAAGAGCAGACTTGCCCTCTGGTAACAGCAGTGTTCAGCAGAGAGCAGTGTGTGTGGCTTTGTGGAGCCAGCACCTCTGTGACTCTGACAGCCAGTCTGCGAGGAAATGGAAAACCTTCTGGGGCACTCGAGTTCTTTTCTCCCAGAAGACAACTTGGATAGAAGGGGAGTACGATGTTGAGGGCAAAAATAGAACATAACAATGTCTATTTATGCCTTTGCTCTCAAAGAATAATAGAAAATATATAAAAAGGATCTACGTGACCAGCATATGTAAAATCTGTGCTTGCTGTCAGGTTATTAACTATTTCTTCTTTAGCGTGAGAGACTCTAATTCACTTTTAATTTATTAATCCAGATTTGCACTGCAAAGAAGCCCTGCTTATTTTCATGTGAAAAATAGAAGGGGATAGTTCTTAAGCTGCAGTTAATCACCTTAGCTCTGCTGAAGCTAAATGGAGGTTTGCCAATTTACACCAGCCCTAGGCTAATGTTCATTGATATCAATCCAATGGATAAATATTTTGGGAAAAACATAACTAGTGAACTTTGCATTGCATTCTGTTTGCCTTTAGAGACACCTGGTCAATTTTCACACTTTTTAAATAGCTCTTAGAGAATGAATGTATGTATCTATGTATATTTATGTGAAATTCTTGGATTCTAATGCTCAACCATACTGATTACAATTAAAATTAAGCTAACTGGAGCTTCACAAACTCTCTCTTGACTGTTTCTTAGCAATGTCGTCTTGTTTCTTTGCTCTTAATTATGCCCTTCACGTATATATGTTCTGGAAGAGAATTGGTTATCTTGCATTAGATAAACGTGGGATTTTTCTCCCAACGTCAACACGTTCCTTATCTTTAAGTTCAGTGCACTTCAGCTTTGAAAGGTACTGGAATCATTTGTGTTTATGTATGCAGATGACTGCAACTCATAGTGTTTTATGTAGGAATAAAACAGCTGAACTGCATAGGTTAATTTAAAAACTATTATGTTTATTAATTCTTCCTGCTATTACATGATATATAAATTGATGAATGACATCATCGACACAGTATTTGGAACTCAAACTGAAGCATGAATTATAAACTTTAGAAGGCTGACTATGAAAACAGCAATAGAATGAGAGAGATATGATGTTTCATATGAATAATTTTAAAACAAGTACTCCTAAGTCTTGGTAAAAGATGGGCACGTTTTGTAAAATCTGTGTTTTAGAGAAGAGCCAAACAACTTAGCTCTTCTTACCATCAGTGAAGTGGCCATGTAATGGCAGATAAGGTGACATTTTAAATAAAATATTGACAAAGTATTAATTGCTTTGTGCAACTTCCTGATGTATATATTAGTAAAAGGCAAAAGATTTAATAAAGTCTTAAAAATAGTTACACGTTTGTATGGGTACTATTTGTTGTTACATTAGAAAGAAAGCAGCTTTATAAGCCACTGTGCACTGATATAACCAGTATTGGGTGGAAATTTCTTTCCACTGGGAACTATTTCACTGTGCTGCTCAATTAACTCTTACTCATGACTTTCAGCATTTCTTGTAGCATCTGATAGTGAGCACTCCTGAAAGTTTGAAAAGGATTACTGAGACATTGCAAAGTGATAGTCTTTACCAAAGTAAGATGGAGGTCATACATGTATTAAGGTCTATCAAGCTAAATCCATACTAAAGTCATATGACTTAGAGTAAAATTTTTAGAAAGCATCTAGGATCATGCTTTCTTCATTGAAAAACAACTCTAAGGTCTAAATAACTATCTGCATGTTACATCTCAGTTACCTTTGGGCTTCTTCAGGAATTATATAAAAGAGAATGTGCTGTTTTGGTTCTGTGCCTCATGTGGCACTTTAAATGTATTAAATTGATTTAATTGATGCAGAGTTCTACCTTTCTTCAAACTTCAGTTTTCAGCAAAATTTTATTATCCCTTTTGTATCTGCTTTTGTATGTTATGTCCTAACAGTGCACTCGATGACTATAATGCATAATCCAGTTCATATGCTTTTTTTACCGCTGTGCTGCTGATGCCTTCAGTCCTTGTCACTGATTGTGGACCTCAATTGTGGCTTGTCAAAATCTGTTCTTACGAGTTTATAACATTATTTGTTTATTTTCTTGTTTTTCTCTGTAACAGGCAGGAAGCTTGACCAAACAAAACTCGCTGTCAGCTGGTGGTAATTTGTCATTTTCCTTTTCGAGTAATGAGTCGAGGATTCCATCTTGGCTGCAGTCTTCTGAAGACATGGAAAAATGCTCAAGAGGTAATGATATTTGAAGGAAGAAGAAAATAAACTGATATTTCCTTTACTACTTCTTGACAATGACACTACAATAGCATAAGTAGTCATTACAGTTTTTTCTGAAACAAGAGGAAGGCGGAAAGAGGTAGTTGTTGATTTCCTGCCTGCTTGCTTGTTTTCAAGAGAGCTAGTGAATGAAGAGGGTACCAGTTTGGAGGATCTCTTAAAGGAACCTATGTATTCCAATGTATTTTCTTTTACGACCGTTACACTTGTTAGTAAAACTTGAAGTGTCTTAAACTGGGTTCCAAATCACCTTCTGCCCATACTTTCCTGAAATAATAAAGATCTCTTGTATGTTGGTAAAAGCTGCATCATGCATGTATTTTTACCTACTATGAGGTGTTTTATCTCTAGCTCTGCATGAACTGTTCAGTCTCAAAGTCTATGGCATTTTTACCATCTCCACAGGTCACTAGTTTGGGTGACTAGTCCTATATGGCAGTAACTCATTTTATCTTGTATTTCTACAACCAACTATGACAAAACACCATATATCAGTATACAGGCTTTATAGAGGCATTTTAATATTATGAAGACAGAAGGATGCAAGCTGTTTTACCCAGTTGTCTAATAGTCTGTTTTTTTTGTCAAATAATAACTTAAGCCAGCAACAATGAAAATAAAGCTAGCCTATAAACAAAAAACTTTCATTATATTTGTTACTTCACAGCAACTGAAAATATTCTTCTGTTCAAAACAGATCTGTCCACTTGTCACGCATATTTACTGGAAATGAACCAGCTGTTACAGAGCATGGATGTCCTTCACAGGACCTATTCAGCGCCTGCTATAAATGCTATGCAGGTTTGTTGTTTACAAAACAAAAAAACCCTTTTCCCTTGCTATTCCAAAAAGCAATCCCTAATTCTAAATGATCAAATTATTTACTCTTAACTTTGCTACTTTTATGACCATCCATATTTTGTCTTGCTTGTTATTAAAAGGTTGGACCTTTTGAAAGCCCAAAGAAGGAAAAGAGAACACATAGGAGGTGGCGATCTAGAGTTGTTGGGAAAGAGGCTAAGGGAACATTACAGGTGACTTCAGTCCTTTCAGTAGCCCATCTTTTCTTCGATTCTTATTTATTGATAATTTCTTGGCATAGCCAGTTTACGAAATAAGAATCCTTTTGAAGTACTGTTTGACTCTGACTCATTTTATGCAGTGGTATAATGTACAAAACACTAACGTGTCCTTGTTAAAATCTGCAATAGGAGCTATACTAATTTGTTCAGGAGATAAACCTGTTTTTCACTCATTTTTTCTAGTTTGTCTCCAATTGGTGGCATGGGAGGTGTATCTGCTATTTTTTCCTCTTTTTAGCAGTACCTATTTTTGCAAATTCTCCGGGTAGTTTTTTTTTTTGTATTTGCATCCAGTGTGCTTGTTATTAGATGCTTATAAGCAGAGAAAAAAAAATACTATTGCATATGTTACAACTCTCAATGGACTTCTTTCTTGGAGTTTTGTCAAATCTCCAACTATGAAATCTTGGGCAAAATTTTGTCAGTGTTTTCATCTATTCCAAGCCTTTTGCTAATGGTAGTTCAGTTAGCTTTGGTGTCCCAGATACGAACAATTAAAAATAAAATTCTTTACAGTTTGTCTAAGAAACAAGACAGAGACAATCACAAATTTACTGTTATCCTTACAGGTGCCTTCAGTATTTTCTGCCCCTATGAGACTACATGCTTCCAATCCTAACTTATCTACAATAGATTTTGTAGAAGAGAAAAACTACTCTGATGGCTCTGAAACATCATCAGAATTTACTAAAATGCAGGAGGACTTATTTCATATTGCACATAAAGGTGAATAAAGTCTGTTTTTCATATTTTATATCGTCTCAATTTAATGTGATTTCTGAAAACAGGTCCTTTTTAATATTTAGAAAAAGCACGAAACGCCCTCCCTTTAATTCCCTTGTGGGACTGTGAATGTTGATGTCTTGAGTCTTTTGAACAAAATGACTTGTCCCATTTTTATTTTTTATGAAGGGCCTCCCTTTGTTTAATATGTTAGATCAAGATTCTGTTTGTTGCCCAAGTGTAGATGAGCACAAGTATGTTTGTATACTAACGTTGGCTCACAGTATTTGAGAGTTCACCATTTGCTGGTGATGGAAAGGTTGCTATGGTAGTAACCTATTTTTAGTGAATACATAAGAGTAAAATCATGTGAAGCCACAGGAGGGGCAGCTTGACTGTAAATGTTTTGTCTCTTGAAGTCATTCTTCATAGAAATACTTAGCCCTGTCACCCTCTGACCAGAAACATTTTTATTGTTTAAGTGCATTTATGTCTGAAAGACTTTTGGAAGGATAGGTGTTGCTCCTTTTTGCATAAGATGAGTTGTTTGATGTTACCAGTATGCATTCTTTCATTGTTTTTGCCCTCTGGTGCTGATGTATCTTGATTCTGTTATGGAATGAATATATCTATCTCAGTAGTAAACTTTATAAAGTAAACTGTAATCAAAACTGATGCATGTTTTCTGAAAATAGAAAAGAGGGTGGGAGCACAGCTGGAAAGGTGCTATCTACAGGAGCACTTGAATTCTCCTGTTCAGGATGATGTTAACTAAAATGTCTGTGTCACAAGTTTTGGTTAGATTGAACTATGCACTAAGGGGACAAAGGACTACATGCTATTTAATACAATACATTTTATTAAGAATGCAAAAACTACTTTATACCACCAGCTTTCTGGAAAAAAAGTGAACTTATTCTTTGACATTCGATACAGCTGAAATGTATCGTTAGTACTTTATTCTATAAACGTTCTTGAAAATTTATGTTAGTATACCAGCTATTAAATGAGATGTAAGGTCACTGAGGGTTCTGGTCATGTCTCCTACATGTGAAAGGCTAATGTAAAATAGTTTGTAATGGACACATCTTCCTCTTCACCCCCAAGGAAGTTGTTAGATTTCTTCACATAGATTAAACTGTGAAAATTAGTTTTGATAATGGTTTCTGATGATGAAATACACTTAAGGATTATTTTCTTTTTAAGATTAAGTTATCTTACGTGAAATACTCAATAAGGTAATAATTACACAGATTAAATCTGGGAGATATAAAACATGCCTTGTTCTTTACTCTTCCCGTGCATCTACACTCAGGGTTTGTTTTTTTTTTTTTTAATCTCCATTTCACTGGTAAATTCCCTGATAAATTTTTGCATTTCCTATTCTTGTGATTTTATTGTAAGACTTGAACAGTCCCTCAAAAATCTGCTAGTTCTGCAGAATGATGAATGTTGAAGTACTACATAAACATTACCAGATTAAATTTTTATTCCTCATGGCTATGTAAAAGATGTCTCAAAAAAACCTTGTGTGATCTATTATCTAATTTGCCTGTTTTGGGCTAGTGAAAAGGACTCAGAAAGAAGTGGGAGCATCGTTGCGTTCAGGATCTCAGCTGTTGAGTCAATAAATCATCTAACAAGCTGAAATGTCATTGTACCCGAAATGAATCACCACTGTTAACTTGTGGTGAAAATACTAACTCTATAGCTGTGACACTGTATGTGTTATAGCTGCCTTCTTGAGTGATTTATTTTTCTCCTTCTCTCCCCTCCCCCACTGGAATTCATAAAGGAATGTGGAGTAGAATCATGACCATCTGAAGATTCTAGCTAATTGGGAAACAAAAGCAAATGAAGAGTAGACGTGGTTAGTTAGCTTTGTTGCCATCTGTCACAAATTAATCAAAGCAGTTTTGACTGTGGCTAATATAGTCATCATGTTAGCATTTACCATAAACATTTCTCCTGGTTAAAAAAAATAAAATCTGATAATATTGAATAATATACTATCCTGGATCTCTCAAACTAGATTCTTGTTTCTATCTCCATAAATGATGTTTCATGGAAATTTGACATAACTGCTGTGTTATGTGTAGCTGCTTTTAACCTCATTTTTTTTACAAAATGGTTCTAGTGTACTTCACCTTGAAGTCAGCTTTCAGCAGCATATCTACAGAGAGGGAAAAGCTGAAGCAGATGCTAGAGCATGAGGCATCATCATCTCCATCTGCACAAATAGTTGGCTTGAAGAATGCCTTAACGTCTGTAAGTGATATGCTGAAGTTCAGCAAGCTTCATTATCATCAGTTATTACTTTTAAATTTTATAGTAGTTAATTTCCGTTTTGTTAGTGTCTGCTCTGTGCTAAAATTTACAATATTGAAGAATAATGAATCATGATTATACATGGTATTTTACAAAGACTGTCTTTCCTAAATGGTAAAGGTACTGTGAAATCATGAAGACTTGATAGATCACACTGTGCCCCTAAATAAATCTGTGTTACTTGATGCTAAGTATGAGAGTTGCTTTGTGACTGAGTCTACTTTATCTGGATCAATCATTCCATTCTGATATGCTGTGGCTTTTCCTAAACAGCACCAAACATTTGCTATACCTTGGCACAAAATAAAGAAAGGAGCAGCTGAAGGCACTGGGCTGTCCTTTCTGTTGCACCAGAGCTTTGCTGCTCTGCACCAAAATACTGAAAAACAAACTCAAGTACAGCTTGTTTTATTGGCTTCCACCTTCATCTGTTAGTCATCTGAAAGCAGCAATGGATTAGTTAGAACAAAATCCTAAATGACAAAAGATTATGCTCTTTAAAAGGTTGGTTGGATTTGGTTGGTACACTTTTTTCAACATGAACTGGTCTCAAAACAGTTTCAATATATCAACAGTAACCTGATTTCAGAACAATGAGGGCCATCATTACCATGATCTTAAAATTTCAGTCTGTGTTTCAAATTGCTAATCAGAGGCAGGAGTGACTTTGGTTAAACGTGGTATAGATCTTAAAATCAGTTCAGTATAAAAGCTTGCTTTGTATTACAAAAGTTGTGTGTGGTTATAGCGTTTTAGGTTAAAATGTTTCTTTCCCTAGACATGTAGAAGTTGTGATGTCTTCATAGAATTTGGAGAACAGTGGAGCTTGTTGCATAAAACTACATTCACTCATTTGTTTTTGGCTTTCAGCTGTTCCACTTGAGGCATCTAATTGGGTGACTTCACTTTTTCCAATGTTATTTGCTTAAAATTTTACATTTAAAAAAACCGGTTCTATGGTTTGTGAACTGAGTGAACACTCAGCTAAACCTGGATTCTTTTTTAAGTGATAAAATTCTGTTCATCCTCTGTCTTTTAAAAATCGTGCTCTTTGTTCTTATTTGTTATTTAATAACCCTTCTGTAACCCATCCAGATGCGATTTCTGAACTCTGGCAGTTCCAGCAGACGTGACATCTATGTGAAAGCTATTCTTAGCCTTTAGCTCTGTAAAGCTGTGATGCCAACAGAAACTTTCTCACCATGCACAGCAGAGAATCCTGTAGGAGAAAAGAATGAGCTTCCTTTGAAGTGTTCTGGAAACACAGATATGATAAACTCTAAGACTGTTCCTTTCAAGAGAGTCTTGTAATCATGACTTCAGTATTTGTTTTTTATTAAAATTTTTATTCAGTTCATAAGGACCAAAACTCATACAGGTTGAAAGCTATCAACTATTAGGCTGTTTGGTTCTTAGTGATCTGGCAGGGGAAGAAATCAAAACAAAGTTGAAGTGCATAAAACACATTTTTCAGAATAAGCATCTCTGCCTTTGCTTTTCCCTTATCAACATGCTATTTTTGACCTCCACACAGCAAATAGACAAAAGTGAACAGAAAAAGTGAATGGAAGAAAGCACAAGAGAAGGAAGTGATTTTAACATGATATACAGGAGGGCTATATAAATTCTTTATTGTATTAGTTTGATGATGTGGGTATAATATGTAAGATTGTACACTTGAGAGACGAGTGCTAAATGCTGGTATGTTGAAGCTAGTCCACACAAATGTAAAGCAAGAGAACACTTCTTCTCCCATTCACCATTACTTCAGACCTACTGTCTTTCCTACTTCCTACAAAAACTACTCTCAGAATCAGAATTGGACAAAGTAAATGCATAAATTGCAATGCTCTTGTATTGATTCACATTGCAGAAGTAGGCAGTAAATCTTCAGTTTTGTTCCATCCTGATGGCTGGATTGTTTCTTTTAATTTTTGTGTCTATCAGAGTCTCTGCTACAGAAGGATTTTTTTTTTCCCTAAATATTTCCATTAAAAGGCTGTCAGGACACACACTGTAAACTGTTTTTTGATTCAGTGTTAGAAAGAGTTCTGCAACTCTGCTAGCTGTAGAGAATGACTTGGAATGGACAGATTATCCTGTCTACTTTTGCCAGAGGAAATATTTCAAAATAGTAAAAAATCTAATTAATTTATAATACAGCTTAAAGCAGGCTGCCATAGAAGAGATTTGGTATGTAAAGAACAAATCCTAGGAAAAGAATGTTACAAAAAAATCTTTTCTTCATTCTCACTTTTACTTTGATACAAAGCTGAGACCAAATAAATCTCATGCTCTTGGTACTTCTAACAATCTAAGGATTTGCACAGATTTGAGACTTTGCAGGATGAAGAAGCACTAAAGTTGTTCCTCAGATTCCTATCCAAAGTCACCCCTTTCCTTCAGCTCTACATCAAACCATTCATATTCTGTGGTGGAGCATATTTCAGATGTATCTTAGCAAGAAGATTCACTGCTGTGTTTCTGTATGACAGGAGAAATGTGAAGATGTTCAGGTGGAAGAGACCTCTTTTGTAGCAGTTTTTAAAGGAGAACATGTTAAAATAAACAGAGTAATCTACGTAGCCCCATCAGAAACTTAAGTATGCTTCTTGGTTCTCTTGAAGAAGAGGAGACGGAAAAAAAAAACAAAACTGTTTTATGCTTACTTATTCCTATATTTGCTTCCCTCTGTGGTTAAATCAAACTTGAAATCCTTATGGATGATCAAAGGGCTGGGGCTGGAACATCTCTTCTAGGAAGAAAGGTTGACTGAGCTGGGATTAAATCTCTGGGGAGACCTTATTGCAGCCTTCTGATACTTGAGAGGGAGGGCCACAAGAGATGAGGAGAGACTCTTTACTGGGGTATGTCTTGATAATAAAAAGAGTAATTGTTTTAAATGAAAAGGTAGATTTTAGGTAAGATAAGGAAGAAATCCTCTACTATGAGGATGAATAAGGCTCTAGAACAGGTTGCCTAGAGAAGCTGTGAATGCTCAGTCACTGGATGCATTGAAGGTTGGATGTGACCCTGGGCAGCCTGATCTAGTGGAAAGTTCCTGTGGCCAAGTGGTTGAAACCATATAGTCTTTAAAATCCCATGCCATTTTATGATTTCATGGTTGACAGTCACCAAGAGGAGATAACAGCTGTACCCCAAGCATGCCTTTCAGAGGTCAAGTAAACATCCAGGAATTATAGACGTAGTCAAAGCAGCAGGGAAGCATCTGAAAAAAAAAATATATATATACAAAAAAATAAATCCCTGGTTTCAGGGAATAAATAAGCTCATAGGGCCATCCAAACACCCCAGCAGAGTGAAGTCTTGTCAGACTCTTGGTTCAGGCTAATCCTCAAGCAACAAACAGGCTCCTAGAGCTTCTCCACCTTCAGTAGTTCCAACAGAGTACAGGGGAAAACGCACCTGATCTCAGAAGTAGTATTGTCTAAAGGACTGCAGTGGGGGCAGTGGCTGGAGGAGTGCTAGCTAGTCCATAGAGTGTGTGTTGTTCGAATTATTCTGCACAGCTGGGAGACAGTAACTGCTTCTGTGTAACTTTATGCTCCATGCACTTGCAAAAGAGTATATTACCATAAGTACAGTTGGTCTTACAATGCTACATGTAATTGTAACACTGAGGAATTGGATTCCTCTTCATGCATAAGCATCCCAGTTTCTGAAATGAAGCAAAGAAAGAGCTGTTTCACTATCGATATCTGTAGAGGCTTATTTTTTAAATGGAGTAAATTTAAAACAATGCTCATTATGCTTATACATAATTATAAAGCAGTGGAATATAAAATAGTATGGAATATTAAAAAATACATAGTACAACTGTAGTAAATACAGATACATATTTTTCTCAGCAAAAAAAAAAAAAAACAAAAACAGAGCTAAGTTGTTGGTTTTTTTGTTTGTTTGGTTCTTAAGTATGTTGTTTGTTCATAGTTTTTCTGTATGGTTTGGAGGAGTCTTTCTCCCCTAGGGCCTCATTACATCCAGTGAAGCTTGCCCCCTGCCATTTCTGGAATTGTCTCTGGGAAAACAATGTCACGTACAGTGGTTGTCTTATATTCATTCAGAATATTTTCTGTTCTTGCCTAGTGCAGTAGTACCACTTCAGTTGAGGTGCAGCAACAAAAATGGAAGATAGCTTTGTCTTACTAATTAGTCTGAAGTCTTACATCTCTGTTAGTGGAAAACAAAGAGAACTGTATATCAGCTTGATGAAAAAGAAAGTCACTTTTCAGTGTGGCAAGAATGAGAACATTTAGAGACAAGATAGAGGTGAGGGAAAGGAGCTTAAAAAAATGATGATGCACAAAATTCATTCATTCTTAATTATATCACCTTGCACAATCTAGTAACTTGAAAGTGCCATCCCTGGCTCTTGTTCTCCACTTGTCTTCTCCCTCACACTGAACAAAAATAATTTTAGAGACAAGGTACAAGATTTTAACCATTTATAACAAATAATTTGCTACCAGTAACCAATTATGTGTTTAATACTGCATTTAAAATACTCCTTCCCTTTCTTTTTACACAATGAAACCACTGTTCAAATTAGTTGAGAGAACTTTATATCCCCAATATTTTTGTTAAATATTCCAGGCAATAGCACAAAACACAGATCTAAAAGACCGGTTACGCAGAATACATGCCGAATCTATGATCCTTGATTCAGCATCTAATGCAAAATCAAGTCCAGATTTGGTGAAGGTGGGTATGGATTTCCTCTTTCAGTGATCTTTTCCTCAAGCTCCTACATCTAGATGGTGTTACATTTTGTCCTGTTCTTCATGTCTTCCCTACAGTGTATTGTGTTAGCAAAATGGGTCCGCTTTTGTGATTATGAATCATTTCTGTTGATGCATTGTGTTATTTTTAATTTCAAAGATTTTCCTTGTGAGTAGTTTTCCTGAGCATACCACCATTGCTTTTGCTACTGGCTCCTGGTAATTCTCCCTCACCTCCTGCCCACTTCCCATTCAGCATGAACAAAGCTGCCTTGTCACCTGCTGCCAGTGGTTCTCTCTCCTTGCATTCCCCTGTTAACTTTCATGCCTGTCTGAATACTGTTAGCCCAGAACACTAACTACTGGTGTGACTGATTTAATGTTTAGAGCCATTAATAGACTTTTCATGAAAGAATCAAAGAAATGAAATGTATGGGATCTTCAGCCATTTAGTTCTGTGTGTTTGAGAACAGGGAGTCTTCTGCATATCCAGTTAGCCAGTTTGAGATGCACTGAAGTACTGGCAGTTTTTTGGCTCACTTCAGAATGCATATGAATGTGGTGTATTTATAGATCATAGGACCTAGATGTTTAAGATTCCAGTAAGGGAAGCAAGAACTTATTTCTGATGAATTTTCCTACATGCTGACTGATACAGAAACTTCTGCTGTGCTTGTATAATAAATCCTGCATTAGAACTTGAATGGATGTGGTGTTGGGTTTTATATAACATACTATTTCCTTTCATTTTTAAAGGCAGTTTAGTCATTCAGTCTGTTCATTTCTATTTTAGTTCCATTTTAGAAGTACTGATTTTAGTCATATTTTGCCTCTCCTCTTTTAAGGTAATTGATCATTTCAGTGTCTTTTGTTTTTAATCCCATAAAGTTCTTGAATAGCACTGATATACAGAGAGGCATTAATGAATGAGTACATTGGTTTTTAATTTCAAGAGCAATCATCATGTTTAGTGGAAGACCTTGTAAAGATATTGGGTTATTTCTCACACATAGAATTATAGAATTGCTTAGATTGGAAAAGACCTTATAGCTCATCAAGTCCGTGCTGTATGCACTGCATATGTAGTGACAAAATTAGCTTTTATGTCCTTTAGGGCATTTGTTGATGAAATCCCTCTGGAACTTACAGACAAAAATCATTTATACTGGAAAATTTTCATATTAGATTGTCTGAGGACTGCAATACAGTACTGTTGCTGTGAGGTCACTGCACAAAGCTTGGCTCTAGATGAAATATCTGCTGCTATGATAGGCCTGTGGAAATTGAAGCAGTATTAACTAGTTTTTCAAGCCTTTGCATAAAATGAACATTTACTTTATATTTTGAGTCATTTATGGTGCAGTTCATCATGCCACAATTGAAACATGAACAAAGTGAAGCTCTCATGTGATTAAATATAAAAACAAAATGTTCTTTTATGAGCCTCTTCTGCTCATTTTGCTTCTGAGATTCAAAATAGAGTTGGAAACAATCCCAGTTGCACTCTTCATGCACATAGGAAATTTTTTTTTGACTTGCAGGCCAATGTAACTGCCTTCCCCCAGAAGAGTCAATTTTGAGGTTACTTCTTTCTTATGGCTTTACTGGGATTATACAATTTAAAAAAAAAAAAAAAAAAAAAAAGCAGAAATCTTCTGTAAGTAACAAACCAAACTTATCAATGTCACCATTATCAGCACACAGTGAATAACATTCTATATTGTAGTAAAACCAACAGAGAAGCCTCAAAAGATTTGTCAGTTTGATTACAGACTTCCCAGATAATTCATTGAGTTCTGAAAGTAAAGCTCTAAAATTTTTTTAATTTTGCAATTCCTACAAAATTATGATAGCAAGGGCAGCCATGGTTACAAGAATGCATCACGTACAGAAAGAAGCTTGAGAGCAGCTGATATGCTAATTTGGACCAGCCAGCCTTATTCCTTAGTAGGGATGGAGCTATGAGGGAACTACCAATACTCACTGGTAGTCCCACCTTTGCTATACTACATTTGGCAACTCTGCTTATACCAACTACCTATAGAGAGAACTTGGGGTTCCTGCAGGTGGAGGTCATGAAATCTGTACATTTTGTACAAACAGAACTTCAGCAGCAAAAGCAATATCATTGATGCAGCTTTGATAATATGCTGGCTTGAGTTGATACACAGTTCTTGGGTGTGAATATGAAGCTTTCTGAAGCATAGCAAGGAAGATAGCCAAGTGGAGATAGTCAGGAAAACATTGCTGTTGCATAGAAAATAACTTCACCCCTCTGAATTTGTGTGCTACTGCTTGACCAGACTTGCATTAAGCAAGGCCAGAGAAAGAGAAAACTAGTAAGTTTATTAAGATCAGCGAAGAACGAGAATCCAGCATGTAGTAAAAAAAGTTGGAACTTTCTCCTTTGTGGGGATTTCTTAGTGATACACTTGCATACATATCTGTCTGAACCTCTCAAAAATCAATGCATTTTCACATTTTTTGTCAGAGGAAGCAGTACATGGCACAGTATGAACTGATCTACTGAATTGTAGATTTTTTTTTCTTTTTTAGTCTATTTTCATTTGGTTTTAAATACCCTCCTCAGAACATGCTACCTTTCACTAAGTTGGAAAAGGAGCATGTGCAATCTTCTCCCAGGTGTTCTACAACCCTTTAACTTATGTGACTGGATTTATATGCATGAATGCTATTTGTAGTATTCTTCCTCTCAACATTTTGTATTTCTTTTGAACAGGAAAATTCAAGAGAAGAAAACAGAGGTCTGGTTCACCAGATCTCCAATGAAAGCAGACTGTCTATTGCTGACTCTCTTACAGAATTTTTTGATGCACAGGAAGTCCTACTGTCTGCTAGTTCTTCAGAAAATGAGGTCTGAGCTTTAAGGTTGACACTTTTCTTATCTAGTTCATTATCTGCTACTCAACATGTGGTCTTTCAGTGTGCTAATTGCACATCAGATGATTTGACAAAAATAAGTTACTATGCTGCTTGTGTTCATTTGTTATCTCTTTACAGTTGAATGTAAAAAATTATTGTGGAAAAGTCTTATATGCACATTGAGGAAAATGGCAAACAGGTAGCTCATATGCAGACACTGCATATATTGTATGATCTGTCTTGAGTCATCGTGCAAGAGCTAAGGAAATTCTATCACAGAAATATAAATATATCTGCCCTTTAGGTATACCTTGGGGCCAAGACTACAGATACTAAAACTTAATAGCTCACTTCTCCAGGACCCCCTAAATTCTTGGTGTTTGATGTGGTGAAAGCCCTTCTAGCTCTGAGACCAAGAGAATAAAGCACATTTTCACTAAGATAAAAAACTGAATTATCGCTGATGGTAATAATTCCCAAAGTATTTAATTCTGAGGTCCACTTAGTACTTTTCTCCAATGCTGAAATACAGCTTAAAAAGTTTGGATCTACAAGAAATATTAATTGCAGCAAAAAGTAACAATTTGTGTGCACGTGGAATTACTTTAATGGGTATGTTAGTGAGTAACATATCTTATCCTGCACATAGGTATCAGATGATGATTCATACGTAAGTGATATCAGTGATAATGTCTCAGAAGATAACCTAAGTAATGACATAGAGAATGAAAGACAAACTTTAGGTAAGTTGAGGGTCTTATGATATCATGTTTTGGGAATTTGTTTCTTGTTTGAGGTATTTTTTTGCGTTTTGTTAGAAAACATTTGATATTACAGATTGTGATATAGACAGCTTGTGTGGTCTTTTCCCCCTCTTATCACCTCAGACTGCTTTTGAGCAGCACATTCTGATTAATCTGATTAAAAGGGCCAAGGCACCATTGTTTAAACAGGATGGTGGTTCAGTATCAGCAGAGAAACACCGATGTGCTTGTCCTCTCAATTTCAGCTCCTTTTCAGATCTTTCATGGCCACAGGCTTTTTCAAACTAGTAAGGCTTACTGCTTTTGGTTGCTTTTTCATTTCATTTTTCTCTAGAAATGAATGTGCTTCAATATAACAACCATGTTCAAATTTGTCATTTTTAGTAGATTTTATTGTTTAAAAGAACATGTCAATTATTTACTGTCACACCTCATGCCTGACCATACAAGTTTCTTCTCTGCCTGTTTTAATTATGACAGGCTTGTTACTGGGTGCACTTATTTAACAGTCTTGCTAATTAGAGATAATAAAAAAAATGGAGGCAGAAGAATTGGTATAATAAACTAATTAGCTTTGTGCTTTCAGAGCATTTCATCTAATCACAATCTTCTTCCCGCTTCATCTATGTGTTACATTCAGTAACACTTGCAAGTGTTACCTGATCATCTCCAAGGATGAGTGGATCCCTTTATATTCGGGTAGTTAACGTGTTTGGAGATCTGTTTGTAACTGTTTTAAAAATGAAGATGTTTTGAAATACAGGATTGGTTTTCTTTTCCTCGTAATCTGAATCTTAGAAAACTAAGAACGTAGCTGTGTTCATCTTGTAACAAGGACCACCACTGAAACTATGCTGTGTGAGCAGAACCTCTGTGTACTTCTGATACCTTTTTCTGTGCCTTGGTCAGTCTCTCTCTCCCATTGCAAACTGGGTACCTTTTTTTCCCTACACGGGCTTTCGCTGAGTTATGAATTGTGGGGTTTTGATAAAAATCTTTTGTCCACTGCACTGTCAAAAGTCAGACCAGATGACAGCAGTGGTCCAATCTGACTTGAAAAGTCACTGATCCAAGCAGGAGGTCAGGTGTCTTAGTCTCCTTCAGTGTTGTTGTGGCTGTTTTTCCACAGGTCTTGCAAACCAGAGGGGATTTCTTTTCATTAGGAGTGGGCAAACTACACTGTAGAGAGAAATCTTATCCATCTGACAAAATCTCATCTGAATCAAAATTGATGTATAACTAAGCAAAGTACCTGTTGCAGAAGCTCATAGCTCTATTTTAATTCAATAGATGCAACTTCATTGCACACCTTCAACTATTTATTCTGGTCTGACTGCTTTGACAACTCTGGCCACCTCAGGTATTCTTATGGTTGAGTCTTTTTTTTTTTTTTTTTTTTTTTTTTAAATATTAGCAAACCTAAGCTCCAAAATTGCTTCAGTTTTTCTACCTGTTAAGCAGGTAGAAAGCAATATATGCAATTAAATAAGCAATACATGGGTGTATCTAAAAGTCAATGTGGTTTAACATTTTTAAAATGCTCAGTGCTATGGCAAGCACAGTAGGAAAGCCTTCATGTAAATCTGTGCCACAGTAGATTTCCTTGGAAGCAGTATCAAAAAAAAAAAAAAAAAAAAAAAAAAAAAAAATAGATAGGAGTTACTTTGGTGCTTGGATCTATAATTTATTCCTTGTCTTCTGGGAAGTGGCAACTTAATTGAAGCTCTGTCAGGGAGGGAGGTTTTTTGTCACTTAAACAGATAGGAATCTATCTCTGTTACGACTAAGACAGCAATAATATTTACTCTTTCAAATTCAGCAGAAAGCCTGAGTCTCTCTCCTAGCCTTTAAGGGAAAGGAGGTAGTTTTTCACGCGGCTTTTCTACCGTCAGTTAACTTAGAGATATTAAAGTGATGTTTATTCTTTACCCCTTTGTAGCAGCCTATCTTTAAACCACAGGTGAAGTTATTTGAATGAAATGTGAGAGTGAAAGGTGGTTTTGACAAAAAAAAAGTTACATCTTAATGTATATTTGTAAGAGGGATAAAAAGTAAGTAAATGACATATTAACTCGTTCTGCATATTTATTTTCAGACTGTATTTCTGAAAGTGGAATTGGATGTCATTCTAAAAGGAGAACATGTTTACCAGCTCCATGTCCCAATACTAGTAACATCAGCCTATGGAATATCTTAAGAAACAACATAGGAAAGGATCTCTCCAAAGTGGCCATGCCTGTGGAATTGAATGAGCCACTTAACACCCTTCAGCGTCTCTGCGAGGAGCTGGAATACAGTGAGCTACTAGATAAAGCAGCTCATACACCCAACCCATTTGAACGGATGGTAAACACTTAAGATTCTTAATAATAATCAGTACAAGCAGAAGAGAGTACAATGTAAAAAAAAAAAAAATAATAATCTGTCAAATACATGAAGGCATTCTACTCCATTTTTCTTTCCATCCAGCTGAGAAAGGCAGGCTCCTGTCTGTGTTTGTTTCCACTTTTTTCCAATTTCCACTGTTTTCCAGCTTGTGTACCCACTAATTTTTATTCTGCCTAATTCCTTTTGCTTTGTTAAGGAAGTGTATCTCCTGAAGTGCCTTATCCTGCAAGATTAAGTGAAGTACAAGTTGAAATCTGGTTTGTATCTTTTCTTCCTCCTTCCTCTTCTAGTTTTCCAAGAAGAAAAACTTGGAGCAGAGGAGTGAACTATTATGCTTCTCTCATGAGTATGGAAATTACAATACTATATATCTTTATAATGTGAAGTTGCCTAATTTGGAAGCAGTTCTCCATGGTAGATAGTGGGTCTTCCAGCCCTGCCCTACTGTGATAGCTTTGTGTCAATTAAGTGAGCTCCATTTGTTTTATCAGCTGATTTTTTGTAATTCTGAAGGTGCTACAAAGTGGTCAGGAACTCAAAACTAGGCACTGCTTATGTATGTTGATTACTATATTGATGTCATCTTCCACTAACATAGAATCCTGAATTTGGTAGATAACAAGAGAAAATTTATTTCAGTTGTTTGCTTCTAGATTCACAAGAGTTACTTAATGTGTATGCCTATAAATAAAAGATTTTAAAGCTCACTACATTCTCTTAAATAGAAGAGATGGATTGTACCATACACTAAATTAAGTCTTCTGATCAATATTTCTTACTTTAAAATGAGACTATTAATGAATGTAATTAATTACATTATAAATACTGCTCAAAAAGAACTTGCTCCAACTCTACCAGGATCATAACTTTGTGTCTGTCATTGGGATTTAGAGAGTGTAATACAATGGAGAGCATAGTAATGACAGCAAAATAGCAAGGTCCTAGGTTGCAGCAGGCGAGGGTTTACTCAAATGCAATAGTCAGCATCACAGAGATAAAGGAAAACCACACTTACCTTTAGAAGGTCTCAACTATGCAGGGGTCTCTAGCAAGATACCCTTACCTCCACTGCCAACCTTTAAATGAGATCTGGGAAGGGGTGTATCCTTCCACTCACTTAGGTGCATTGCTTGCACCTGTGTTCCCTTGGGTTGGTTCTGCTTTCCTACCAAGTGCTCAATTACTGCTTGGAGCCATGACTTAGCATTTCTGCTGCAGGGTGTGGCTGTTAATTTGTTCTTTGCATAGAACTCGTTTTTTGTTTTTGTTAAGAATAAGCGTTAAAAGAAAATGCACAGGAGGTCTTTGCATAGGAATGCAAATAAGTCTCTTTGCTCCTTCCCACACCTAAGCATCTGGAAATTGAATTGGAATGTAGTATTCTTTGACTCTGAAAAACTCTTGAGGTAAAATTATTGTTAACTGTTGTATAGTAATTGCAACATTTTGCTTCAGAATAGCTCATTTATTAAGTCAGTTTCTGAATTTGTGAAAGGAACACACTACTCTCATAAAACGTGGAAAAGGAAATGAAAAGGAAGAAAAATTGTACAAGTTGCATTGAATGTAGCAAATTTTGTGAAAACTCTCACAGTATTTCCTGTGCCATATTTAGGGAAAGGATAGCGAGTAGATCCATAGAATAACAGACCATAACTGTAAAAGCCAATTACAATACAAAATCTGTCAGTGGTTTTTAAGTTTACTGCTTTCAATTCTGTGTGTTCCGAAATACTGAATTGTTTCAAACTGTTTTCAGAGACACTGTTTTCAGTCAAATAATTTGTGAAGTTTGATCCTATTAACTCTATCACTGGCCTCTTGAATGATTCATTGAAAACTGAAAAACTCTATAATGTATGAACTAATGCTTAACTCCCAGGAGGAGGCATACACATTTGTAGTCTGCAAATAATGGAAAAAAGAAATAGGTGATATCAGGATAAGGCCTTTGTTTGTATTCTCTGTTAAGTCTGAATCTATTGAAAAAAAAAGTGCATGATTGTGATAAAGTAATCAGAATTCTCTGTGTGTTATTTCCAGGTATATATAGCTGCGTTTGCAGTATCTGCATATGCATCCAGTTACTACCGAGCTGGAAGCAAGCCATTTAATCCTGTTCTTGGAGAAACCTATGAATGTATTCGTGAAGATAAGGGTTTCCAGTTCTTTGCAGAACAGGTACTGTATGCTGCAACATTTACTTTTGCTATTTGATAGACTACTTAATTCTGAATGCATGGCTGGTATCCCCCAGAGCTATAGCAAAATACATTACTCTGCATCACCTTAGCCCAGCAAAACTCAAGGGATGCTATAGAATTATAAATGAAGGAAATGGCTTTGTTTATTGAGGAAAGGCAGCAAACGCTAGGATGGAATGTGACAATCAGTTGCTGACAGTCAGAAGCAAAGGCTTGGCAGGCTGTTACTCCAGTAACTAGGTAACTTGTTTAAGTTTCTCATTCTGAAATCTGATCGCTACAAAAGGCTTTATGTTCTTGTCATGTTCTTTTGTGTGCAATTGTTTAAAATTTTCATAACAAATTGTCTTTTTTACAGCAAATATTTCATTCACATGAGTTGATCAACCACCAGTATTTTCTATGTCCAAATACTCCCTGTCCAAATACTTTGTGGGCTAAGCCTGTCAAATCTGGTACCACGGCTTAGTAGCTGAAGGATGTATACAGCACATCAAGGTCTGCGTGTTGCTGAAAATAGCCTTCCTGTAGTATGGTTATTAAGCATGGGTAAAAAATATATAATATTTGAACCAGTCCGGATACCAAAATTGCTAAGCTTGAGACATAAGTTAAAATGAGGTAGAATTTGAAGAATTTGGTTCCTGTCAGAATTTAAGGATTGAAAGCTGTCTTATTCTGTCTAGACATTGCAACAAAAATTAGAAAATTAAAGTAGGCAAGGCTGTGCAGCCTAGAAATTTGATCAGTGAAAGCCTCGTAAGAGACTTCTATTATTAAATGAAAAGTGTTTCTGATGCACTTTGTACATCATGTTTTACAGAGGACAAGAAGCTGCACTGTGTAATCTTTCCTTAGTCTAGGAAGGATCACAGACAAGTGGAAAAAAAAAAGGAAAAAAAAGCAGAACAGTCAAAGCAAGAATCAAGTCTAAAGTTCAAGCAATGTGTCTGAATCTTTATTGTGTTTAGTTTTAAGTCACCAGTGTAACGTCAAATTGGAGTAGCAAAGCAGATAATAAAGTTTGGAACTTAGTTTAATGTAAGTTTGAATTAAAGGAGATGATTTTCCCCTAAATATTAGACAAATCACTACAAAGGCTACTTTTCCTAAAGGAGATTTTTAAAATATGAGTGTTCTTGTTCTGTTAATAACTGTTGTTCAAATATGTGCAGTATGTAACATGAGTGATAAAGTTTTACTGTATTATTATGGGGTGGAGGAATATTTGAAGGGAGGGTGGTATAGGAGGAAAGAAATTTCATACAGCTTGCAAGCATCGACTATTTCTTTTTGCATCAGGAGCTCTTAGTTATTGCTTGTTTGAGCAAGCATTTTGATGCTTACTCTAGATAACTTGTTAGTGCAGGTACCATGTAACGTGTGAAATAGAGAAGTAGAATGTATAAAATTATAGAGATCTGTTCTGTTATTAGGATATGTTCAGAATAGCTCTACTTAGCTCCATGACCTTACTCTGGAATTATCACAGTTTAAGTGAGAGCCAAGTTTAACCTGGGAATTATAGTGACATCTGGGGTTAATCTGAACACAGTATGTAAGAGAGTGTTGCTCTCAGTGGATTAGGGCGTAGCTGAGAGTAATCAGTACTACTTGATTTCTTTTTTAACCATGTGAAGGTTGGTCAGGGAGAACTGCATAAAATAACAAATTTGCAAAATGAGAAACAAAGAAGAAAGTAAAAGTGCATTCAAGTCATATGGATGATTAAGAAATGAAATTCATAGTTGGAATTAGCAACTTGATTTGAAAATAAAGGTGTCTTTGTCAAAAGAACAGTAGTTGTTACACATCAAGGCATTGGTCCTGGTCAGATTTTAGTCTTGTTCACCCAGAAGGGTGAATGTAGAGAGCTTTTGCTTTGTGCAGTCACTTTATTATTTACTATTTTATTTGAACAGTATGCATAACATATTTATTTATTTACTTACAATGCTCACTTCGTTCTTTCAGTCCTTGCATTGTTATGTATGTGCTGTTATTACCCAAAGCTGATAAAATGCAGTGTGTGTGATTAGAGCTTCACACAAGAAAAACTGGATGTGTCACTTGTGCAGTCTTAAAATTGCTAGATGGAATTTCATGGTTTTATTTCTCTGGCATTTGTCCCCTTCAGTGATGCTGATTGCTGTCCCATCCCATAGTCAGGGTTTAGTAAGGATCTACTATATAGAAGCATTTGGCCTTTTGGTTTTTGTTTGTTTGATTGGTAATTTCTACGTTTTTGCTGTCTTCTCAAAGCACATCTTCTGTTAAAATATGAATGAGGCTTTCAGATGAAGTGTAAATATTACATTAGAGACAATGTACAAAATCTGTGGTTAGATTTCTTTCAACAAATTTACAGGCCTTTTAAACAGTGCTTGCCTTTTCTTTCAAGGCTTCCTAGGTCTCAGTACATTACAAATCCCACTGGCTCCCCCTTAAGGAAACAACTGCAAAAGGAAAGTAAATGTTCAAATTGTAAATGAATGAATTATATGAATAAATGAATGAAAAATAAAGGGGAAAAAAAAGGGGTAGAACAAAACAAAATTACTTTTCAGGGGTTAACATTTTTGTCTTTGTTTTTTTCTTTCTTTCATGTCTTGCTATTAGGTCAGTCACCATCCACCTATTTCTGCATGTCATGCTGAATCTGTGAATTTTGCTTTTTGGCAAGGTAAATATTCAGTATCATTTACTTTCACAGCCTTCATAATAATTGCACTGTATGTTTAACATGAAATATCCAGAAATAGGGAAAAGATGAATTTTTCTGCTTAAATCATAACAGAATGGCTATAAGAAATCCTTGGCTTACTGGTATTTTTTTTTACTTGGATCTTCTGCCATTACAATTATGTGCATGTATTCAAAATCTGTTAAATAATTTTCTTGGGTTTTTTGTTCATTTGTTTATTTTTGGTGAGAGGTTTGTTTACAAAAGGAGAGTTGTACCCCAAGATATTTATGAAGACAACCTAGAATGGAACTTGGAAAACTGTGCATTGAATCCTGAGCCATGATAGATCTTGCAGTTCTGTTCTGAAGATAATTTCCAGAAATATGTATAACAGCAGGGACAGCACATTCACCGTGTCTGTCTCTTGTAGTATTATTATAGTGCATCAAATTTCATGCTGTTTCACTACTAACATTGTCTTCCAATAAATGGTGCAATGGAGCTTTGTTTGCTGTACAAGTCTGGTGAAGATGTCAGCCAGTTAGAATACCTGAACAATCCAATGTTTTTGGAGTGGACACAGGACATAACGATGCCTTTTAACTCAGTTAAAATCCTTTGTCCAGACTTCTGTCAATTCGCTGTGTAGCATATTATAGCCTTTAATTCTATTAGGATCGGCTTTGCTGACTTGATTAGAGCTATTACAGGTGGAATTGTATTGAACAGAAATTGCAGCTTTGTCATTAGTCTAACTCTTTGCTTTGTAAACAGATACAGAGCAAGAATCCTGTTCTTAGCTGAAAAGCAAAGATGACCAAAAATGTATCCATTTGCTTGTATATACAAGGCTAGATAACAGCCTATCTCAAAAACTGAAGATACATTTCTTTAACAGATCTTGGAAAGCTAATGTCACTTAACTATTGCAATATGCACTTAGAGAACTAATTTGTTCTGTTAAAACAAGCACTGAGAGTCTGGTCGATTAGAGAGAGACTGAGGTTCTGGTCCCAGTGGCCCAGAAGACTCAGGGTGCAGCAGGGTTTGTTTTTGTTTGTTTTTTGTTGTGTTTCTGAATGTGTCTAGCTGAGCTTATTGGAGATCTAGACAATGATTTTTTTCTAATGTAAATGTAATCTGTGAATACTGTGGCCTCTTGTTACAGGGCTATATTAACTTATGTGGAAAGATCAAAATCAAGTTAATCATAAAGGTATCTTGTCAACAAGATAAGTTCTGTCTGTGCAAACATCTGCCACTTATCATATAGTCTCCTCTGCTGAAAGGAGACAGCCCTCAGCTACATTGCTACAATAGTGCTGTCATTCCACCAGATACTGAGTGACCTTAGCTCCTGTTTCAACATAGGGACAGTTATTTCAGAAACTCTTCTCCCTTACTTAGGAAACTAACACTGCTTTTGTAGGACCTGTTTGCAAAGGACAATTGCATTGGAAGCTGTAGTTTGGTTTTTGTTCCGTCTTAGCATCTTTTTGAGACTGGAGATGATTTTTTCCTTTATTGTCAAATGAATCTGTGAATAGAATTGGAGATGCTGGTGTCTTGTACAGCAAGGATACTACCTTGCAAGCACTAAAGTCACTGTGAAAGTTACTGTCTGATTGTCTAGCCTAATTTAACTCCATACCCCTTATGCTGTGCTTCTCTGTCCATGTTTATTTCACTTTGAAGTGAATTGCTAATTTAACAGTTTCCTCAAGATATTTTTATAAGTTTTCATTGAGATTTATCATCTTCTTTTTTTGGAGGAAATGATGTGAGACTTGGACAGTTCTTCTGATTCAGACCAGATTTTAAAAGGCCAATTAAACTTCCAGGGGAAGTCAGACTAAATCCCTACCTGATTTTCTGCCCTGTGGATGTTGGTAGTTATATTTTTGTATTTGGAATCTTCTTTTTGGTTTTTGAAAATGTCTGCATTCATTCACTAGCATTAGTGAATGAAGCATTACAGATAAATGTACACTGCCTACAGCTTATTTAAATTCCTCTCTTTTGAAAATGTTTTTAAGAGACGACTCTTAAAACTCTGGTGCTTTTCTATTTAAATAACCAGTAATATTTTGAATAAACACTTAATTGTTTGTAGCGTTATTTTGAACACTCCTTATTATGTTACACTTTGTTATTTTGTGTTTCTTAAAGTAGAGCCAAGATGTCTGTAGATTCACGCATGCCAATGACTAAACCTGCCTTTTATTTTTTATTTCTTTTTCCCTCATCCTTTTTCAGATGTAAGATGGAAAAACAAATTCTGGGGAAAGTCCATGGAAATTGTTCCCATTGGTACAACACATGTAACTCTTCCAGCGTAAGTGCTGCGATCATGCGTTGCTGTTCACACACAGACAACATAGAGGCTCACCTGCACTGAAGCTCCATTTTTGCAGATGAGAACCTGTACTGTGCAGATGAGACCTTTGGACGAATTGGTGATTAAGATTTAGTTTAAAAATAAAGAGGGGAGGAAAAAAAAATAACAAAATGGAAGCTCTAAATCTTTCAAAGATCAAGCTGTACGTCTTTCAAATGTTATAAAACCAATGATGAGATAAAAGCCATCAATTTCATATGCTTTGGTGAAAAAGCAAAGTTTGTATTTTCATACTTAGGTTCAATTTCAAGCTTAGTGCATTTTTTAGTTACATGGAAAAGCTGTGTGGTAAAGGAAGCTGCAGGTGGGTTTTTTTTTGGTTTTTTTGGGGGTTTTTTTTGCTTGAATATGCATTTGAGGTTGGGAGGTTGTTGCTCTTTTGTGTCTACATTTGTACAGACCCTACCACTATGGGGTCTAGGTCTGTAGCTGAGGCTGACAGCTGTCCTCACTGCTTAAATAATTATCGTGACAAATAGCACCAGTAGCATACCTGGTATTTATTGTTCAAGGAAGTAAGCACTCACAACCACTATAGTTTAGGTTGATTTTTAAAAATAAAAATCTACAGTGCTCCTATGCTGGCTTGTCAAAGTGTCTGTTATAGATCAATAAATAGAATCACTCAAAAACTACCCTGTATCCAGCATAGTAACAGAAACATAGGTCTAAGGGTTAAGTATTGTTGTAATTAAATTTGTTTTCCAAAGAGTCTACAAATTTAATTATTCTGCCAAATTTAAGAAAGAAGAAAAACAACCCAATAAAGTATCCGAAAGGCAGTGTGTATAAAAGATATTGTGTTCTCTTGTTCGTAGTAGCTAGACTAAGCTGTGCATTCCAAGGTCTTTAGAATATGAGTGAAGGTTCAGAGGTAAAGTAACCTATGGATTAGCACCCATTATCCCCATTAGAGCTGATGAACTGGAAAATTTTCTGATTCACGTGTGTTTTTCATGTGTCGTTTGTATCCCTGTGGAAAAAAATACTTGAATTGTTGCCATAGGCTTTACTAATAATAAACAGGTATTCAAGAATATTAAGGCTTTATTTAAAAAATTTGTTTTTGATAATTTTTTTGTCTTTTGAGTTCTCTTTGAATTTTTTTCAGAAGTTTATAAGCTAGCTTAAATATGGCATAAGACTTCTCGTGTATCTATTTTGTTACAGTTTTAGAGACCATTTTGCATGGAACAAGGTGACATCTTGCATCCATAACATCTTAAGTGGGCAAAGATGGATTGAACACTATGGAGAGATCATCATCAAAAATCTTAATGACGACACTTGTTACTGCAAATTGACTTTCATAAAGGTGACTTTCAGTAACAGTAATTTTGGCAGTGTCCTATCCAGCAAAGGCAGCAGGGGGTGGATGCTGTCTGCTGAAACTCAGTTCAACTGCTTACAAACTGTGTTTTCAGACAGTTCTGAAATTACCTGTGATTCTTTGAGAATTGTGAACTATAAATGAACTGCAGCTTACTAGGTAGAGCCAGGCAAGAAAGAAAAGCACACCCTTCACAGGTGATTCTAGATGAGACGCAGGAAAAAAAAATTAAGAGAGAAGGAAAGGAAGAAATATGATCAAAAACTTAGTCTATGTTTGACAAGAGAAGTAGACACAAGGTGTCCACTGAAAGAGATTTACCATACATCTCTTACTAATCCATTGGTATGTGCTATGTTGCATTCATCCAGCAGCTATGGAAACAGTGCTTACACAGGGTGTAAGCTTACAGTGCTTACACTTGCAGTGCATTTTTCTAGCCCCTCTGCAGGTGCTTGGAGGAGCCTAAGTGAGGGATTGTATTGTTCAAAGCTTTTGCCTCAGTATAATAAAGATAAATAGATAAAGATAATAAAGATAAAATAAAGATAAAGGTAATAAAGATAAATAGATAAAGATAATATATCTTCTCTGGAGATGTTCAAGACCTGCCTGGATGCCTACCTGTGTGACCTGCTGTAGGAAACCTGCTTTGGCAGGGGGGTTGGACACGATGATCTCTGGAGGTCCCTTCCAACCCCTACAGTTCTGTGATTCTGTGATAAGGCATTGATATATAACTACCTCAAGAAATGCCCTCATCACTGAAATTGAAATTAACTTTTGGCAGTAGATAACTTCTTCAAGAAAAGAAAAATTAATTGAAAGCCTAAAATAATGCCAGAATTTCTAACCTGAGAAACAGTTTTGCTCAGCATTGTAAGAAACTTACCTAAACCTGAGTTTTCTGTATCTGTTTGCTGGAGCAAGGCTCTGCTTTTCGTAGCTTGTATCTGCGTGGCTGCATGGTCTATCTGTAAGTACTTCAGCATGCCTGTGCACCATGGTGCACTCAGCAGCAGAAAGAAAGTGAGCATCATCATTTTCCTGCTCTTACTTTTTTTTTTGTGAATACTGTATGCTTTACTAAGAAGCATTAGAGTAATCTTTTTAGGTATTTTATTCCAAGTACAGTAATGTATTTTCAGAGTCGTAGTAGATTTTGGAGGTGGAGAAACTGCTAGTTTATATATTCGATATTATAAACTGGCTAAAATGGAGGTCACTGTAACAGTTCCTTCTCTTCCTTTTCTGCAAATCTGGGGAGGATTTAGGTAACCAAATCAGGAATCAGTGTTATGTGTCACTGGACAAAGTTTAAGGTCAGCTGTGCTTCACCTAGTGCTGCCCCTAACAAAGGAAGAATAGATACAATTCTCAACAGCCCATTTTAGTAGGCTAATTTATAGTTGTAATAACCATAGTTCTTTATGTATGATATTGTAATGTGCACCTAAATGAATAGTTTTCAATTCAGAAAAAATACCATACAGCATGGCAATATCACTCTCACTTGATCTCTTGTGCGCTTTTTGATTCTAGGCAAAGTATTGGAATCCAAATGCACATGAGATCGAAGGCAGTGTCATGGATAAAACGGGGAATGTTGTGCATCGACTCTTTGGGAAGTGGCATGAAAGTTTGTACTGTGGGACAACTTCATCTCCAAATTGCATATGGAGAGCAAGTTAGTGACCAGAACGGCTAACATACAGAACTTAGAATATGCTTGAGAATATCTATTTTCTATTTTAATCTACCTAGTAGACCTCAACTTCTTATTGCAAAGAATATTAGAATTTTTTCAAGGATTTAAAATTTAGACCAGAAAAATAAATCACTCAAATTATATTGGGAACTTAATCCCATGGCTTCCCATATTTTCCTCATTCTCCCTCCTTTTCATATCTGGCTATGAAGAAAGTATTGAGGACTCTAAAAGCAAAGAAGAAACAACAAACAAAAAAAACCACTTTATTTTGTGTGAACTGTGGTGGTTTTCATGTATATTAAACTTTGGAAGATTGTACACATAGCTCAGTTCCATAATGAGAACCATATCTGAAGTTTCTCCAAAACCTTGTGGGGTTTTACCTACTGAAGTTTAAAAAATCACTATGATTGTAGAATGTGTTTCATCACTGTTATGCTTTGACTCAACTTATTCCCCCTAAATTGAGGCCATGATTCAGAGGTTTTGAAAAAGACTGAGGGGATTTGGTGTTGTCCTTCTAAAGACAGTAACATTTAATTGGAATTCTAAATGTTCTTTTTTCTGCTGTAGATCCAATGCCTAAAGACTATGAACAGTGGTATGGATTTACTCAGTTTGCATTGGAGTTAAATGAACTGGACCTGCAAACAAGGTCACTGCTCCCATCCACTGACACACGCTTTAGACCAGACCAAAGGTAAGAAGTTTTTCCTCTTAAGTATCTTCCTCAAAATCTGTCCATTCACTTTATCCCTAAGCTTAGGCTACTTTGTTTAGATACCTGCAGAATGTTCCCATTTCTACATTAATTCTGTATCTGAAACAGAATTTTAATCACTAATCAAGAGATGTCTAGTCATTATAGACCAGTGTTTTCTGGAACTGGTTTTGGATGCTCCAGTTTCTAGATGACTGTCTTTACAAAGATGTTACAGCTTTTCAGGGATTCTTTGTTGAGCATACTGTGTTTGAAGAACTGAAACCTCAGACTCTTGAAACTTCTTTCTGTGGAGGAATTCTACCATTGCTAATTTTTAGGGAAAAGAATCTAATACAAATATTACTTCGAGCTTGTTGTCAGTTACCTTTCCATAAGTGCTTTTTGGTAATGTAATTATTGTCTATAGATACAGTTTATCTTTTAAACACCAAGCTGTCTTCTGTAGATATTAGATTCTGGAGTTCTAGAGGACCTAACAAAAATAATGGACTGAAGCACTAATTATGTTTTTTATCACTGCTGGTGGTACAGGTTTCTAGAAGAAGGGAATATTGAAGCAGCTGAAATGCAAAAACAGAGAATTGAGCAGCTACAGAGAGAACGACGGAAGGTGCTGGAAGAAAACAATCTAGAGCATCAGCCTAGATTTTTCAGGTATTATATAACAATTTGTATATAACATCATTTATTGAAATGTTTACTATCGATCTGGTTCTGATCTGCCATAAAGAAGGCTCCAGGTTTTTCCAGGTTTCTTCCGTGTTCTTGATTTTTATACTGAAGCACTCCAGACTTAGTTAAGGAATACAGGACATGCTTTTTTATTACCATATCCCTGATTTTTTTGTTTTAAATTTTTGCTCCAAAGGGAAATGGTATTTGGTCTCAGTCTGGGTTTGCCTGAGGAGTGAATGTAGCATCTTTGATTCTTTCAAGCAAGGTGAAGTGTGGGTGGTTTTAGCTTAATTAGCTCTGCTGAACCTTGAATTCAGTGGGACTGCCTTGTGCAGCAGGGCTGGTTTTGAACATTTCCTCTATCTAATGGCAAGAGAATTGTGATTTAGAGGTCATTTTATTTCTTCCAGTTCTAAATCAATTAATAGGGGACTTCAGCTGTTGAAAGACAAGAATGAATGCTAGTGACAACACGGCCTTATGCCCTCCAGCTTCTCTGTTCAGGATGCAGTGAAAGAGTTAGACCCAAGATGAGTGCTGTATGGGCGAATGTGTCATAATTAACAGATCTGGGATACTAATTGTTTTTCTAGATAGACACAGTACTAATGAGGAGTAAGACTTGGAGAAACACAGAAATGTTTACAATAGATGCAAAAAGAAAATGGCTTAGACCTCTGCCTGTCAGAAGAGCTGGTGAGCTAATGAAATGGAGGCACGCTTTCCTTCCAGGAGGCTAAACAGACAGAAGAGAAGCAAGGTCTAGTACTATGTTACTGTATATTCACAATGAGGAATGTAAATAAGGATGAGGATTTGAAAGCTGAGATTTGTGCTATATGTTTAAATAACAGAATAAAAAATATTATTACTGTATAGCAAAAATATGAGCAAGTATTAGAGTAGATGTGAATTATGCATTTTGCTTTTCAGTAGTGATTTATTCCTTCAATAAATCACAAGTTCTGGTTTACTTAATAGATTAATTTGTTGTTTTTTTTTCAAAAATGCTGCACGCTACATTAAAAAGATTGGTGCATCCAGGGGTACAGCACAAAGAATGATGAGCCTTGCTTCTTGATTGAGAGCTGTGTCTCTCCTTGTGTAACAGCTGTGGTGAGCCACCTTCAGAGAGGAAAAAGGAAACTTTCAGATTCCATCTCAGTCAGGACAGAGTCAATGACAGTTCAGGTTTTAAAAAGCCATATTCTTACAGAAGCTTATACAAAGCTGCCTGATGGCATTCTAGACCATGAAGTAAACCTGGAGCGCAGTTTTCAGTGCTAAGGACTGACACAGGAGAGCAAAACAAGGACGTTTTGTATTTCCCCAAGACCCAAACATACCAATTAGCTTCACCAAGCTATATCGCCTTGTTTCAATGTTAAACTGAGCTTCATTGCATCTGGTTTATGGGCTGGATTAGGTATCTATGTAGTGCATGCTACATTGCATCACACACCAAACACATAGAAAAGATAAGCTTTATATTTAAAAAAGAACTGTTTAATCTTTGATAGGAAATCCAAAGATGACTCCTGGGTGAGCAATGGAACCTACATGGACCTTAGGAAAGAACCGGGTTTTTCCAAACTGGACAATCCTGTCCTCTGGTGAAAGAGGAGCCAAGTGAAGATATTCCATGCTGTACTCCTGGATCTGATTTTTAAAAAGTATATATATATATACTTTTGTATGTGTATATATATATACACACATATATTATATGTGTGTGCAGTGTGCAAGTGTGCATATCTTCAGAACTGTGCTTGATTTAGAATCTGATAATTCATTTGTTTTCTCTACTCTGTTTCAATGATTGTTTGAATGTACAAATACCCTAACTTCTTTTTGTAAAATATTTAATAAATAGCACTGAATGAACAAGTAGAGGGAAAAGAGGAGCTTTTACACTACTTTCCCAATGTGTAGTAATGTCAGTTAAGAGTTAACTTATGCCTTATCGAGTTGCATTGAAGACAGTAGCATCAGCGTCTCCTAGCTGTGCTGAGAAACGAGCGTTAAGCCTTATGACTCCAACTGTAAGTAGGCTTCCACAGTTCAGTAATTCAGCTGTCTATGGACTGGTCTAAATTGCTATCAGCTGGTGCTGAAACCTGAGTACAATCTTTTGCTGCTTGTGGAAAAGATTTAAATAAGCTTTTCTTTCTATTAGCTTTCTTACTAGCATTATTGGAAGGGGGAGTTCTGCAGTTACATCAGTGAATCAAGTCATAAATATAAGCTGTACCTGGCTAAAAGTAGTTCTAGAAAATCAGGAATCGCCAAAATTTTCCACTGAGAATCTTTAGATTTATAGTTGCCAACAGGGCACGAGGAGATCTTTTGTATATAATGTTTGAGCACTGTCTAAATGAAGCAGCTCTCTTTCTGCAGGAAGTAGTATGTATACAGAGCACGAAATCCTGTGCTTCCGTAGCTTCGTTTGTTTTTATTAACCTAAAAACTGCAACAGTAAAACTTTTTAAAAAGTAAGCAAACTAACTGATTGTTTTAAGCTGGAAATTTTTTCTTAGTATTTTGATATTTTCTACCTCTTAAGAAATAAATGACATATTTAAGATCTTATATTTAAAAAATGACCATCTGCCTTATGGAGAAATGTATGGAATCGTTGATCTTCCTCTGTTTGTTTGTTATATTCAGATAAACGTTCAAGTGTCTTGCACTAAATCAGTTGCATCTCTTTCCTGTAATTTTATACATTCGGATAGATTTGCGAAAGCACTAAGTCTCTGATTAAAATATAACAGGAAAAAAATGTAGCAGAAGTCTTGCTTTGAGTCAAGATTATAGTAATGGGCAGTATCTTTTTTTCCATGAAATCACAATGCTTTGTTCATTAACAGGATAATTTGCATTCCAACCTATCTGCAGTTCAAGCCTGACTCATGATTCTTCAAATCTGTTCTGTGTATCTGTGACTCTCTGTCATCAACACGGATTTCAGGTGCAGATCAATGTCCACCACCACTCTTTTTTCTTACATACCATTTCAAAAAAATAAACCCTGTCTGTGATAAACATTGTTAACGTGAACTATGACTGGAACATCTGGACAGTGCATGGGTAAGAGTGATTGTTAGAAGGACAAGTAGCTTAGAAAAGCTTACAGCTTACTGTGTGCTGCTTTGTTGTAAAGAAAACCCATCAAAATTGATCAATATAATACTTGTAACATGAAGTAAATACTATGAAAACTTCCATTTTAAACCAAATCTGTGGTATCAATTTAGATGTATATTTAAGTTTTGCTTTCTGCTACCTTGAAGCTTCACTGTGTCCCAGGCAGATGAATGTTTTCTCACTGTTACTCACTTTGCTCAGGAACTCTGGGCTCAGTATCATTTCTGTAATTTATCACCAAAAATGTTAGTATATTTTCTTATACTTAATGTGTCTTTTAAAAACTCAGCTAGCACTCCAGCAGCTTGCAACAAGGCATGTTTCAAGTCAGCATGAAAACAGAATCTGGGCTTTTATTCAGAAGGGAATCTTAACCTTTGGGAGCTGTTTGGCTTTTCAAGGAAAATGAAGATCTCTTCATGACTTGAATCTTTCTTGTTTTATTCTTGTATTACCAAACTTGACACAGAAGTGAGTGGATATTTGTAATTATCCTTGTTGTTTGCAATTACCATCTATAACTAATAATTACATGCATTTAACAACAAAGGATGGTAAGAGAAAGGAGTGTAAAAATGCTTTTGAGAAAAGGAGTAACATTTGTGATGGATGCATTGAACTTCTCATTGTCATATTTGGCAGCTGTTGTGATTATTGTCTGATCTGATTGCTGGTTTGCATTTTCTGTGAATGGAGTGGATTTCCCCATACTTTGTCATATGAACTAATAGTTAATAGCATTCAAATAAAGGGGCTAGGGACAAAGTTAACAAACTGTAATGCATTAAAGTCTGTGGGTGTTCAACAAAACTCATCTCATTTTGATGCTTGAGTCACAATTTTTGAGAAATCCAACTGGCATTGTTTTCCTGTATCTTACAGTCTGAAATGTTTAAAAGACACTTAGTTAAAGACAAGGAGCAGTGAACTGGGAAGTGCCTTACAGAAAATTTTAGCAAAATTCCCTTATCAAGAAGGCAAACATCAGAATTTCACTATTTTCTTCAGTAAAATAATGCCCAAGATTATGCTAGGCTTTTATCTGGTGTAACCAATGGTGAATGATCCTCTGGCCAATATTTCCAGCTGCAGTATAGTTGTCCCTGCCTATGTTTGTATGAAAGAGTTGGGTTTAATTGCTGAGCTTCTGTCAGCTATATATTAAGAATTGGAAAGAAATTGTCTTGATGTTATTTCTGTGTATTTCTGTTTAAAAATATATTAATCATTCACAAACTTTAATATACTCTATAGTTATTCTTGGTGAAATATGAAATTTGGTTTTCCCCAGATAACTTCCATTTTCTTTCAGCAATGCACTAGGAGATCTGTTGTGTTTAGTAACTGACATTTCTACCCTGAGTGGTAGAAATAAAGTATTAGATGACTGACTGCTTTCTTTCCTGCACAGCAGTGATTCCCAAACTGTACCGCTCAGTGCATCAATCTTAAGATTTCCTGAGGACCATTGCCTCCTGTTTTAACACTTACTTGATGACTTTGTAAGCATTACTTAAGATACTGTGGGGGGACAGTTTGAGCACTACTCATCTAGCTCTTTCCTTCTCTGTGCACCCCTTCACAGAGCAAAAAGCTTACTACAAATTTACATCTACGTAATGGAACAGCTCATGCCTTCAAGTGTTACGACACTGACTCAGTTTTCAAATTGCACAGCAAAGAGAGAAAAGATCATGGGGAAATAGTGTTTAGAGAGACAGAAACCCACAGCTGTACTTCCAGATTTACAGGCTTGAACATTTTGTGCAAAGTTTGGTATTAAAAAACAACAGTTTAACTTGTTTAGGACACTACTCTTGGTAGTACAAAGTGCTGTATAGTCTGAGTGGATGTAGTGTGTGCCATTCATCATTGCATTCTTTTTTAATCTTTCCTCTCTGATATATGCTTTGGGTTAATTTGCCTGTATTAATTTATTTTTTGGGTGCTTTTGAAGTACAGATCCAGTCAAGTACTTAGGTTCTTCATACAGAGCTTGGATAATCTACATTTATGCATGACTTGTACTCCTTTGAAGGATCTGAAGCTGGCTCTTGGGGGAGATGGTGGTTGCAGACACCATCTATTATTATTTGGCAGCTTACTGGTTAGTGTCCCTGCAAGAGTTCCAGGCTGTTGAGATGAGGTCATTGGACAGAAAGGAACACAAAGGAATATACAACCAGAGGCAGCTATGGGGCTAGGGCTGTTCTTAAATTAAAAAATGAAATACCTGCCCTTCAATTTCCCTCAGCTGTTTAGACTGCTTTTAGGTCCCTCACATCTAAAGGTCCTTATTCAGTGTCCTATTTTCTCTTTATTAAAAAGAAAATCCTGGAAAGTAGTAGAACGTCCCATTCTGACAAGCTTTTAAATGACAAAACAGTTACTTTTTTCCTATAAACATCGTGGCCTATTTCTGTACTTTTCCCTTGGCTGCAAACAGGACTTTCGCAGGCTGGCACTCTGGTGTCAGACCACAGCCTGGTAACGGTGCAGCTACATCTGCTCAGTGTACTCCGAGTTAATGTGCTTGCATCTTCTTTTGTGTAAATCTGTTCTATTACGTCTCTGGATGATCAACTTTTCAGAGCTGAAAATTTTGTTTTGTTCAGTTTTTGTATGTAACTCCTAGGAAGCGGGGGCATGCTGAAGAGGAATACAAAACCTGGACTGCCACACCTACGTAAGAGTGAAGGGTGAAATCCATCTTCACATAACTGAGTACAGCCTGTATGAGCTGGAGTGGGAGGTGCTATTCAAAGGAGTGATGCTCAAATGGAAGGCTCTTTAGATTAGGTATGTTTTCATTCATGGATTCTGCATACTATAAATAAACTCATCTTTTCTATCTTCTAGCTGCTGGTGGGTGCAACTCAGTCCATCAGCTGGAGTTGTTAAGGATTTGCAAATCTTATCTGGCTTATCTATTAAAACTTAGTAAATGCTGTAATTTACCACATAACACATTATTGTGCTGCTCGGTTCTTTGATGCTGTTCTTGCTGTAGTTTTTGAAAGCAATAAGAGAAATTTCCCACATAAGTAGTTGCTGTATGTTAAAAAAATATTTTAAGTGATTCTTTTTCTTATATATACAAGTCGTCAATTAGATGTTACTGCTGTATAAAACAAAACTGTATTACAACTTACGGGAAAGTTTTGGAGATCGATCCACAAGAAATTCTGAGCTCTTTCACCTTCACATGTCTGGGGTGATGGTGAAAATATTTGGTATTCTTGAGAACTGTATTTATGTTGAGTGTTTTACTTGTTCCAGTACTGGAAAAACATGCCACATGTATGAGGTATTACATATGCAGTGCTGCTAAATACTGACTTTGTTGTGTGTTTTGATAGAGCGTTAATGATTTTGGGATGAAGAAAGTTATCTTCTGTGTTAGGATGACCACCAGCTTTCAGATTTTTGAGAAAATTTTCTGTAGTCATCATAGTTCCTGTTTTCTGCTTCTCTTAACGCAAAAATTTGTAATAACGTTGGAGCACCTTGATGCACAATTTCATTTACATTTTTGTCTCTGTAACCAATTTAGTTGGATGTTAATAAATCATACTTGAAAAAGGCCACAGAGCACCCTCACTTTTTGCCAGGAGTTGTAAGCATCTTTCTTCAAAGGCTGTTAGTGACAGCTGAACCCAGGCTAGCTGCTGTATTTTTTTTTTTACTGTTTTTTAGCTGTGGTTTTTATACCTTCTACAATGGCAAGTACAAAAGCAATTGCATCTGCTGGAAGTCTTATTTATTGCTCTTACAATCTGTCTAGTAGTTATCTTCAGTAGTTTTCCAGTTGTTTGCCAGTTACCTGCATGCATGGTACAGTTGCATGGCTGTTATACCAGACAGTGGAGCAGGAAAAATTCAATTACAGCACTAAGTTGTAAGCAGTTTTGAGTAGACAGATGTGCAACACAAATGTTGTGTATTAGCATGAAAGTGCAGACCACAAACTGCACATTCTCCAGAAAACAACTTTTAATACAAGGAAACATATTGTTTACTGTTTAAAATAAGTGGCTGGAAGGAAACTATCAATGTGATGTTTTCTCCCCAGAGAATAGTGGTTTCGTACAATTCTGCTAGTCACCGACATCTGACAGGCCCACCGTGTGTGTGTAAGATGCAATACAGATGGATTAGGGTCTTGAAGAAGGTGGAAATAAAGTAAGCGTGGTACTTGACAAAGCTCTTATTCCAGACTGCAGTTCTGTAGTGCTTTCCAGTTTCAACGTGTAAAAAGTTTGGTAGGAGGAAACATGGATGTTTCAGGAAGAGCTGGGAAAATTGGATCAATGAGTCTGTTACCTCACAAAACATCCTCAGCTGTGTTATGAAGCAGAAAAAGGAGAAAGGCCACAAGAAATGCAGCTTTCATAGAGTGCAACAATCACCTTCTGTTTTGTGAAATCCATCCATTCTGATTGTGTTTCAACTTTCTGGTTAGGACTTAGTCGTGTTATCAGTGGAGTCACTTTATTGCCAATTAATTTCAGAGAGATCTAATCTGCTTTAATTGTACCTGAAACAGCTGGCATTTAGAGCAAATCAATGGGGGAAAAAAAGCCAAAAAACAACAACTTTACAGAATTAGTGATGGTTTTTTTTTCCCATAATTATAAAAAGGAGAGGAAGATGGCAAGGGAATCCCTATTACTTATGCTCTGGATCATGAAGACCTCAGGCAATACAAATTTCTCTTAGAGAAATGGATGTGGGTGAATTCCTCATGGTTGCCAAGTTCCCTATTTCTGATCAGTGCTTCCCAGAGTGTGTTTTTTTACCCCATAGAAGTGTAAGGTGAACGTGGCTTATGCAGGCCCTGCATCCAATTGGTGTCTCGCCTCAGCTGCCTGTTCATTTACAGTAATCTCTACTTAAAGTCAGTGCTTACTGCAAAATGATTTAAAGCACCATAGCGTGAGGAAAAACAATGACAGCTGAGCAAAGTTTGCTCTGCACAGTAACTGTCACATATTGGCTGCTTCTTTCTTTCTTTTTTTACAATGCCTCCATTACATTTCTTGGATACATTGCTTTCCATGCTCAATTTGTTGATATTTAACTTGGCCCCTTTTCCCTACCTCTAGTGCAAGATACATAGAAACTCATAGGGTCAGTCCAGGTTTTTAAGGATATTAAAAGCTAGCCAGATACCAACTTCTACTGTGTAGTTATGAATTTCTATCTTTGCTTAGTCTGCTCCAAAGGAAATAACTGCTATATGTAAACCTTCATCTGAAACAAATCAAAGTTCCTCTACTGAGTGGGATATAGCGGAGACTTAATTTAACTGAGAACTTGAGTCTTTGGATTAATTGATGTATATTTTTTTAAGCTCTTGGAACAACAATAAATTCCTGGAAGCTAAGACGTCGCATACAAATACATCAGCTGCAGTTACTGCTTGTAATGTCATTGACTTGGGGAATTACTTGGCTTTCTCTACTAGGGTACTATCTCTCTTTAAGGATTTTGTTTGAGCAGATAGTTCAGTTTCTGTTTAACAAGATCAGATGTCAGAATTGGAAAATATGTGGGTTTTTTGTTTTGTTTTGCATATTTAACATCGCTTTTCTTTATGAAGAATTTATTTAATGAACTATAGTTCCTAAATGACAAGCTTCTCGCTAATGATAAAGGCTGCAGTAAAACCACTTTGAGTTATTGCAGTACAAGCCTTGAAAAATCTTTTCCTTCTGAGATTTTGTGAGAGTATGTCTGAAATGCACTGATTGCTGCCTAGAGCAAGGGAGATTATGTAGATTTATCAATGGATAAGAACAAGTCCAATAACTGAAAGATTTACTGTTTTGTTTACTGTTCGTTGTCACCTCTGTCACTGTCAAACTGAAGATGGAGTGAAATCAAGAGATCATCCTACTTATATTAGTTGTTTGCTGCTTGCATTTTGGTCACTGAATCCAATCTTGTGAAAACAGTTACATAATAGCTGAATAGGTATTTGGGATGAAAAAATCAGTTTTCTTATAAAGTTCAAAAATAGTGCACCACATTCTTAAGTCCTTTTGTGGGAAAACTTAGGCTGAGAAGTTTGCCTAAAAGAGAGCCCTGCAATAGGTCAGTGAGGGCAAACTTGATGTCTTCTGTCTGAGTTCTCTAGGTACTAAGAGATTGCAAGCCTAGCTTATCCTTAACTCATGGATATTATATTCTTACCTTCTGTGGATATCAGAAATTGGAAAAGATGTGCTACATTGCATGAAAGGCCATGGTAGGAGCTCCATTGTATTTTATCTAGTCACAAAGTTTCAGAAAACTGCTCATATGAATGCTTTGTTCTCTGACACTGGCTCCAATACAGACACCAACAGGAACGACTGTTTGAAACGATGGGAGAAGGGATGAGGGGAAAGAGTATATATTGCTGAAATTAGATTCTCGGTACTGAGGTGTGCAGTCACGAGGTCCTTCCTGAAAGAATGCAGTTCATGTGTTCACAGTACTGGTTGCTCATTGCTTCCTTTTGCACTACCATTTCCTTTCAGGCTGGTCTTCCTTCTCTCTTTCAAGTTGCATTGCTCACACTGTAGTATATTTGTACTGGTGAAGCTGGACTGCAGCCACATAAAAACCAAGTAAAACCACAAAAGGCTCAAGCTGACTACAACCAATTCTGTAGAAGGGAAGCACATCCTTGTCTCCCAGTTGCTAAGAAAGTGGATCTGGAAATAAGAAAGTCATCCACCCAAGGTCACTTGCATCGGCCCTTTCAGAAGCTGCTCACCCAAATCAGTGTGTCATTCAGACAAACAAGGGCAGTATAATGAGCAAGGACACCAGTTTTTCCTGTGACAGAGCACAGAAAATTGTATTTTTAATAGCGTGAGAACAGACCAACACTATTTCATAGCTGATTTTTTTTTTTTTTTTTTTTTGCAGTGCAATCAATACCTGGTCTACAATGTAATTGTTATATAACAAATAGCATAAATATCCACACTTAGCAGCCCACGCATTTTTGAGCTGCTTGCCAGCTCTTGCTCCTGGTTTTGACATGAAGTGTGCTTTTCTCACCCTGCTTCATATTAGACTGGGGAAATTAAGCATGTTCCTATCACAGTCTCTGAATGATCACAGCTGTATAAAGTGGGGTCTGTTTCTACCTTTAGTCCCTCCTTGCCATGTGCCTTCCTGCAGCAGATGATGAAGATGGCCACCGGCAGCTCCTGCTGCAGTGACCCTGAAAAACCCCAGGAGCCCCATCTCACCCACTGTGGCAACACAGCCTCACAGCTCCTCAAAACCCTCTGGCTTTTTTGCCATTTGCAGTCATTTCCTCAGCACATCCACTTCTTATATGAGCCATGGCCTGCTTCAAAGCTCTCAAAACCAATTTCTCCATTTTCAGCTCTGTAGGTACAAAAAACGCATTTACTTTATTCTTCTGGAGAGATTCTTTTCAATTCACCCTGCAAAAAAAAATGCTAGTCATAATTCAGTTCTGAAAGAGCAACTGAGCTGGCAGTTAACAAACAATAAGAATGAAGGTTAAGGAATTGCATAATAATTGGGAAATACAACAAAGGAGCCACAAAAACTAAAAGAGAGACACAAAATTTGCTTTAAATCATAATAAAGCTATAGCTACAAATGTTGCAATAGATGAAAACATCCATCTGGTGTTATTCAATGAAATATTAATGTTAGCTGCTGAACATTTTGCAAGGTTTGACTGCGACTGTGCTCCAGTAGTGTTCATGGTAATACAAACACCATCCAGCCTGCTGCCTTGTGAGAAATTGCCAACTTCTGTGGGTTCTGTGGAAAATTCCGCCTGAATAATTTGCTCTCACAGTTGGATCTGAGAGTGCTTGTGCTCTGAAAGATCAATGTGCAAAGGTAAAAAGCTTCATCTTTTTGAAGCTCGACAAAATCTATCCTCTATGCGCAACATTTTTAGAAGAAATCCTAGTATTTCTTACTTTAATGCAGTCATTCGACAGTATAGCTTGTGTTCCAGCTGCTCAAAGAGCAGATTGAAAAAAAATGGAAAGAAACTCAGAAATATTTTTAAGATTTATAAAATTAATTAATGATAAAATCATTTCAGATTTGATTTTTTCATGTCTTTCTTAGGATTAATGTAAAACAATGTGCTTTTAAAAGTACTGTGTGTATGTAGGACCTGCATAAATGTTTAGGGCTCTTGCAAAAATTTGATAGCCGTTCCATTTGGTTAGTTTATGATCAAGTTCTGCTGCTGAGCAGTCTGAACAATGCAACGGCCAGATGGTCTTTGATAAAACCTTAATGAGGCCAGATGGTTCATAATAAACTATTGTGGAAAAAGAATTTTGAGGCACGCAAGAAACATCACCTATCCCTATATCTTCATTTACCATTATTGTAAAAGAAGCAAAGTTCTGTGGCTGTCATCTAATCTACATTTTAAAGGTAGAACCACTTTGTGCATCTTCATGCAAACTGCCTTCCCTATTATTGTTACAGATGTCACTAGATGATTTTTCAGGTAACCACAATGATTGTTCTGCCATTTTTCTTTAAATTATGGGAAAATCATCAAATAATCACAAATTCTTCATAGGAAGATGTTTAAAGTTACAGCTGCTTTAAAACACAGTCATGGCAGAGACGAGAAAGCTTTTACAGCAAGAAAGGTGAGCCCTATTGCCAGAGGATATTCTCTACAGGAGGGTAAACAGTGTCGTGTCTCCCATCTCCCATGCACATCAACACTGACACCATGACCTGAGTTCCAGCACAGGCGATACACTGAGTTACACTGAACATGTCTGTCTGTCACATTTCTGCAGCTGTCAGCATGGTACTCCTCAGTTTCCTTTCATGGGACTAAAAGATCCACTACTGGACACTTTTTTTCTTCACTCTGATACACAAAAGCAATGGAGATAACCTGACAATAGAACAGATCACCTCTAAACAGTGGCCAAACTAATCTCATGGGGAAAATCTCCAATGCTTAAAGTTAGTGCCTTCTTGTTTCCTTCTTCAAGAGCTTCATGGGCAGCAGCTCGTAGAAACACATGGAGAAATGCAGCAAAATGGCTTTGTGGCTACTCCAGATTGACACAGTCCCTTCCGACTGACTGTGCAAACTGACCTCCACTAAGCAGGATCCTGTAACTTGCTGTTTGTGAAGCCTGTCCCTGGCTGCTGGTGCTCTGCCAAGGGGCTGGTGACAGCTGTGCCAGCAGGAGAGTGAGAAAGCTGTTGTTTGCAGCAGGAAATGTTTCTCGGGACCGACTGGCACCAATGAAAACTGTATAACATCCCAACAAAAAATGAGATGGATCTTAACGTACAATATAAAAGAGGCTGGTTGGTTGATTTCAAAGAAACAAAAAATCTGTTCAGATCTTGTATTCTTGTGACAGGAAACGGGGGGAAGACTTTCACCCTTTCAGTGGTGATTTGGCTTACGCTGCTGGACACCTTCAAAAGAATTTGCTTCACCAGCTGTCCTTTTTTTTTTTCCCTAAATGGAAGCCCAAAATAGTTTCACACTTACTTCTCTGCATTTCCTCCACAGAACTGAAGCCAGCAGACCCTTCTGCAGCCAGCATGAGGGTTTAAATAAAGCCTAGCATACAGCAACAGAGAGCTCTGAACCACTTCTGATATTCTGATGTACAGGCTTGACTTAAGTGAGCACTCTCTAGCTGGGCTGCCTGCAGCCTGAAACAACACTGTGACTGCTATGAGGCATTATATACCATTAGTACAGTTGTTGATGCTGCCCTCATGAAAACATTTTAAAAAATTTTGAAGATATAAGACAAAAAATAACCATTAGGAAATTCCCCTTTGTGGACAATTTTGGTCTTACACTCTATCCTAATATTAATGACTGGAAAATATATGACAGATTATGCTATCATAGAAAAAAAAAATCTAATATATAATATTCATCGGATACAAAGACCTCTTCTGTAATGGGTAGAAATAATCATTCTGCAATGCTGACATCTGGTGGTGCTCAATGATTTCTTTTCTTAATATAATGACTGAGGAATTTCACAGAAGTATAGTAAGAGCACACAACTACTGTTTGCTTTTTTTGTTTGTTAGTTTGTTTCCTTTCAAACTAAGCTGCATTTTGGGGAGATAATCCCCTTTTATCTTGCCCCAGCTAGTTATCAGTTTTTCTAGAGTGGTAAAGAGTAAACCATCCATTAACCTTCCAAGGAATTTTTTCACAAATGCATTCCACTTATAGTCTCTCTCTCTCTCTTATTATCAGGAGGTCATGCTGGCTTCCCCTAGAGGTGAGGTCGTAAAAAACTATTCAGAATTATTATTTTCATCTTCCCATTTCCCTCTGGCCTCCATCCTAGATTTTGTTTCCTCCTGGCTAGCAAATCCCATGAGTCTCCCATAATTAACTAAGTCTTGCACTACTTCTCCCCATCTTGTATCAAGGGGAGCTCCCCTCTGTCTTGGTCAGAGAGTGCACAACAATCCCCTAATTAAATCACGTAACCTTTCTGGGTCTGCAACATATTGCATTAGTAGATTGCTGTGCATTAACCAAAGGCAGGCAATTTTCTGCACAGTTTCCAAAATATGGAATGTGCCTGATCAATCTGGTGGCATTCTGTGTAGGAGCAACAGCATGAAAAGATGTTGCTAAGATAGGTTATGGCAGCACTGTCTCTGGAGGCATTCAAGGCCTGGTTGGATGGGGCCTTTGGCAGCCGGATCTAGAGAGTGGAAAACCTGACACCCAGCAGGGGGGTAAAAACTATGTGATATCACAGCATCATAGAATTGCCAAGGTTGGAAAAGACCTCCAAGATGACCCAGTCCAACCATTCACCTATCCCACTAAACCACGTCCCTCAGTACAACAAAATCTTTTCAGTCTAAGCCATTCTATATGGGTAATTACTCACAGGTGATGTGTATTACTCCTTTTTTTAAATTGAGGCTGTGAAGTTTGTGTGTCAATTGCCTGTCCCACTCTACTTAAATAAGATAGCCAAATCTTGTACAGTGCCAAAGGCAGTTTGTCACACAAACAAAACTTCCTGTTTTTCTCCTTCTGTCCATTCTACATGAAAATCTTCTAATACAGTGCCAATGCAAAAGAATCTTCTAACATGTAACTGATGCACATCATGTCTCAGCTCCAGAGATTCAGCACATGACAGATCTTAACACAGAACACACTCACCACATACATTTCCCATACTGTGTTCTCACTGCTGGCTCCCCAGTCAGTCAGGACAAAGCTATATGCTGTGAGTTTTGGCTGTGCTACACATCTGAAGAATCTCATCACAGAATCATAGGATGGCCTGGGTTGAAAAGGACCTCAAAGATCATCTAGTTTCAACCCCCCCCTGCCATAAGCAGAGTCACCAACCACCAGACCAGGCCGCCCAGAGCCACATCCAGCCTGGCCTTGAATGCCTCCAGGGATGGGACATCCACAGCCTCCTCGGGCAACCTTTTCCAGTACATCACCACCCTCTGTGTGAAAAACTTCCTCCTCTTAAGTTTAAAACCATTGCCCCTTGTCCTGTCACTATCAGGCATGTAAACAGTTGTTCCCCCTCCCGTTTATACACTCCCTTCTAGTAATGCAAGGCCACAATGAGGTCTCCCCAAAGCCTTCTCTTCTCCAAACTAAACAAGCCAGTTCCCTCAACCTTCTGTCATAGGAGAAGTGCACCAGCCCTCTGATCATGTTAGTGCCCTCCTCTGGACCCGTTCCAGGAGCTCCAACGTCCTTCCTGCACTGACAGCCCCATGCCTGGACGCAGTGCCCCAGATGGCGCCTCACATGAGCTGAGTAGATGGGGACAATCAACTCCCTCTCCCTGCTGGCCACCCCTTTTTTAATGCAGCCCAAGATACAGTTGGTCTTCTGGGCTCCAAGCACACACTGCTGGCTTATGTCCAGATTCTCATCACTTTCATCGTTCATTATTCATGGAAATGAAGAATGGAAGATCAAGGAAGGTATTCAATCCTAAATGTCTCCCACTTGCAGCCATTTTCAATATCAGTGTTTGAAGCCTTTACGTTAATTGTTGCACGGCCTCAAAACTGTTAGTGTCCAGACCTGTTTCTGTCTCTTCTAATTAACGCAAGTCAGCTTAAAACTACTGTATGCTGGCTTGTGTGTTAAGTGGATAACAGATGTCTGTTTAATGTTTTCTCTTGAAAATGTGGAAATATCCTTGGTGCAGACACCCCTTAGTTTGTGCACAATTAACCACCAGTAACTTCCTTGAGCTGACTGGCAAGTTTCACTGTTTTTGCCTCCTTCCTCCCTAGTGAACATTTCCATGGTAATGTGTTTCAGTGTCACTTCCTGGCCTGATTTCTCAAAATCTGCTTGAGCAGACACTCGCATTGGAAATGAATCACATGCTGCCACTCCTCAGAAAAGCACATGACTGCTAATGAAACGTGCTGCTACTGGCCACTAGAGATTATGCCTGGAGCTAGTAATTCTGCAGCTAGGTGCTGACCCTAAAAAGAGATCTCCTGAGGACTTGTAGGTGCTTTTCTTAGTACAAGACTCAAGAAGCAGAGTTTTCCTTTTCATAGAAAGTAAATTGTCACATATGCAGATACAGCTGCTCCCCATTAGACTTGTGCTCTAGACCTTTCACAGCTCTACTGCCCCTCCTTCGAAGAGAAGAAAGGAATATTTCCTGAAGAAAATAAGGCGTTAGAGTCTGGGTACGATGTCATTGATGGGAATCGGAAAGGGTTTATAGGTTAAAACCCACTGAAGCTAATTGGAAGGTTTGGATAAGGTATGTAGTTAACACAGAGGAAGAAATGAGTATGACTTCAGCTATGAACACTGAGCAGTATTTCTCACCCAGGAGTGCTCATTTCAAGACATCCACCTTTCAAACTCCTCTCCTTCCAAAGACCAGCCAGGCTTTACTCCATTAAGATCTGCTGATTCAACACTTGTGGCTGCTCGCCCAAATGCTTTCTTTAAATGGGAACATAAGGACCCAGCTCATAGCACGGCTCACTCAAAAATACTTCTTTGATACCTTCAAGAACTACTCGGTATTTCTGTAGACTCATAAAGGTCTCACTGAATGGGTGTTACTGCAATCCCTACGGCATTTTGTTCTGGACAACGGCAGCATCCCACAGCCACGTGCTGGGCGACAACATGGCGGCGCCGCGAGGCCCCGCGCCCCCTCCGCACGCCGGGCGGGGCCTTGCTTCCCCCGCCTGCCCCCGCGGTGCTGCCCAGCCCTGCCGCGCCTCATTGCTGGCCCGAAGCCCCCTCCTCTAGGCGCTCCTCCAGGCTCTTGGCGGAGCTTCGCCTTGGGGTGCAGAGCACATCTTCGGGGTTCGCCGTGAGTACGGGGACGGACGCGGGGGGGCGGTAAGGCGGGCAGTGCCCGCGCTGAGCCCTGCTCGCCGCCGGGAGGGCGGGGCGCGCACAGCCCGCTGTGAGTCTTCGGGCCCGCCGCCGTCTCTGTTTGCTCGTGTGCTCTCCGGCTTCTTTGCGGGGGGAAAAAAACACCAAAATCCTCACATAAAATGATGAATCGCCGCAGTTCATGGGTGGTGTTTGAGGAGAAGCCTGGCGCTTGGCTGCCCGCTCGAGCTGCCTCAGTGCCCGCTCCTCGTGGCCGGCACCATGTCTGGTCTCGGGTCAGGTCCGGGCTGGCACCGCTCGATCAGGGATTGAAAATCTTTGGGATTTTATGGCTTTTTGTTTGAATTATCTAGAAAGGAGAAGAAAACAAGGCTTTGTAATACGATCCATGCACTGCTTGTCATCACTTGCTCGCTTTAGGCTTCTTTCAGCATGAGTCCTGGCTGATGGGGCCGTGTGTTAGTGCAGAGGAGGTGGACCAGATGGCCTTTAAAGGGCCTTTCCAACTCACACAATTCCACGATTCTACAGTTCTTGAGAATGTGAAGGGTGGCACATGGTCAGCTGAAGTCCTCTGCATGGCAGTCTGCAGGCATCAGCCTTCCAACGCACTCCCTTACAGTTGCAATAAGCGATGAAGTTACTGTAAATATCTTTGCTTGATCTCATCCTCTTCATTGAATAATCTGCCTGTAGCCCAGGTTCAGGCTAATTTTAAATTTCTCAGTGGGCAAGGAGCCTACTTCTTCCTTTCCCACCTTCACACCTAGCTGTCAATCTGCAGGAGTGAATTCAGGCCTTTTCTACCAGCTTTTGTACCTGTCCTTCTAGTTCTGGCAAGTCAAACGTGATTCAACGAAACTTCAGAGCAAGGAATTCCAGAAGGAGAGTTATCTTAGTGCTACATCTGTGACCATATGATCAGGACACCCTCAGTCCTGTATTATCTCGCTGACGTTGACCATGGGGAATTACCTCTGTCTCTCTGTCCTTTTATGAGCTAGTGAAACAAGATAGTGGAATGCATTTGAGAGTTTATGTTAAAGGTACTATGCACAAAGAGATAATTTGGGTAGAATATTAATACTTTGCAGGTACTGCTGCACCAGTAAATAAGCTCCTTGCAAAGATGTTCCCATGATAGGAGGTGTTAATGTTGTCACCAATGCCTGTGGCTGAAGGCTGAATCTCTTTCCTGCCGTGTGAGTCCCTGCAGTTTTCATAAGCTCTCTGTGATCTTTCCCAGGTGTTCTTTTTGCATATCAGAAGCCTCATTGCTGGGAGCGAAGTCAAACTACCATGAATCAGAATGGAGTTTTATAGAATGGTGTCATTGGTTCTTCTCATGAAATTTAGTGAGAGTGTAACAGAAAGACAAATCGCAAGAACTTTTTGTTGCAATTTCTCTTCTCGTGAGCTCCTTAGAAATTGGTGGGCCTTTTTCAATTAAGAGAATACAAACGTGAGTCCATTGTGTGAGAATGGGATCAGAATGAGTGAGCAATCACATAAAGCATGTTTGAAGGAGGTTATGTTGGGTGACAGCAGCTAATGCACTGGAAGTCAGTGGAAATATTCCCAGCGTAGCTCCAGGCTGTTTGTTGCAGCCCCAGATTACACTTCAGCAAAGTGTTGGAAGCACAGAATGACATTCTTCAAATCTTTTCTCTGCAGGTGCTGTTGAGTAATGCTCTTTGCTTGTTAATGGGGAGAACTAAGAGTAGGCCATGGAGATTTCATAGGAAGGTAGCTATCTCAATGTGAGTTGGTAAATAGTGAACGAAATATTATCTGAAATGGTATTTGGGAAAAGCTAATGGAAAGCTGTGTTTCTATCTACAAAGAGTGGTTTTCTTCTTTTCCCCAGCTGATAGTAAAACATGAACCCTATAGTCCAGCCTGTAATATCTTTACTCACTTTTCCATTTTCCCACAGTCTTAAGTGTCAACTACAATATCTTTTCCTGTTCATTCCTTTGAAGCCTGCCTTAGCTTATTCTGGCCTGTGTTGGTGATGGACAAATCCAACATCTGTTTGAGCAGGATAGGTGATTAATGGAGAATGTGTGTGCACGCTATTTCAAAGAAGATAAATGGGCACCTGGGGCAGTTTATGCCTGTCAGCTGGAGGAGGGTACAAAGGAATGCTGCCAACTGGAAAAAAAAAAAAAGTGGAAATGCCACCAGATCACATAAAACAACTGAAAGAAAAATTCTTGTAAGGTTGAAAATGTAGATTTTTAGAATTGAATGCTTAGCATTTCTGAGTGGTCTTTTTTATCGGTTCTCCCATGCCTTTAGCCAGTTTCTCATATTGAAAAACTTTCTTGTAAATAGCATAATATCATGTTGGATAAAGGAAACCTTACATGAGAAAAGATGGCAGTATTTTCAACTTCAAGACATTTAAAAGCTAGAATAAGATAATCTATGTAGCTGTTTAGCAGATGTAAGTAACATTTGTAAACAGTGTATGTTCTGTTCAGCTGTAGTTCTGCCAATGGGAAATAGAAAATTGGAAAGCACTGAAGGTTAAAAAAAAAAAAGTTCAAAAGAAGAAAATATGAATTGGGAATTTCCGTGGGTGAAGTTCAGAAGGAAAATTTAGTCACAGAGCTGCCAGTAGAAATGTTTGTTGCTTACTATGAAATAATTTCTATTATCCTTGTATGTATTTATGGACTGTTAAAACAAGGTAACCTGTATGAATAATACTCAGTTATCTTCTGTGGAGTAAGGTGATTTTATGGTAGGTCATAAAAGGAGCCTGTGGAGAGGCAGGAGTGCTCTGCCACTGCGCCTGTGTTCCTGTGAGCCAGGTGAGTCTCTGCAGGCTGCTCATTAGGAGATGCTTTTCCTTAGAACTTCAGGTAAGTTGTGTAAGTTTTTTTCCTCCCTAGCAGATTAATTATCTGTGGGTGTTCTTTAAAGGATTTTTTCAGTTTTAAATTGGGTTGCTTCTTTTCTTATATATTTCTTCATTATTTGTGTGCTTACGAATTTCAGGATTACTGTAGTGGTTAAGTCTTCTATATCATGCTTGCAGTGCACTGTTCTTTACTTATTCACTGTTGCTTATTTAAGTTTTTATCCAAAATTCCATCATCTGTTACTGTGAAAACCTTTTGGGGGAAATGATAGTAACTGTCACTATTCCCAGTTTAGAGTGGAGAAGGTGGAGTGAGAACAGTATTCCTATATTGATACCGGTAATGTGAAGAGCTCCTGAAAGTGCAAATGTAAATATTTATATCTTCTAACTGTAGTTTTGAAAAACAGATTTATTCTTCCAGGCTGTAAATGATTCACCAAGATGTTTGCAAAAGCAACAAGGAATTTTGTGAGAGAAACGGACAGCGGAGGTGACTTGATCCCTGTTTCCCATTTGAACGCCTCAGACAAGCTGCAGCTTCTGAGCTTAGTTACAAAGAGGAAGAAATTCTGGTGCTGGCAGAAGCCCAAGTATCATTTCTTGGCAGTCTCGTTGAGTGATGTGCTTACTGAAGACAAACCTATAAAACCAGGTAAAGCTGTACTCAGGCAGCACTATTATTGCACATGAAAAGAATACAAAGCCTGACTTTTTTCCTTGTTATTCCCAGTCCTGTTACTAGAGGGCTTCTTTGCTCTGAATTATTCTCTATCTTTAGAACTGAGATGACTGGATCTTTTTCTCCCTTGGCTATTTGTTTAGCTAAGAACAGTACTATTAAATATTTAATTTTTAAAAAAATCTAGGTGGGCTACTGCAACCAGGTGCTGCAGGTTGTCAAGCCATACAGTGTTGGTATTTGTAACACTGCTCTCTGCAGCCTCAGGAATTCCCCTGGATTATTTTGGGAAGTTTCTGGTAGACAATAACGGCATGAAACTGTACTGTGCTCCAGGTGAAAAAGCACTGGACAAAAGCTGGTGATAGTAGCCTAGAGAATGCTTACAAGTTTTATTGTGGCTTCCTTTCTTCTTGTAGAGACTGTTAAAAATATTTGATCCTTGTACTTATTTCGCCATCCAGCTGCACCAAACCTCACCAGCTAGTAGGAGCGATGATCTGGAATCCCATATTTCTGGGCATGTCATAATTCTGAAGGTAGATAAACAACAAGTCCTTCAGCATAGATGGTAATTGTGACTAACATGGAAAATCAGCTGATTCTGAGACTGTCCTTGGTTGTTGTTTTTTTTTTGTCCTTTGATTTTGAGACTCAGATTTTGATTTAAGCCAATTCAGAATTTCCATTGATTTTCAGTGAGCTTTGGGACAGGCTTGTTATAAGATGTATAGAGATAATGGCAGAATATTAAGTCTGTTGCACAAGCAGGTATACTTCAGTTTTTCCTTGTAGCTGAAGTAAATTTGTCATGCTTTGTAAGTCTTTTTAGTGCTTTTTTAGTGTTTGAGTTCAGTATTTGACTCCTCAGATGTTTTCCTAAAATGGCAGAACATAAAAGATAGCTAATCAAAGATGAAAACACAGAGGAAGCCACTAGCATGATCAGGGGACTGGAGCACCTTCCCTATGAGGACAGGCTGAGGGAGCTGGGCTTGTTCAGCCTGGAGAAAAGAAGGCTGTGGGGTGACCTCATTGCAACCTTTCGATACCTAAAGGGAGCCTACAAACAGGAGGGGAATCAACTCTTTGAAAGGGTTGATATGTGTAGGATGAGGGGAAATGGTTTTAAGTTGAGGGAGGGGAGATTTAGGTCAGACATCAGGGGGAAATTCTTTACCCAGAGAGTGGTGAGGTGCTGGAACAGGCTGCCCAGAGAGGTTGTAGATGCCCCGTCCTTGGAGGTGTTCAAGGCCAGGTTGGATGGGGCCCTGGGCAGCCTAATTTAGCATTAAACATGGAGGTTGGTGACCCTGCATGTTGCAGGGGTTTGGAGATTCATGATCCTTGAGGTCCCTTCCAACCCCGGCCATTCTGTGATTCTGTGAAGCAGAAGTTGCAGAGCTGTGAACTTACCCGTTTATTTGCTCATTGCTGTTCTTGCCTTCACTGACATTAAATCTTTGTTTTCTTTAACTTTGTTTATCTGATGACTTCAGGACTGTTTTAGCACTTGTCTCAGTGGTAAGCAGTTACTTTTATTGTTTTCCTAGTAATTGTGGAATCTGACTTTGCAAAATATATGGGGAAATTTGAAGATGTTGTCCAAGGAAGTATTGAAACTTCATTTGGAAAGATCAGCCTGGGAGCCGGAGCAAAGGGCTGTGTGGAAAGCCAGTCGTCCTTTGGGAACCTGAGGAAACAAGAGGTTGACTTGCAGCAGCTTATGAAAGACGTCAAGGACAGGTATGTTTTAAATGTGGGCATTGCAACGGCCAAGAAAGATGACTGAGATGAAAAAGATTAGATAAAATACTTGTGTCAGCTGTGATCACTGAACAGCTGAATCTGTAGCATTGGCGTATTTCAAGAATTATTTTCATTGTAAACTCTCATTTGTAGGTGAAAAATGCAACACACTAATGAAAGTTTCCAGATTTTGAAATCTTGGTGGTCAAATCTTTCCTTTTCATTTTATAAACATCTCTCTGCAGTTTCACCTTGCATGTTGGCATAAACTACAAGGTGAAACAAGGGTGAAGTCCTCCCTGCTTTGGGGGACTGTATTGAAGGAGGAAAAAAGTGGTTTGACTCCAGGATGTTAGTGAGATAAATGGTGTGGAAACAATTCAGAACTGCCAGTATTCTTGTAAGGAAGCTTTAGAATTGTAATATGTTTTTGTAGAAAACTTTAAGAGGAAAAGTAGGAGGTGTGATCAATGTACATTCTAGTCATTGAACAAAATACAGTTCAGAGAACTACTGCTTTGCACTATAATAACAGAAGAAAAGAACAGATATTGCAAATGATAATTTTAATTTTAGAAAACATGCAACACTTCGTGTGCTCCTCTGGAATCTGATTGCCTTTGCAATAAGTCATGGGCAGAAGCCTACCTGGCAAGCAGCTGAAAAGCCAGAGGTTCTCTGCTCTGCGGTGGAGTTCTGCCTTAGAGGAGTTGAAGGTGGTTTGTTTGTTGCAACGCTGTACAGCATTGTCTGCTGGAGGTGGTGTAACACTTTTTGATAGCCTTTGATTCTCTGAAGATGTGGATGATAACTTTTTGACGTCAGCACAAAAGTTATTCCAAGCAGTGTAATTTTCTTTAGTACCACTGATGTGCTAGAAACATTCAATTTCCTGCTCTCACAGAAATGAGAGCCAGATATTCCTTCTCTCTTAAGCATTCTCAAGTCACCCAACTTGTTAAAAAGGCACCTTGCTATCTTTGTACAAAATGCCTTATTAAAAGCAAAAAACATCTGGGCTAAGTGTGTATAATGTACCAGGCCTCTAAAATTAGTATGCATCTACTATCAAAAAAAAACCATCAGCCAGGACTTAGAATCTTGTTACTTGCTTGTGTAAGGACTTGGAAGAGATCTGCAGTTTGTTTGTATGCTGGAGTTGGAAACGCATTGAGATGCTGACTTCTTGTGAAGAAGGTGGGCACGTACACAGTCCCACTGGGGTGCTTAGTGGCTGTGGCAGTGAAACAACGCAGTTCAGTGTGTGCAACTCTGTACAAGGAGCAGTTCCTTAGTTCACACAGCGAGTTCTATGCTCACAGCTCGTTTCAAATTTACAGTACCAATTGTATAATTGATATCCAGTAAGCCCAGCTTCTGCATAACATTTCCCACTGGAAATTGTGTCATTTCCTTACAAAAAACATATTCTATGATTTATGAGACATCCTGTCCATGGCTTCTGGCTTTTGTCATCTCTGTGGATCATGCTGCAGAATTCAGTATTTGGGAATGGTGGTGCTTGGAAGCAAGTGATTTTTGGATGCAAAGCATTATGGTACTTATGTTTACCAGTCAGTCCTTGTGGGATGAGAGTCAGTTAAGTGTTCTTGATTTCATCTAATGATGTATATTGCTTGTGCTTTTTAGAGCAATTATTATTTTCCTTATTATTTCTATAACCTAATTAAAATACAGTAGAAATTGTTGTTCTTGTGTTAGGTTACTTAAGTCAGGGTTGCATATAAATAGCAGAAAACACACATTAAAAAATGTTAATGCTGATGAAGCTTCTCTACCAAGTCATGGGAGCCTTCAAAATTCTGAAAACTGAAGTGCTGAATGGCAGCAAATCAGTTTCCTGTTGCTTTTCAGGTGAACCCTATAAAGGAGAAACCTGCTGGTCTTTAATTAGATTCCAGGTGCTATATTGGCTCTCCTTTTCAGAGCGGGGCTGACAGCTGAAGGGTGTGGGATGAGATCCCACCTGATTTGCAAAGTGACATTCTGAATGCTGAATGCATGTATTAATGCAGTATGCAGTGCAGAAATAAAGGGTTCTATTAGGAATATGATCTTAATATATTTTGTAATGGATTATCCTTTCCATTTGTATTACCTTGTTGTCTCTAGTTCAAAGTACTGATACAGACTGAGTTTAGGGCAGTCTTTTGCATTTGACTTAGTGAGATTGCTGTGGATTTAAGAGTGTATTTTATCTTCTTTAAGACTATTGGTACCTTCTTGCGTAAGATCCTCACAGTGAGGCTGATGAAGAATGGGTAGATGAGCAGGCTGGTTGAACAGTTGGTCCTGGAGGAGGGTGATCAGTGCTACAAGGACAGACAGTTTGCTGACAACACCCAGTTGCAAGGAGTGGCTGATAGAGCAGAGGGTTGTGATGCCATCTAGAAGGACCTTGACAAGATAGAGAAATGGGCTGACAGAAGCCACATGAAGTTCAACAAGAAGTGCAAAGTTCTGTGCGTGGGGGGGAGTAACCTCGTATGTACCAGTATGTGTTGGGGACTGTGTTAGGTCACACTTGAAGTATTGGGTCCCATTCTTGTCTGCCCAGTAAAGAGAGATGTGGATGTATTGGAGAGAGTCCAACAAAGAGCCACAAAGATATTGAAGGGACAGAAGTGTGTCTCCTCTGAAAAAAGGCTGAGAGACCTGAGTCTGTTCATCCTGGAGAAGGCTCACTTGGGGATGGATTCTCATCCATGTGAACAAATACTTGAAGGGAGAGTGTAAAGACGGAGCCGTGCTCCTTTCAGTGGTGCCCAGTGACAGGACAAGAGAGAGTGGGCATACACTGTTGGAACAGAGGAGGCTCTGTTTGACTGTCAGGGCATGTGCGTTAACTGTGTGGGTGACAGAGCAGTGGGCAGTCTGCTCTAGCTGAGAATTCCATTCATTCATTTGCTTTTACCATCTCATGAAGTTGTGTTAGGTGATGGAGACAAGCTTTGGGAGGACGGTGACAGAAGAGAAAGAAATAGAATGAGGTGGCAGCAAATGGCAGGCATTTGGTGCACATCAGATGCAGAAGGCTTTTTTTGCCATTCACATTTCTGTCATCTCCTGTGAATGATTCCTAACACTCATTAGCATGTTAGTAAAACAGGATAAATAGTATAAAATATGGCGCAGTTGAAAATAAATGTTTTTCTACTATCACAGATTGCCTTTTAATTTGTACTTTCATTGATTCAGTCGGTTGTTGTTCACACTGAGACAGAATGACCATACTGATCTGACTATGGTAGAAATTCAGCCCAGAGTCACGCTCTCACCCAGTTTTCACTGACTTGACCTGTCCAGGCACTCTTGCAGTCTCATTCTGATGCACACCTTTTGTTATTTATTCATAACAACTCCTCGAGCATTTATAGTATGATGAGAGAGCCATGCATCAGTTTTCTTTAATGTGCTGCATCAGCTGTATGAAGTCACGGTTATGAGACACCGTTGAATAAAATCAGTTGTGTGTCTGTTATATAAAACATAAGGAAGATGCTGAATAGAAATCACAGGAACTGTCACTTGTACTCTCTAAGGAATTCTTGGGTAACTTGCTCTGTAAGGTAATTGTCAGGTTATTCTGTAGGAAAAATTGTGAAATGCCATCAATAAGCTGACTACAGCAAATACTGGGTTCTGGTAGGAGTAAAAGTAGGTCAGAGAGGTGATGTCTGAAACAGATTAACAAAAGAAATACCTGTCTCTGCTTGGTGTTATGTGCAGAGTGAAGCGTTGGTGGATTTTACTCTCTGGCACTGATCTAAAGGTCTTTACCCAGAAAGGAACAAAGCGGAATAAGGGCTGACACTGCAACAAGCAGCAGTTGGGTGGAAGAAGTCAGACTGCTGATGGAAGTGAGGAAGACCAAACAAGGGGAGGAATTCTGGCAAAGCAGCTGAGAGATGTTTTGAAGGGAAAACATCCATGTGGTGTGGGTGTCAAGGGAGAAGTGGTGTTTGGGCAAGGTGGTGAACACCTTACTTGGAGGATTTGTGGGATAGGTTACTGAGGAAACTAAATAGGTTTTGATGGAGAAACGGTTCTAGCAAACATTCTCTGTGCCTAGTCCAGTGTGAGATGCGTGCCCTGAGGGAAGAATGAGGTCTCAGCTCTGAGTTTGAGAAGTGTGAGACTTAAGGTGGGAGAGCCTGCTGTGGTGCTAGGTGTTGTTTGCTTTTTCTTATTTCTGTGGTTTCTGCTGTTCTCCTTTCCTGTTCCTCACTTGCAGCAGATTGCCTTTGTGACAGTTCTTTCTCCGCTCCTTTCCTCATCCAAGAAGGGGACAAAAAAAAAAACTGAAAAAAGCCTTTGCATTATAGGTTAGTGAAAATGTTAAATCCAATCAGATGTGAAGTGAGACCAGAACTTAAATTTTCTGTTCGTTTGATGGGCATAGTAAATCATTGACCTCAGGAAGGTTATTTGAGAAAAACAAATAACAAAACAAAAACCCCATAATCCTTATCTTTTGAATTGGTCTTTTTATACCTACTTACACTGTGTGTGTTGATAATAGGAAATCAGCATCTCATTTTATTGTAGTGTTTCCTTTTGTGTACCTTAGCTTAGCTTCTCACGAGAGGAACGAGTTCAGCAGCAGTACAAGTCACGCAGGATTGCTATGCAGTAGATGGTCAGAGAGATAGGAAGAATGATGCAGGACAGGAATAAGAGCTCCAAAATGTGACCTGCAAAATAAAAGAAAGCAAGCACTTCCATGCACCTGCATGCCTGTGTTCTCAGGGACTTAGCCCCCTCGTCTTGCTCTTCTTGATATTCAGAGTGTTATGCTAGCAAATGAGTTCAGCCCTTGCAAAGATATATTCAGATGGAGCAGCCATTGCCCTGCGATAATTTCAGCCTTGCTTTTATGGTCAAACTTTAACCTGGTGCAGTTTGCCCTCAGTGACTGTTTTCAATACCACTTTAGATAAGCCAGTTACTTGTTTACCTCATGTTGTCTCCTGTTTGAGTCACTGTCCTGTGCCTTCCTGTGAGGAGGACAGGGTGTTCTGCCTTTCCCCAGGCCGTGCTGTGGTACCCATGATGTGCCCTCACATGTAACACCGGGGCCTGAGTGCATCTAGGGAAGAAAGCTTGGTGCCAGAAGTCATGGAAGGAGTTTTGAAAGAAAACGTGTGACTGTTTGTAAGGGTATTGCTTTAAAACTCTCCGTCCTGAATTCTCAAAATGCAATGGGAAGAGGCATTTCTGTCAGCTTTACAGCTGAACGCATCGCACTAAAGTCACTTGGACAGGAGACTGTGGCTTGTGGCACGCAATGCAGCTCCACGTGAGTGACCTGGAATCACCTCTGAGGCAGTGTCCCTGGAGGCGTGCTGCCCTGGGGACTGAAGCAGACCTGTGCCCGGTGTGGTTGCTGTGGCTCATCCAGCAGCAAATCAGAAACTTCTTCACTGACCCACGCTGTGAGTTGAGCCATCTCTTCTGAGGCACTCACGTCACTGCTCTGCTGTTGGCTCTTCATTTGAACTTCAGAGCCAGGAGTGTGAGGAGGTCTGAGACAGGTTTACCTCAGAAAGAATACTGAGGTAATAAATGGAAGAAAAAGTCTCCGAATTATTTTGGTCATTCGTTTGGTTATGATTAAATCAGGCTTGGATGTGCCTCCTAGGTTCGTAGAATCATTAAGGTTGGAAAAAACCTGCAAGATAGTCTAATCCAAATGTCAACACATCCCCACCATGCCCACTGACCATGTACCTCAGTACTCATCTTCACTGTTCTTGCACACCTCCAGGGACACTGACTACCACTTTCATGGGCAGCCTATTCCAATGCCTCACTGCTTTTTCATGCTCATTCAGAAACAGCAAGCTTCTGTTTTATTTTCTGTCTTTGAGTGTTTTGATTCTTTTGCTCCAGTATTTGGCTTATCATGCTCTAAAGCAGTAAAAAATACATCATGTGAAAGCAAGTGAGAGATTGCCTTTGTACCTGTTTCTTCATTATTTTTCTTCACCTGTGGCTTCTTAGGTCATATATTAAAATTGCAAGCTCTCTCTACCTTAATTTATGTGTTCAGGATGCCTAGCACACCTCTTCAGAGTCATAAATAATTATTGTGAAGTATGTGATAGGCTTGGTGGAGTTCTGCGAGATACAGTGTAATTAATAGCTGCGGTTTGGCAGACGCTTCTAAGAATGGCAGTGTTTGTGATTGCGTGACAGTTCTTCCATTTCTCTTAATCCAAAGATTCATTGCATTCCAAGCATAAAGCATGGCTTTTCACTAAAAGAAAGGAAGTTCTATTAATAATCTGAGGAATGTTTGGGGGTACTTTTCTAGTGGCTGCTGCATTGCTTCAGAGGTATTTTCTTTCCTGTGTTTAAACAATCAACTTTAAGGTTTCCAGACAGTTCATTCCAACTGATTGAACTTTCATATAAGCATGTAACTCTCCAAAGATCAAAAATTGCCTCAGGCTATTTTTAATTTAATAAAGAGCCAAGCTGACTTCAGGCTTTTATGGACCACGTAAATCCCAAACTCCAGAATGTAATAAATCTAAAACTTTTTAATTAAAAGTGGAGATATCTTGATTTAAATAAAGTGGAGTCTTTCTGTCATATTTTTGGGGAATTGCCATGTAGCCTCATGAATAGCCACTTCAGTAAAATAGAGAAAAAAAAGACTTCAGCAAGGGATAGCAATCTTCTGACCTTCCAGATGTCTTGCTGGAGTTCTCTGCTCGTAGAAAATACTTCATCTCATGTGAGGACCTTTCTGGTGGGTATTTTGCAAAAGTATAACATAACGGACATATCTTAATCAGATTATTGCTTAGAAGGTAGCCAGATGACATTTTTCTTTGGAGGAGGAGGTCAGGAATTCAATATGTATATTGGGGCTTGCTGCACAGTACTGACATTTACAGCCTTGCTGCTACAAATAACAAAAGAGGACATAATTATTTTGTGCAGACTGCTCAAACAGAAACCATTGTTATTTTTTCATAAAAGCTTCTTGAAACAAAAGAACATGTTTTCTCCATTCTGGTATTTGTTGTTAATAGTGTCTTTTTTTGTTTCAGAATGATAAATTTAAATAGTAGTTTACTGCAACAAGTAATAGAACGAAAGCGTGAAGTACTGTGCATCTTGAGGGAGAAGATAATAACAACACAGAGGTGTACAATATCTGAACATATCCAGACAGAAGAAAAAGTCAGCGGTCTGCTGGGATGCAGTACGAAGATAGTGCAGGTAAAATGTATCAAATCTGTAAGGAATAGAACGTTTGTCTCATTAAATCTGCAGATTATCTGAGTTGCAATTGATTTCTCTGTGCCAAATAAATTTCAGAGTATTTTTCTGTAACGTTTTAAACTCTGTCAATGGCAAGAACTCACTACATTACTTAGCTGTGAAACTTTACAAATGTAAAATGTATTCCTCATTGCCTCACTGGCAAAAGATGTCATCTCTTAGTGTGGAAATGGCATTTCCATCAATGTTACAACCTTATGATTTCTCTGTAGAATCCTGTCTACAGCAAAACGTAAACCAACAATTCAGTGAAAGTTGAAGAGCAGAAAGCATTACTGAAGCAAATTCATTTGAACAGCAAAGGAATGATATATCAGAAATGCTTGCAGTGTTAGCAAGTTTAATAATATTTCTTGGGAATCTACTGTATTTTTGATCATGGGAGTAGAGATTAATTGCGTAGTGAGGACATTGTGAATTGAGAAGAAATTGCCAAAGTCACAAGATACGACAAATCACTTCTGTGTACAGAGTCTTGAGTGGCAGACACTTGGGAAATGCATTTCAGCAACTCTGCACAAGTGCCATCTTCCTGGCACCACTTACCAGTTGGCCAAAGGGATATCAGGATAGGAGAGGGTAGGACAGGACACCAAAGAGAATGCCAGTTCTGGTGACAGAGCTTCACATGGCAAAAGCTGCACCCAGGACTCAACTTTGAACAGAATGGCAAAGTTTGAGACCTGCACTTGGCACTTTGGTGCTCCTACCTTGCTGCTCATTTTGTTTTTGTTTTTTTTTCAGATGTCAGACGTGTGCTGTGGGTTAGACATCATGAAGCATGTCCTTTCTCTGTTTATTTTCTGTACTCATTTTTGTGTTTAAGCTGCACGACAGCTGAATGGAATAATCAATTAATGTTTTGTAGGTTTCAGTGAGTGACAGTGGAAGTATGATGAAGGATTCCAGCGTGATTCTCGAGATTCCTCCTGCAACCACTATTGCCTATGGTGTAATTGAACTGTTTATAAAGTGTGATGGGCAGTTTGGTAAGTAAAAGCTTGTTTTCTGTGATGCACCATTGAGTTGTGGGGAAAAAAAACTGTTGAGCAGTGGTTTTTGCATTCCCCTGTAATCAAAGGTGATGATATTATATAGTTTCCACTGCCGTGGTAGTTACTTCCACTTTGAAATGCAGCACTTCTGATCTGCTAATGCTCTTTTGTTTGTTTACCTAAATTGCAGGCTCATCAAGTAATTTAGGTTTCAGGGAACCACAGGCAGTGCAGCCCCAATGTAGGGCCAGCTTTAAAGGATCCAAGTTCAGTATTAGATCAGATTGTTTGTGTCCTTGTCTATTTGAGTTTGGAATATCTCCAGAGAGAGATTCTATAGCCCCTCTGAGTGGCCTCTTCTCATATCTGACCACCATCAGGATGAACTTCCTATTTCCCCTTAATATCTAACAAGAATTTGTTGAATTTCTCTCTCTTGCATCTTTGTCCTGTCATCATATGGAATAGTCGGTCTTTGTTTGCTGTAGGTAGCAGAAAGGTCATCCCTTATCTGTATTTTCTTGGGGCTGAACAAATCCAGTCTCTCAGCCTCTTATCCATGATGTTCTCCAGCTCCCAGCAGTCTTGATGGCATTGCTACACTTAATCATAGAATCATAGAACGGCCTGGGTTGAAAAGGACCGCAACGATCATGCTGTGTGCAGGGTTGCTGGCTACTAGACCAGGCTGCCCAGAGCCACATCCAGCCTGGCTTTGAATGCCTTCAGGGGTGGGGCATCTACAACCTAATATACTTACTTCTGTATGCATACAAATGTCTTTCCTGTACTGGACACAGCACTCTAAATGAAGTTGCTCAAATGCCAAATGAAGAGTCACTTTGATCAGTCCTCTAGCTACACTCTTGCTAGTGCAGCCCAGAAGCAAGGAACCTCAAGAGCTGCAAAGGCACCTGGAAATCCTTCCAGGTTTGATCTAAATGTAGAGTCAACCAGGAATGTGTAGACAGCAGTCATACTAACAGAAGAATTGCTCATAAAATCTACTACTAGAATTCAGACTTTTTTTTTGTCTAGTTTACACTTGTGTATATACATTGTTCACTGAATGGTTGCAGAAATTTTCTTGCTATCTCTTTTGGTTGTGCGTTCCTTATTTTAAGTGTATTTTTTAATTGGTTTGGTGAGTAGATGAGGTGGTAACTCTGCTCTGTGCTATCAGCTGGATTTTTCTTTCTTGCTTGTCCTCAGTTAAACTCCCTGACTTAAAGGAGGTTTCAGGGGATGTTATGCAAAAAGGAGAGGAGTCGGGCGAGCTGAGTAGGACTGGAAGTTAGACAGTGGTGGTGTAGAAAGAAACATGAGGTACAGTTGAGAGATTTGAATCTAGGGTGCACTTTATTTGGATAAGAAATGCACGTAATAGTCTAGACATCATTCTCCTTCAGATGAATTTGATATTAAGAAAGCAAGTAGGTTCAGGAATATGTGTAAGTACCACATAACTGTAAAAAAAAAATGTGGAATTGCTCTGCTGTACAGTGAACACAGAGATACACTAGAGGGCATTGACTTCATGGTCATAACAGAACTCTAATTCACTGAAATCAGGTGTAATTAAAGCTATTGTGTGATAGCATGGATGTATAGCTGATGTACAACCATGAAGTTACAGCTGATAGCCTGCTTACATGATTTCAAGATGGAAAATCTTATCTTTCTAGCTGATAATTAATATGTGAGTGTTGTTAATGATCTGTAATTCTCTGCTTTTTTTTCTTCTGTTTTTTTTCCGTTTTGTCTCACATTGAGCATTATATCTCAAGCCTCAGAAACATCACAGCTTGTTTCATGTTTTCTCTCAAACGATGTCCATCTTACTTTTTTCAATTAGTACTGTGTCATTGAAAAGGTTAAGTGGAGGAACTGACATCAGAAGTGGGGGTTTCTAGCAAGAGTAAGTATGGTGGAGCTCAGCCTTCAGCTTCTTAATGTCTGAGCAGTGGTCAGTGTCTGTTTATGGAGATAACAGTTGTCTTTGAAGTTAAGGCTGGGGACTGATGCGGTCCTTTCTCATGGGATTGGAAGTGGCCAATAGCAGGTGTAACATAATGGGGTTTTCTTCACAGGTAGTTGTGGAATAAGGTGCACCTATCCTTGTTCCTTTTTCTTTGCCACTGACAGACAGCTTTGGAGTTATTTGCTATGGAAGACTGGTGTGTAAACTTTCTTTAAAATGCCCTGGCTAATGTGACAGGACGTTTTTGAGCATAAAAAGGAAAAAAAAAAGTCTGATCCCTTTCCAATTTCTTTACCACAATGTTTTCCTACACTCATTCCATGTGCATTTGATTTCTGCAGGCTAATTTTCTCCTTGAGCTAATAGCTGTTTCCATTAAATGCTGCTCAGTTCTCTCTCTCTTCGTTTTACCACAAGCCCTCTTGTTCTCTCTTCTCAAAACATGCTGTGGCACCTGGCTGGCCAGCATTTTTCTCTTCATTGCTGTTTATTTGTGATGTTCTTACGACATGCCTGGGAATTAAACTGTCCTAATCTTTACAGCATCTCAGTGCATCATCAGTGCATCATTTTTATTGGTCATCTTTGTATTTCTTACATTTTTTGGTGATGTTTTTGCCAAGATCTAACTGCCAGTGGAGATTTGTCAGCGAGGTCTGCGATAGAATCCAACAGAAAAAAATATCACAGTATTAGATGTATTCTTTTCTTTCATGTCTTTTTCCTTCTTTGATAAAATGTATAGGTTATAAAATTAATTAACAGTCTTGTTAATACAAAGCAAAACAGTCCTGTTACAAGATTTTACAGCAGATGCGCACTTTGCACGATACTGCGTGTTATTTCTTTTACTGTCTTCCTCTTTTTTCAGTGCAGGTAGTTTATTAGCCCTATCTCCTCCTTCAGGGTTCATGTGAAAGCCTTGTCATCATCAATGAAAGTTACACGAGCATGTTGGCCTTGTGATGCCTTTGCCACCGTCCTGAGTCTTGTTGCTTTGGGAAGTTCTTTAATTTGGGTTAATCACTTTCTGCTCCTCTGTAGCTTGCTCTTCTCTGTGAAGGGTTATGCAGGCATAAAGGTCTCTTTCATTTTCCACGGCAGAGATTTCTTTGTCTGCTCTCCCTTTGAAAAAGCTTTTTGCTGATGGAGTGCTCTCCGTGCTTTCTCATCTGCTTTCAATGTCCTTAATTTGGTGAGACAGGCTGTTACAACTGTGGGAAGGTTATATTTAGGTTCTGTGCCCGGTACATGTGAGCATGTGCTTGATTAGTTACATTTTTCCCTTTGCTGTCAGGTACTACTTCAAAATTGACTTTCTCTTGCTAACCTGCCTGTGTTCTCCTTAGGCCTGCTTTGGAGTGCCAGGGCTATGGTTTAAAATCTTACATTTAACCCTCTACAAAAATTATAAAATAATGCATAGAGCTTTGATTGTGTCATGCCCCAAAGACTCAGAGAGTCTGACACGTGAGCACAGAATTTACATGATGCTGTAAATTTCTCAGCAAAACTTCTACAAAGGCTCCTTCCTTTCAGGAGTCCCACAGCTTCACAAAGCTGGGGCAGTGAGGAGCAGTCTAGTAGTAAGAGATAGGCAGTCTTGCTTGGGTGAGGTAGAGCAGTGCTTGGAATCCCAAGAGAATGTTATGAAGATGCATCAGAAAGGGGAATAGACCAAGAGTATGTTATTTTCTCCATCTTCTTGCAAAAGAGACAGTGTATTGAAGGGTTAGTGAGCGTGGCTAGAAGTCCTTCAGAGACCCAGAAGAGCCAATGAATTTTCACCTGCCTGGAGACTCGAGTGTGGATCTGTATCTTGACTCAGAAGGAGGTGTCTGTCAATGCCAGACCAGAAGTTCCGCAAGGGATGCTCTGAGAGCTTGTTTTAAATCCCAGGAAGTGCTTTCATGTGCCTCCATTGTGAGTGGATTCTGTAGACGGTATTCTAGTGCATCTCTTATTGACAGAAATCACAAACAATTCCAATCTGCATCTGCACGCAGCACTTGGGTTCACAGTGTGTATGAGAAGTTTTCATGTTACTTGCTGGCTCCAGTACTTTAATTCGTGGGAACTGATGCCGCATTTTGTGGCTGACGGCTGCAGCACAGGGCCTTTGCTGGTGCTTTAGGGCTGCAGTAATAGCACACAGCAAGCAACCACTGGCATTATCTCCATTTAGAAGAGATGATGTGTGGAGAAATTGTGTGAGAACACTTGATGATGTAAGCTAGCATCTCGTTCAGTTATTGCTTGTGTGTTTTGTGACATTTTTTTAAATTGTATTTCTGATTTCAGAATTCTGTCTGCTAGATGAACAGCAAGGAGGTTTTGAAAGAGAAAGCTCAGAAGGTTCGACGTCACCCCACTCAGTGCTGTTCAGAGACACTTCGTTCCTGTATCACCCAGATGCTGTTGATAATGGGATGCGCTCTGGGGCTGACAGCCCCATTCCCAGCCACGCTTCTTTAAGTGTGTTGAAAGAAGGTATTACCAGAAATGTTTTACGTGATTACATTGCAGGGAGTTAAGCAGTGTGATAGAAGGAAATAATCTGGTAGCATAGTACATAAGAAATGATGTTAGAAGAACAAAAAGACTGACTTCTGTAATGGGGACATGCAGGGAACTGGTCCCTGGCAACAAACTGAATCCCTTTGCCATAAAACCCTCTATTTTAAGATTGTATTTATGTCAGTTCTGTTATATTGTGCATAACCTCTATGAAATCAGTGATAATTTGTGCTTTCATACAGAAAAGTTCACTGAAAATATTTGTTCATGATCTGGAAAAAACTCTGAATATTCAATTAAAGTCTCAAAAATTACCAAGGCATCCACTCCTCCTTTAGTTATTCTCTTTCCAGGACCTAAAGGGAGCCTACAAACAGGAGGGGAGCCATCTCTTTGAAATGGTAGATAACAGCAGGACAAGGAGAAATGGTTTTAAGCTGAGGGGGGTAAGATTTAGGTTGGATGTCAGGGGGAAGTTCTTTACTATGAGATTGGTGAGGTGCTGGAACAGGCTGCCCAGAGAGGTTGTGGATGCCATGTCTCTGGAGGTGTTCAAGGCCAGGTTGGATGGGGCCCTGGGCAGCCTGGTCTAGCATTAAATGTGGAGGTTGGTGGCCCTGCATGTGGCAGGGGTTTGGAGATTCATGATCCTTGAGGTCCCTTCCAACCCTGGCAATCTGTGATTCTGTGATTATTTTCTGACAAGCTTACAAGGAATGTTTCATAACAACTAAGGCTAGTGAAATTAAAATATGCTACAAGTGGAAGTTTGTGAATGGATGTAATGTGCCAGGCACAACGTGCTTTTTGTAGGGGTGCAGGAGGGGTGAGGTTAGTGCAGGAATGGAAAAAGAGGTAACAAATCGAGGCCTCTGAACACACTTTGCTTTTCATCAGTTCTGGGTTGAGCTCTTACAGCTGTTTCTGGTGCTGAGTATTACTTTTGTTATCTCTGAATTTCACCCTTTGTTCGTGACTTTTCTACAGACTGACTTCTACCAAAATGGGTGTCTGTTGTCCTGACAGTTCTCTTATTACTTACTATTGAGTTGTCATAAAGGAATAACTATCTCTGTGTGTTTTGGGGAAAAAAAAATTGTGAAAAAATAGTATGCCACTGTTGCAGTTTGTTTTAGCTTAACATATCTTCTTGCCTTTCTTTGAAGACTTGGAGACTTTAATTAATTAACTGAATTAGGTAAAAAATGGAGAAGAAAATATTTCTACCAGCGCAATTTAAAGCAGGTTTCTTACGCTGTTATTTGGATAGACAAGGGGTCTGTAGGTCCAAGTACATCGTATTGCATCAGATGCAAAAAAAATCTGCCTGTGGCTGAGCTGTTTTGTCTTTTTTTTTAATAAAGAAATTTTCAGATATAAAAGGCATCTTACTGGAGAGACATCAAGCAAAGTCTCTTTGCTTCTTTAAACAAGGTTAAGAATGCTTTCATGCCCATATTTTTTGGAATGTGAAAGAGCACATTCCAGTCTTCCAGTTGACACTGTTGACTTGAAAACTTCTTTTGTTTTACCTAAGTGGTCAATTTTGATACAATCGTATGATGTTTTGTTGTAGAGTTGTAACTGAATGGTGGAAAAGAAAAGCACTGAACTCTCTTGCATTTCTGTTTATGAACTGTAATGAATTCAGTATTTCAATCAAGAAAATATTTTTGTCATGAAGCATAACTGGTCATTCTGGGAACTGAAGGTGTGTAATGCTTGGATCCCTCTGTTGAAATAGAAGGATGCTTACAACTGAGCACAGCAGAAGCCTCCAATTCTGTGTGTGGACTCAGAGCATTGGCTGGTAATTGGCATTAACCCGTAGTTCAAAAAGTGAGGTTATGAGCTGCATTCTGCCTTAGAATGGACATTGTCTAGAGATGAACATCCAGGCTGTACACTTAATGTATGGTTAATTCAGTTAATATTAAAATACTGACTTCCAAAATACAGAACGTATGGAATGTTAATCCTTAGCAGCAGTATTTTTTTCCTCAGAATTTTCATGGCCATTCTGTTGGCTAATTAGGGAAATATATTCAGATGTGTTCCAGCCTTTCATTATAACTTGCGCTGATTGAAATCAGGGTGGCAAGATGCGGTGATAAACTAGCTTATGAAATGCATAGCAAAAACATTAACTGTTTTTACTGGCACTGGTGTAGCAGTACTTAGTTCTACTTTTTACTGCTTTTTTGGGAAAGGTCTGTCACAGCTGAAGGCTCAGTTCCAACCCTTTGTGAAGCTGCCAGAAGACAAGCAAAGAGCTTTATATAAAAGTCTGTGCGAACTCCTGCTGCATGAAGAAACATTAACTGCCCTGGAAGATGTGGTAAGATAAAGAAACTTTTCTTTGCTTCCTAAAAGTAATTTCAGAACAGAGCAAGCGTTATCTTGCACTCAAACTTTTCTCTTTTCATGGAATCATAGAATGGCCTGAAAAGGACCACAATGCTCATCCAGTTTCAAACCCCTGCTATGTGCAGGGTCACCAACCACCAGACCAGGCTGCCCAGAGCCACATCCAGCCTGGCCTTGAATGCCTCCAGGGATGGGGCATCCACAGCCTCCCTGGGCAACCTGTTCCAGTGCATCACCACCCTCTGTGTCAAAAACTTCCTCCTAATATCTAACCTAAACCTCCCCTGTCTCGGTTTAAAACCATTTCCCCTTGTCCTGTCGCTATCAGCCCTTGTAAACAGTCATTCTCCCTCCTGTTTGTACTCTCCTTTCAAATTTGTAAGGCCATAATGAGGTCTCCCTGGAGCTTCTCAAGAAGTTGTGTTTTTTTCTTTGGCTTCCAGTTAGATGCTCTGTGTGCAGGAGACAAGCCAGACCTGAAGGAGTTAAAACCTGCACAGCAGCAGGACCTGGCTGACTTCCTCCAGCTGGTGGGGTGCAGTGTACAGGATGAGCTATTGTTGCAGAATTATCAGCTTCAAGATGAAGAACTGCTCTCAGCTGTTCACCTCCTCATCAGTGCTATCTCTGGTATGTTGTGAATGAAGAAGAGAGCCTTTTTGTTCCATCCCTTCTAGAAAGTCCCTCTGCACAAAATGTGGCTCTTTTCGAGCAGTTGATGAGCTTAGCAAATGTAATTGGTTCTGTTCTGTTTCTGGGATCTGTATGATGCCAGGCATTCCTAGCTGTGAATTAAATTCAGCCCTTGATCTCTGGCAGATTTTACTTGTAAAGTACACATTCCCTCAAGATTACTCTAGTTTCTGCTGAATGTGGGCATTTCCCTTTTGAGAAGCTAATTTCTGTTCTTGCTGCATGCCAGAGTTCTTCCTGCCCAAATGCTGAGAATTACAAATGAGGTGGTGTCTTCTCTGTAACAGTTGAGGGCCAAACTATATTTAGCAAAAATGAATTTAACATGGAGACACTGCAATTAAGAGTTATTCTGCAGCCACTGAAAAAGGAGATTAAATATAAATGCCAACTAGGTGGTGAGGATGGCATTTATTTGACACCAGTGTTAATTACAGGTCACCTGCAGAATCCAAGATAGTTTCTTTCCTGGCTTTTTCTCCTCTCTGTCAAACATAAAGGCTTACCTGACATTAAGGTTAACAAAGGAATCCAGTGCAATATGAGCTAGAATTGGTACAGTGCAGCATTTCTAGATGTGACGCCGTGCAGCAGAGTATCAGTTTGCATCCATGAATGAATGGTACACAGATAGGAAAGCTTAACTAATTTGTAGATAGGGAAAAGAGATAGAAAACAGCCACTGGTGTGGTAATGCTTGTCAGATGCTATTAACAGCAGAGTGCAGCTAATTGAGCATGCTGAATTATCACTTGGCTTTGGACATGACGTCTGCTTCTCGTGTCCAGGCATAACTGCAGCTGGATTAAGATCCAAAGCTGTTTTATGCCTGTTGCTTCTCTTACGGATTTCAGTTACGAAGTTGAAGGGCACCACAGGGACCATTGAGTCCATCTCCCCAGGGCAGAGTAAGCTATGTCATTCCTCTCAAATCGTGTTTTGGCTGAGGTCAGCATCTACAACAGGTTTTGAGAACAGAGGTTCTTGTTTCATTCAGAGCCTAAATCATATGCCTGCCTGCAGGCTCCCAGAAACACTGGGGAAATACCTGGGGAGAGGAAGAAAATGCCAGGGAGGAGATCCTTCCCACCGCTACCTTTCTGTCAAGGGCAGGGTTTGCTTCCACCCACTGCCCACCCCCTTTGATTCTACAGTCTAGGAAGCAAACCGGAAAGGTCTGGATCAGCCTCTTCCCTGTGTCCAGCAGAGCACTTTGTCACAGCTCTCCTTGGTGTAGAATCTCTTTGTTCCTGTTTCCCAGGGCTCTGTACCTGCGTGGGCCTCAGAAATGCAGCCTGCTGTTGCTGCTCAGCAGGAGAGCCCAATGGCAGAGCTCCAGCAGCCAGCCTTGTAGGCTGCTCACTGGAAACAATCTTTCCCTATTAATGTCTCCTTCACAGAGCTGTCTGATTACACTCTTGTCCTGCTGCGTGCCTGCTCTGATCTACAGGTTGTTCCGGCGTTGTGTTGCTTGGTGAGTAATCAGAGCGTGCCCGTGTAGCATGCGGGCACCAGCAGCAGTAATGGCTGCGTTCCATGGCTCACTGTGTTCCCACCCAAGAAAGCAGATGTCAGGCTCCAGTGTGAATTTCGGCTTGAAGCATTGCTTAGACAGGGTCAGAGCCTGACAGTGGCAAACAGTGTGGGTAATTTACTGCACATGGGTACCTCATTTCTGAAGCATTTCTGTATTTTGGTGACTCTGTGAGCTGAGAGCAAAAAAAAATAGTAATTTTAACTTGAGTTTTAATTTACTAGTAGTCTCCATAGCCCATTTAAAAATCTCACTAGCGATAATCACCTGCCCTTGGGGAACAGAAACTCTGCTTTGATACCAGTGTTGCTTGGGCGTTGGCAGATTCTGAAGTTTGAAATCTCAGAGGCCATTCATTAAAACTATTTAAAAGAAGGCACAGGGTTGACATTGGCTCTGAATTTCTTAAGGTCAGTGACAAAAATTACAGTAGAACCCTTTAGATGTGTAGAGAGAAGATGAATGCTGGAGTTTTTCAGAGTAAGAGGGTTAATTGTAATCTGTGGAGCAGCTCTTTGCCATAGTAAGTCAAAACTGTCTTTCTAGGCAGTAGTGAGTCACCTACTTCATCATGGTTGGAATCTGGAGGGTTATTTGGGAATCCCTTAAAACTGCTTCAGGTTTTGGTGCCTGCATCAGGACACTTAAATTGTTGGCATTTGGGTTTCCTTGGTACTGTAAATCCCAGGTCTGTCCTGGGGGTGCTGGTATCCCCAGCATCACAAGGGTGAACCAGGGCGTGGGTGGTACCAGGCTGGGGGCCATCATAAATCAATGGAGTATTTGAAACATAACTGTGGGAGGTGAGCTTTGGTTGGGGATGAGTACGTTGTACTTGTCAAGGCTGATGGAACAGGGAATCTTTCCCTTTTACACTGCCTTGTAAGCTCTCCAGTGGCTTTGTAAGAAAGAACTAAGCTGTGTGACACCAAACAGCACTGCTTGAAAGGCCTTTTTAATGTCTTTGTTTCTCTTTTTCTCTCTCTCATAAATACAGCCTTACATCGCTTCAGCTGATGGCACTTTGGCACTGAGCAGTCCTTTGGTGGCAACTCTCACTGACACAGGAAGATTTGATGTCGTGCAAAGGCTTTTTGCTTCAACGAACATTAATTTGGAGAAGACAGAGTCTTCTGTAAAAGCTGTAACTATGAGAGAACCCAGATTCTTCCCACTTGTTCTTTATGTTGCGCTTTGCGGGCTTCACAGTTTGAGTGGGGCTGTAGAGGAGCTTTTCTGAGCACTTACTGCCCTCCCTGTTCTTCCTTGTGTAGCTTTGCAGTGTAGCGCTGATGCTTGTGAGCATGTGAGAGCCCTGGGGTTGAGTTCTCAGAGCACTGAAGGCAGGTGTCACAGGGCAGCACAGGCAAGGAGTGAGCACACTGCTGCTCTGCAGCTCCACTAAGGTTTGTCTGCAGTGGAAAATACATAAATAAGTAAATAAGGGATGCAGGGGAAGAAGGAAAAAAAAGATGAGCCTGGAAGAGAAATTGAACATAGCTGTTCTGATAGTTGTCAGAACTGCAGAGCAGTGGAAGCCTGATTGCTTGCATTAATATGCGTGGGAGAAAACTGCAAAGTACAAACTGCTTTTTGTAAGCAAGCGAGCAAAAAGGCTGTGGAAATGTAGCATTGTGCAATGCAGTACGTGCTTTGCTCACTCAAGACCTGACATGCAGAATACCTTCACTCTGGAGGATGTGAAGTGGAGGGCACTTCATTAGGTTTTTCTTCATTAAGTGTAGTTTGGCTTTATGGATGTGAGCTGCACACTGCAGGAAATAATGAACTCTTTTTTTTTTTTTTTTTTTTTTTCCAAAACTGAGACCACCTTAGGGATTTCTACCTCTTTTCCAATAAGTTTTTACTAAGCTTAGCAAGTTTCAGCTGCTTACATTGTATTTTGAACTTTCTCTTTGAGATACGGTGATGCCTTCTGGTATGTGCATAGCAGAAGTCCTTGCTGCACTCCACAAAGCAATCATTTTACCCATGTGACACTGTCAGTGTTTTGCTTGTGTCTTTCATTAACAGCAGAGCTTTATAGTACAGTTAATGTAAAGCACTTTGTGCTTTGAACTGTTCTGCCTTTTTTTGACCATAATTTTCTGTGATCATGGAAATGGGACAGAAGTGCAGGAGAGATCACTGTAAATGCAGGAAGCTGTTCCAATGAAGCAGGCTCTTGGTGCTCTTAGCCAGCACTGAGGGATGGTTGACAGTTAGGCACCTGGAAGGAGAGGTGCTCAGACTGAGGTGGTGGTGTTTCAGTGTCTCATTTGTAATGTGAGTGTGAAGTGAAGCTGATGGTTTTGGCCCAACGCTGCACTGGTGCGTACGGAAATGCCCTGAGAGCACCTTACCCTGCTTGTGTGAGTTGTGTGTCTGTACATGGGAAGGTTTGCTTTTGCCAACTGCTCGTAAGCAAGTTGCCTCTGTAATTGTTTTATCAGAATTTTGTATTTAATGTCATGGATGTCAGGACAGTAGAATAATTTTAAAAGTCAATTTGCGTGATTTCCAGTCATCCTTTTTCTGATTCCAGTCCTTTTCTTGGCTTTGAAAGTTGGTGCGTGCAGACAGCAAGAAGATGCGTGTGACTCCACGTAGTGCTGCTGTCCACGTACCCTGATTTTACTCTTATTGTAAGCCTTGTATGTGCTGCACTTAACTGCTTTCAGGGTTGGTGGGCTGTACTGAACATGTATGAGGGGATTTGTTTGCATAGGAAAAAGACCCCCAGGTATTCTATAGAAACTGTTACAAAAAAAAGGCAGTGGTTGCACAGGGCAGCCACCAGGCGTGGGTCTGCCCTTTTATGTGCTCTCTGTCCTTCTGAAAGTAGCATCTTTCTGCACGTGAACATTCAAAATAGCTCAGGCTGGGGATACATAAATCCAAAGAGGCAGCAGCAACAATGAGTCTCTCTCCATCTAAGTTTTGTTCTGCCCTTCCCTAAGCTAAATGAGGAGAGCCTCTTCAGGGACCCTGGCTGCACTGATCCAAATGAATTCAGATTCTACTCAGTGCATCCTGGCTGAAGCAGTGATTGCTTGTGACAGGCTGGCCTCGTACAGAAAGCGCTCCTTCAAGGTTAGCTGGGGTCTTCCCTAGAAAACAGAGGTGGTAAGAGGGCACTGGGGTCCTTCAGGAGAGGCTGGCGCTTCATTTCACTCTCAGCTGTCTCTCCCTTGTTGCTTCCTGATACAGTTGCCTTCTACAGAAGGGGGAAGACCCCTCAGCTTTGCATTTCAGAATCACATCGGGACAAGGGAAGGTGAGGTCAGCAGTTGCTTTTCAGTCTCTTTGATTTATTTTTTATTTTTGTCTCCAGCAGCCTCAGCCTTGATGTAACGAGTAATGAGTGCTCACCTTGTGCTGCAGGCCTCAGCTGCCAGAGCTTTATGTATGCTGGTGAATTACAATGTGAACATAGGAGACTGACACCCTTAATAGGGTAGTGATTAGAAAGTAAGCAGCCCCGCTTTAGCAGTGGTATTTATAGGATGGTTGAAGAGGCCCAGAGTGCTCTGCATAGGATCTGGAATGGGTGCATTCAAAAGCCAAAAAGTCACATTTCTGAACTGTGACCAACACCTTTCTTTCACAAGAGAATCTCCATCCTGTTTTCACCCCCTTGAAATTAGTTTCAAATGTTGAATGCCATTCATTTCCCACCCTCCAAGCTGTAGCTGAGTCCCGGAGCTTAGCACAGGAGCACAGCCCTTCAATCTGGAAGGAGGGCAGGGGAATTCCACAGCACTGCTTGCCTTTTCTTCCTGGTAAGCCTTCACAGCCTATGGATAGCATCTCTTAGTTAGCTACAAATCACAGAAAAGACAAAAAAAAATCCAACAAAAAAGAGTGTAGTTTTTCAATATTAAATCTTTATTATATACAAAAATATTTTGTTGGGAATTAAGAGAATTTCACAATTTGTACATTAATGTTTTTACGCTTGGCTGTGTTTACTGTGAAAATATTAGCTGTGAAAAAGACAAATGGGGGTTTTAGAAAACAAGTTACAATTTAAAAATGTCCTATGTGGTAGCTGATCAATAGAAAGTCAGCCTGTTATTGAGTCCCACCTCCTAGGCCTGCTCTAAAGCACTGTATTCAAACAACAGTTAGCTGCTACTAAGTCAGCTTCAGTTTTGCACTAGAAAGTTTATTTAATAGTTAAGATTGTTTTGTAGGATATTTTCAGCTAATAGAAAGTGTTTCTTTACAGGAGAGCAGTTCTTCAACATTTACAAGTTTTAAATCCAGTTTAGTTTAATATTCTGTAGAAGGAAAAAAAATAATTCTTCAAAGCTTCCACGAGGGAAAAACAGATATGAGAATAAGCAAGGGAAAGAGATGTACACTGACACTTTTAACACACATATTTAAATCAAAACACTTAAACAAGGTTTGATAGTTCTTAGCCCAGCTTGGGGTGAGAGGGTGCCAAAATTTCTGCTTTAAAACCTAAGGAAGAGGTTCCTCCTTACTTCGGAGTACTCAAGTGTTACATACAGGAGATGCATGCTGCAGGAGTCAGGGCCAGGGAAAGCTCAACATGCCTTTTCAGTGGGGGAGAAATCCCTTTCTGCAGCTCTCTCCATAAGTAATTGCACAAGAGGAACCAACACAAATTGGTCAAAAAAAAAACCAAAAAAAAAACCAGAAGAAAAACAACCCACAAGAATTTTGCAGCCAATGATTTTGCTGCCACTCCCAGAACTGTACAAAGCGGTGTCATTAATGCTGCTCTGCACATCATACAAGATGTCAAATGACTGACAAGTCACTGGGGCTGTAGGAAGAGGTCTACCATACTCCAGGTGAGTGCTGCCTACCCATGGAGTGCTGACTTGCATCAGCTGTGAAGACAGCCGAACTTGTAGGGACATGCATTACCATGGAGCTAATGAATAAATGGGAGAAAATGGTTCCAGGACTACTTCAACCCTATTATCATTATAGGCTGGTCCTATTGCCCATCCAACCTCTGCATGAGCAGTGAAAGAAAATCCATACCCGACTACTATGAGAAAAGGTTAAGAATATTGAGAACAAAATTCACACTTACTTTAAATGTACTGTATCCTATAAAATATAAATATTGCTGAAACTCTCCTTTAAAAAAGGAAGAAAAAAAAATCTGTTTGGAGGTAAAACTCCTGCACAGCCTTTACCAAGCTGGCATTTTTATGTAAGCAGGTAAATTCCAGCTCCAGTACCAGTAAATGAACAAAGAATTCAGCAGTTTATGGTGGCAGTTTGTGGAACAGTATCCCACTGTGGTCCAAAATGGCGAATTCAAGTTAGCAAATACTGTTTTAAATACTTGCAGTGTATTAATCCTAAGTTCTATTTATCTATATCTATTTCTACAGATCTATAAATCAGTGTGCAAGTACACTAATACTATTTGGAAGCCAAAGCTGCCTCTGAAAATTTGTTAATTTTACATTTTTTTTTAATGCAATAGGATTTTTTCTTTTGCATCCTGTACAGGACTGCCAACAGCAAGTTCCACTGTTCTTAAGTACCAATGATTATGTTGACCACTGTGTCTTCTGAAGGAGGCAAGGTGAGAATCCCAGACAGTTCACATTAGAAAGATTGTTAAAGATGCGAAAACCAAAAAGGGTGGGGGAAAAAACAAAGAAACCAGGGCCAGAACCTCTCCACCTTCAAGCACGACAGTCCAGCAGAGAAATCAAAGTCCCTTTCACTGAAGAAATCTTGTTAATGGCCCAGGAGAGGTTTTCTGTAAGAACTACAGGGATATTTAAGGCAAGAGGTCTGGCAGACTAGAAGTCTCTTGTATCCAGTGACCACTATCTAAACGCGGATAAATCAATCTCTGAACACTTTTGCAGAAGAAGCATTGTTAAACTTGGCAATAACAACACAATGCTTTAACCCTTCAGAATTTGGGTGAGGCAAGAAACCCTGCATGAAGCAAATACTCATATTAGCATGATAGATGTGACAGACTTCCACCTGTAATTAGTGTTAAAACTGTACCTACAGGCACAAAAAGTGACTGGGCAACTACTGCAGCAGGCACTGTACATGTTTTGAGAATTGGCATCTGCCTCCAAGTTCAGTCTGAAAGATGAAGATAGATGAAGACTAGATGGGAAGCCAAGGAATAGGGAGAGAAGTTCGGGTTGGATCATGTTCACAGTAATGGCTTGTGTAAAAACATAACCCAGCTCTCCTGATTTCCAGAGTTGTGTCTACTTGTCCTTCTCCACTGGTCCTTTCTTAAACACAGCAGAGAGGCAAACTTGGCTTCAAAGGGGCCCTAGCCTGGAATTTTCTGTCTTTAAAAGTTAAAAGAAAACGTCCTGTTCATTATCTGAATCAGTCTTAAAAAAAAAACAACCATACAAACAAACCATGGAACACTTCCTGAACGCTGAGCTGCCGGCAGTTTGTACAGCAAATCACTCAGGTAGGATTTGAGAGGACACAATGAGTTAGGACAGAAGATAAGGAAAAAAAAAGTTCCATTTGAATCTACCAAGGATGTGACAGATAATACAAACACAGATTCAGAAAGAGTCAATCTGCTATCCTGCAGCTTTTGTATGACTGAGACACAGAGCTGCACTGATCTGAGAACTCTGCAGCCTGAGAGTACCAAACCAGGTGTAAGGCTTATTTCCCTTGCCTGTGTCAGTACGTGATACTGCTCCAATTTTACCTCCATTTTATGCTTACATTATTAAAGCCCTTTGTAAGTCTATGCAAGATGACATATTATACCAAACTTTAATTGACTGCATGTTGTCACATGACTTAGAACCTAAAGTAGACCTGCAGGTCTAACAGAGACAGCAAGGTAATCACGTGGGTATAAATGCACCAAACAGTATTTACATTAAGGTTGAGACTGGTGTAGAGCTTGAGGAATTTTTGGTGCATTTAAAGAAATAACTTATGGGTATTGGCATATTGACTGCAGTTTTATGTATAGCTTTTCATACAGAGGGCAACAACAGTGTTTCTTCTATAAGTCTCTCTATATGTACAGAATTTTACAGCACCTCCATGCACTGTTTAAAACATAGAAATTACAGATAAATATAGAACTTTTAGATTGAAATATCTGTATATTTAGAAAAATATACATTAGTAAACACAACAAACCAGGTAGAGAAGTGTACCAGTTCTAAAGTCTCACATGCAGGTACATTTCTGGATTAAGTCATGGGAGATAGAAATGTGGTTGCAGACATGAGTGTTTTTGTTTCACCATCCACATACATACATATACACAGACAACTATTTGATAATTCACTTTGCTAATCTACTTGCTTAAATATTTATCTTGTGATACATACCACATATCTTAAACATTTAGCAGCATCTTCGCCTCGCTCAGACACACCTATCATTATTAACAGTCAATGCAAAAGTTTTCCTGTTATCTGGAAAATGAATGCTCAGTACAGAATGAGAGACTTGACATCCTAGCTATTTATCCCCCAGGAATACTTCAAACAGCTCTTATATGAAATGGCTTCCCTTGCTCAGAACTCGCCTTTCACACCATCTTTTTCCTCACAGCTCCCTGCCCAACTTCTGACTTAGCACACTATAACAGGTGGAGTCTGGCACCACCGTGTACGTGACCAACATGACATCCTCCTTCCAAGACTCTCCAGGAATGCTTTGGTTTAATAAAAGTAACTTATTTTCAATCCAGTCACCCTACTGGGCAACAATAATCTAAGCAGAATATCTGATGAAAAAAATAATTCCCAAACACTACACACCTGCCAGCATGGACTCTCAGTTCATATGATTTAACAAACAGATGCAAGGAATGTATTTTTTCCTCCTTTGAACTCGCATGTGACCATCCAGTTAAAACCTGCTCTCACTTTGATAACGGTTCTTGAATGCAACCTTAGCAACCCACTGCTTATTGCCTCAGATTGTACTTCTCATTAGCATCTATATTAACAGCAGCAAAGGGTCAGCTGCTGGGCTCCACGGTGCTGACTTAAATGTGCTTGATTGCTAAACACTGTGGAGCTTAAGCGAAAGCTAAAGCTTCAGGCTTCAGCAAATACACAGCTACTTGGAGACTGCTTACTGGGTAGGCCCTTTGCACAGTGTGATCTCTGAGGTGGAAATAGGAGGAGCGAGGTTTTCGTCACTGACCCTTGGTGCCCATGTCTCATGGGATTCTTTTGGCTGAGCACCTGTCTGAAAAACGATGACAACAAGTGGTGTTTGCAATATGAACCACTGTGGGGTGGAAACTGAAGAATCATCTCATGCCGTTTGTTAAGGAAGAGTGAGCTCAGCCCACTTTTGGCATCACAGAGTATTTTCTAACTCATAAGGAAAAGGCATCACATCTGTCCGGGAAGCACATCTTATTTACAGCACATGTAGGTCTTCTATGACACAGCATACAAACACAGTTCCATCACGTTAAGCTTATAATGCCAAAACGAAACCACTGAAGTAGTCAAGCAACGGCTCTGCTGTCTTTGCTGCCATATAAAACACTCCATCTATTTCTCAGAGCAGTCTCTGAGTGACAGGATCACAGAACACATCTCTGGGAAAGGCAAATAAAGGGCTAGTGCTGATGCTGCCACACTTAAAAGCTCTACCCAGCTTAAATAAAACCGGAGCAAACTAAACCAAAAGTAGTGGCACAGATTTTCCTTTGAAACTTTCAGATTCCCTCCACAAGACTGAAATCTCCGTGTTCAGAGCCACGACACCCCATGCTTACACAGCTCTGACAAACATTTTCCAAATGCACTGCGATCTTAAGCTGCCTCCTGCCAAACAACCAACTTCATCAGCTTTAAAAATCACCTGTAGCATATAGGTGGGGTGGTTTTGCTTTTTGGGATGTAAGCTTTTCTTATATCAGTAGATTCTCACGTGCATGTAGAAGGCTTTAAGGGCTCTAGGAACCAATACTGCTTTACAGTGTGCAGGCCTCTTTTTCTTCAGAAAAACCTCTGAGGAAATTGCCTTTTTGAATGTTCTGTATCACACTTTGGTGTTGAAAAAGAATTCAGAAGCAAGGTGCCTGTCATCAGATGGAAGAGAAATTAAGCAAATAGATGACTTCTGTTAGCCTGGAAAGCGATGGTGAATGTTGCTATATACAACAGCTAACAGAGTAATATAAAATGTGATCACAAAGAGAGCGTGTCTCAGTGACAAGCTGTATTTTCGTTTTGTTCTTGTCAAGCAGAAACTTACATTAGCATAAGCTTTGATCGATGAACCTAACGTGACTTACGTCTATGAGCCTACAAAGGGGAGAACTGTCACCAAACACAAAAAGAAGTATGTTGTAAAGCACAAAAATTATGAACAGCGTGGCTTTTTAGCAGTAAGCTTCCAATTTACAAGCTACCTAATGAAAAAATCAATTAAAAACACAATGCAACAAAGAGCACAGAAATTCCATTACATCACACTCAAAAATACAACAGTTTGATCACACAAATTTTCCAAAAGAGAACACAAGATATCTCAGGAAATTAAGCCACAGATCACTATTTAAACATCAATGATGTCCTAAGAAAAGAAAATTCTGGCTTGGGTTCTTTTTTTTGTTTGTTTTTTGTTTGTTTGCTTTTTTTAAAATCAATGTGTTTTCACACGCATGAATACAACAGTCCTAAATACTAAGCTTTACTCTACAAGGCTCCGCTATCAGGTTCTCTCTCCAGCTATTCAGCACTGCACTGAATTACCTTGCATACACGCTCCCTGCCGTAGGTACTTCCACCACAAGAGGCTTCACACAGGTTGGCTCCCAGGAACAGCTGATGAGCAGCATGCAAGGTATTGCTTCGTGTGATTTCAAGAAACACGTAAGGGAACCTACAGAACAGTTGTCTAAATCAAGAGACACCAGGAATTCGTGAAACATCGAGAATGCTTCAACATTCAGCAGAAAGAAGCTGGAGCAATGGAGCTGTGTCACTTGTTGCTTTTAGCATTTGAAATTCTACTCCTGTCAAATCATTACTTCAAGGAAAAAAAAAAAAAGAAACCAGTGTTGTTTCCTAATAGGAGCTATAGACTTTTGACCGGTCAAACACTGACATTAACAAGTTCTACAAAAATTGTTTCAAGTATCCTCTTTTTAGTCACAGTGAAAATGTAAGACCAAGATGTAAATGTTAAAGTGAAGGACTGAAAGTTTCTCAGATGAAAAAGGCAAAGGTACTAAATCAAAACGTATAAAATGCTTAAACGCATTTCCTTCATGTGATATGAATAGAAAGGTTATCTGTAAAAAGTTAGAAAAATTAAAATAAATTACATATTTAAGTACACTTTCCCTTCAGCATTATTATAAAAAGTCAGAATAGTGTACTTTTGAATATACACATAGTAAAAATGCGCAGGCGCCGCAGTTATCATCGCTATCTACACCACATCTTGTCACGTTAGTTTGTTTCCTGCAGTTGATTTTATTTGTTACTTAAGCTCATCTTCAGCAATCTCAGTACACCCAGCTAATCGGGACCCACTGTGGTTCCAGCCTCAGTTTCTCTATAGCAGTCTGCAGCTTCTCAAAGGCTTTGTCTAGGTTGTCATTTACAATGGTCAGATCGAAGTAGTGGTTGTACGCCCTCTGGATCCGGGCACTTTCATCCACTGTTTTCTTCAGATCAGTGTCCTGTTGGAAGCATTTGGAAGTTACTAAGAACAGAAGACCTGCCACATCCTTACCAATGGAGAAGTAGCAGTGATGTAGTATGAATGACTTCATTTAAAGCTTGATACTGCTACGTATTAAGAAAATAAAATATTTACAATGAAGCCACAAAACCCTCAAGCTAAGATGCACTGACGGGACTGACAATTTAAATTTGATGTCAACAGTGTTAAATATGGAAACCAAATATTGCACAGCTGGCCATTTTTAAGGAAGTCAATAACAGCACATGAAAGGGGCCCTGTGTGCACAACAGACAGTTTGTCACTTTGTGGAGGCAGCTGACAATTCAGTCACAATAGGTAATGCTTTGGGAGTAATTGGGTCGGTTATGTACATTTATTTATGCCTCTTTTTTCTTCCCTACAGAAAGCACCAAAACCCCAAGAATTTGAATTAGCGTGCAATGAAAGATCATGAAAGCTGCATTTCTGAATGAATCTCAGATCTTTAAAATGCCACTACAGTGGTAAATACAAAAGCCAAAATTAAGAACTATGTGAATAGCCTTCCTTTCACAGTAAATGAAGGAGGGAAGCAAATGCAGCACCACAGGAGCCAGAGTTCTTGCAGTGGCCTGGGAAGCCAGGAATGGTGTAGACAGACCCACTAGCAAATGTTAAATGTAATACTTTAAATGCACATTTCTTCTCTGTTCAGGAAGCTGCAGATGTCCAACATCACGATGCAGAATCCGTAGAGATTCATAAAGTGCATATTTTATATGTAACTATCCTCTTTCTTATTCACAGGGGAAGTAAAACAAAAGCAAGGATGTCCCTTAGGGAATCAAATTTTAGGAAGTGCAGGAAATTACTTTTATACTTGTCTGGACAGTCTTAATCTTGCCTCTTGATTACACAAGGCAAAAGTCAGTGTTTGGAGGAAGGAGGAAACACAAAGCACCCACGGACATACCAGAATCCATAACAACCTGAGTCCACAACTAGGGTTTCTCAGATTGTTTACAGAACAGAATCTCACAGGTTTCAGGAGAAAAAAAAAAAGACAAATCCCACATTCCTTCCGTACAAATTAAATCTCATTTTATAGCTTGGAATGCCCCATCAGCATCACACAAGGTATTACTAGTATCTAAGCTATACAACCACAGCTGAGTTGTCAGCATGCCAGGGCTTTTCCCAGAAGGGGAAGACGTACTGCTGAGCGTAGAGAATCATTTCATTAACTGCCCAGCCTGAGCTTTATTTATTTTTTTGCACTGGTCGTGCAGTGGGAAAGTTCAAACCCGTACAGAACATTTATAATTTGCTATGCCTCTCATTTGTCTCCGCTGGGTCTCGGAAAAGGAGACAGGATCTGAGGAATAAAATGTACCACTTTGCTTTACGTGACAAATCCAAGGAACATCACAGGAGGAGAAGCTATTCAATGCTGCTTTTTCTGGCAGCTCTCAGCCATTTCTGGTGCAGCGTGTGCTGCTGCAGCAGTGGAAATGAGGTCCAGTTGAATTCTGGTTGCTTTGTTTGGCTTTTTTGTTTGTTTATTTTGATTCTGTTTTGTTGGTTTTTGTTTTTGTTTTCCAAACAGTCTGTAATGTCTTTCCTAAGGATTACAGATTACCTTTTTAAGGCACACCCATAACATAAAGACAAACCTGAAAAAACAACTGTGCTGGGGGTGAGGTGGTGAAGTGAAGGAAAAGCGCTTATGTAAAAGAACATCTGCCATCAAGGTATCTATAACTCGCTGTAAATAATCAAAGGTGGCCCTTCCCAAAGAATACATTCCAGGTAATTCAGGTAATCAACACTGTCTGTAAGAGGGCTATTTTTAAGGAAGAAGCACTCTGCCTTATACATAGGGTTTAATTAATTCCTAGTAAGCAATCAGCAAATATCTTGCCTTACTTTTCTTGAAGACTTCGGTTTTAGAAAAAAAAATTAAAAAAATGAAAATAAATAAAGAACATCCTGTTCAAAGCAAAGTAAGTATGAAATAATCTGCTTACAGTGAGAAGTTTGGTTGTAATTCCAGCATCTACCACTGCCTTGTGCATAGCACGCAAAGTCTCCAACTCTGGAGCAGCAATGAACACTACGTAGGGCATGAATTCTGAAGTCCTCAGTATTTTCAGGGCCTGGAAGCAATTAAAAAAGAGAGGGAAAAAAAAATCCAAACATCCAACCAACCAACCAATCAAACCAACCAAAACATCCCCTTTACTTAAGGGGCACTGCAAGACTATTATGTTACAACCAGTAGAAATACAAGATGGGGGAAGATTTTTAATTCTATTTCAGAAACTCCTACATTGCCCTTTGAAATGCTCAGCATCATTTCAGCAGTTGCTCTGAAAAGAGCAACTGCTACTCTGCAAGGCTCCCATTTCCATGCAGAATCTGTTTTTTCCCCACCATCTTTGTAACTTACTCCAGCTCAGTTCCATAAACCCACAAATCCAGTTGGCAGCATAATCTTTCAACCAGGTCAGAAGCCTTCGGATTTAAAGGCATGCCTCATCAACATTATACTCCACATTTTTAGTGTAACATTATGAATGATATACCTGTGGATTCACATCCAAAATGCAGGTCCTTCCTGTCTGAACAACTTCAAGGATAGAATCAATTTTAGTGCCATAAAGATTTCCTTCATATTCTCCATGCTCTAAGTATCTGCCAGCTTTAATATCCATCTCCATTTCAGCTCGTGACACAAATCTGTATGCCTGTCCATCCTTTTCATCATCCCTTGGCTTTCGTGAAGTAACTTGAAAAAAATTTAAAATACAAACTGAATGTTAATCTTTTTGTACTTGGAATACGTGCACAAGATTGGGCTGCCTTTAAATTATGGAGATTATGATAAGGAATGAAGCGTAATTATCATGGTTCCATATACAGAGTCATCAGTTATTCTAGCATACATTCCAGAACTGTGCACAGCCCTTCCCATTCTCTTTATTTCTGTTCTTTGCTACACACTGCTTACCCTTAGATATTTATTTTTCTTTTGCATTACTCCTACAAACCATATACAATATGCATTTATATCATCTTCTTAATTATTGACTGAAAACAGTTATTTAAATGACTTGCAAATGAAATGGAACTTCAATGAAATGGAACTCACAGATGACAAACTGACTTCTGAAAACCAAGTGAATACACATCAAGATCCACCCCGTCCTACTCCCCCCAAAAATATTATCACATACGTCACTCACTGTTATTCAAGGCAGAATCACCTGAAGTAGCTCTAAGAAAAATTAGCTCCTATGCCAGAACAAGCCCAGCCACAGCAATGAGAAACTTGGTGGAGGCCAGCTGATGCTACTTCCCAGGACAACTTACCCTTCGCAGCGAAGAATGTTCACTGCACAGAAATTAAAGCCCACACTTAAGTGAAACATGAGCCAGCTTAGATATTGGCCCACAATTTACAGCACAGATATTATTTAAGCAAGAACATGGAATTACATTATAAAACAAAATACCAGATTATTACCTACTTTGCTGCCCTATCACTGTATTACTGCCCACTATTTGCATTCAATTAGATTTGAACTCTGGAACATATTTACAGTAACAGTGAATGGATCCCTTTGTAATACTGTGATACAACTAAAAAGCATTCCCACCTCTCCAGTGATTTCTACCAACTTAACTATTACAGAGAACTCAAGAATCTTCTGAAGCTGTTAGTAATACAAGTGCTACTCCAACACCTAATCTTAGACAAGATTCCACAGTCAGACTGGGAGTCAAATGATTGATACAATATTAAAAAAAAAAAAAAAAGGAGGAGTTTGAAATACACCTTGGAGAGTGAGGTGTGATCGCTCACAGGCAGAAGATGACTTTTGAGTTCAGCTACCCAAACTGCAGGAAAAAAACCTCAAAAAACAGCCACTTTTGCTGGATCTGGGCTCAACACTAAGGATGTGCTTTACCCTATGGCATCACAGATCCATCTCAGCCATCTTCCAACATACATAAAAAACATCTTTTGTGAATAATCAGAAGTTTCTTCTAGTCAAAGAAACTGAGGCCTGATTACGCTGACTACTGATCACCCTACTGAAAAATCTCAATATAAAGTAGAAATGTCACATACAACAAACTGCAGATTGAACGCACGCAGTGAAACCGCCAGGTGCTTGGGAAAGTGTATTTTGATACCTTGAAGGGTATTCAAGAGCTCCAAGTGAAAGCATTTTAACACAGCGTTACATTATTGATATGCAGATACAGTGTTTTAGAGACATCGGTAATTTTGAGGGCTTTTTAAAAAGGAGGAAAAAAACTGAAGTAACAAAGTTTCATATTACTTTGCCAGTTAATAAACAATGGGATTTCCAAAGGAAGATTTCATTAAAAAAATAACACTGTGCCCTCAACCTTTTTATTAGCTTCACAAAAGGCTTGTGCACTAGCCAGTTCCAATGGTTAGACAATGAGCACACGAGGAAAGAGAGGTTCTCCCCTCACACGGCACAATTCATCTCATTTAAGACCTGTTCCTCCTCTCCTTTTATCAGCACTACTTCTTACCAACTGGAAACAGGAGAAACAAATTGGCTTTGAAATTCTGAAGGGCAGGTGGCAGGAGGAGAATAGCAATGCAGAGAAGGGTCTCGCATCTGTGTTCAAACAGAAGACTGACAAGCTGTGTTTTTTTTTAAAAAAAAAAAAAGCAAACACCACCACCACCCATCCTGTAAGTGAGCAAAAGTAACCAACTGTAGCAAAGACAAGAAAACAAACATTTCAGTAATGGAGGAGGAGAGGAGGTTCTTTTTCTGAAAATGATAGTAAAAAAGAAAGATCATAGGTTTGAGGCCAGATGAATAAAACATCAGATAATCATACGGACCTTAGGGATCACAAACACTCCCATTTTATTGGAAGTTTACATCTTTCCTTTCCCTACGCTTCCAATACTTCAGTAACAATTTATAATGCCTAGGATGCTTCCACAGACAAAAAACAAAACAGCAGACCTGAGAAACTCCACTGGCTGATTATTACAGAAGACTGCTAGCAACTTCTACGATCCCCTCAAGTGATGGCAACCGACACTGAATGAACCCAGCAGATACTTAAATAGTGGTTTTCAGCAGCAGCAGTTACAGTTAATTGGTAGTTGCAAATACCTTAACTGTTGTCATATGCTAATTCCGTTGTCTGAAAAGATGAAGAATGCTTTTTTCTTTTGTTTTCCCACAACAAACAATTCACATACTCTGAGAAATTACTTCTACCACCAATGAATGGGATAAACTTCCCATATTTTTCAGATGAGAAACTCAAAGTGTGGTATTACACCAGGAGTGCTGACAACTTACATGGCACTGTAGTTCCAAACCTAGTAGGATTCAGTACTATAAACCTATTCTTCAAACTTCTTCGTCCCACTCCTTGGGCCCCAATTAAGACCAGTGTTTTCCTCTGAAAAGGAGGCATTTTGGCTACTTCTTCATAGATCTGGATTTCGTGACGATCAAATTCTATATTAAGAAGAATACCAAAAAATAGTTAATACCTATTCAGTAATGTAAGAAGAAAATGAGTTCTAACAGCCACTTATGTCCAGGTGGCTTCTGAATATCTCCAAGGAATGTTCCACAACCATTCCACGCCAGCATTCAGCCTGTGCCAGCATTTAATCACACACAGCATAAAAAGTGTTTCCTGATGTTCAGAAATCCCTGAGTTTCATTTTGTACCCACTGCCTCTTATCCTTTTGCTGAGCACCACTGAAAAGAGCCTAGCTCTGCTGTCTCAGCTCATTCCTTCAGGTATTTCTACACATTGATGAGATCTCTGCCTTTAGCCTTCTCTTCTCCAGCCTAAACATTCCCAGTTCTTGTTCAGTCCCTCTTCATAGAGGAGATGCTCCATTTCTGACATATTGGTGGCCTTTCACTGAGCTCTGTCCAGTAACTCCATCTGTCTCTTCTTCTGGGCAGCCCAGAGCTGGACGCAGGACTCCAGGTGTGGCCTCACCAGTGTTGAGCAGAGAAGGATCACCTCCCTTAGTTCACTAGCAAGTTATAATTTTTTTTCTCTTTTAACACAGAGTTCTTCTCTGACTTCCACCTATTGAAACGTGTATACTTGGTACCATTTTATCTACACTGGTCACAATTGTTTTTAAACAACAAACCTCCCTGACCAAATTTCACTGCCTAGCCAAATATTTCACTGCAAATCTTTCACCTTTGGACACACCAGACTATTCAAGTTTAAAAGCATAGAGAACTTCGATTCATATGTAAAATTCAAAGATACCTGCATTTCTTGTAGTAAGATACATCATCTTTTTCTTTTTTTTGCTGCTTATTGTTCCGCAGAAAGGCCCTACAGATAAAAATTGAGACAAAATCAGCATTCTTGCTCAACATTTTTCCTGAAAGTATTTACATACCTGACTTCCGTGAACACGTGTAAGTTTACATTAATTGCACTTGAAAAGACTATTTTCAATAAATTATTACCTTCCTTTTTCCAAAATCATCTATTCTAGGGAAGGACATTACTTCTACTTTCATATACATTACGGAGTGCAGAAAGAATAGAACACAGAAGAAAAAAGCTTTCCAAGAAAGTTGAAAAAGTCCTAGAAAAATCTTTCAAAAACACCTATTAACTTTTAATGCATATAATAAAAACATCTTGAATAAAAGAGAGTAATCCGTACAGCTTTCCCACCTCACTCAGCTTTTCATCAGCAGGTAGTAAAACTGATTCATGTATCTACAAAGACTAAGCACATACTTTAGCCTCTGCCCTTCACTCAAAGCCAAAACCATGCACACATAATCATAAGCATTTAGCAATATTCCCATACAACAATTTTCAAGTATCTGAGAAGATAGTAAAAGCGAAACAAACTGAGTCAGAGCAAAACATAACCCTGAAATCTCTTAAACCTCACCTGAGTTGTCCCAGTCCCTTCTCACAAAAGCCTTCCTCTTCTCTTCCAGGAACTGGCTAGGAATGAGTCCTGCACTTCCTCCTTCTTTGACATGGCTAGCCTGAAAATTAAAAAATAAAAATAAAAAAAATCAGAGGAGACATGTAAGAAGCATTTTTCTCACGACATCTCGATGACTGACTTTTACCCTGACCAAATTTCTCAGTGGTGAAGGTTCTGCAGTAACTGGTTCCCATTCTGTTAGCCTCCTGTAGCCAGTCATAAACTTTCAGCATAAAAATCCCAAATGGAACTCAACAGCTACAGCTCTCAAGTGACAAAACTCAAGGCATTATAGTACACAGTGCCTTTATTTTGTATTCTTGAGCAACTTCAAACAGATTCCAGCATAGCTTAATAACTGTCATTTTATAAACTGGGAATGTTACGCACAGATCTCATCAATGCCTTCAAGCTTCTGTACTGTGTAACTACAGATTTAAATCTCAGTAACATAAGTATTCTTGGTAATGAAAGCTTGGCTCAGAATTTCTAAAAAAATCATTTAGTGGCAGGCTCAATTCTCTGCAAGCTTAACGTATACAAACACACAGTTATGAGATGTTACACTTTCCCATACCTAGCTGGCCTGTCACTTGCTAGCAAGACCTGTTTGCTTTTCGAGATGTATGCTTTTACCTAGTAGTGATTCTCTGATTTTTTCACAGTTCATGAATTCCCAGTAACAGTCTACAGTTTACAGAATGGCCAAGGAAAAATCTAACTTTCTTTCCCAGTGGCATAACCTGCAACCATACTCATATATTAGTTTAATATATTTCATTTTTGCCACTCATCAAGGTGTTTATAAGCACACTGGATTTATTTCTCCTGGACACCCACAAGTTACAAGCTGAAGAATTTTGAAAAATTTATTCCAAAGACAGCACATAAGCTAAATGTCAAACTACTCTGAAGTTTGAGATTGCTCAACTTCTGAAGTTAATTAGCTTGGCAGTAATAAATTTCCTGCATCCCCTCACATGATGAGCTGTTTATGTTTGAAACAATGCTGAGCACTTTGGTTATGAACATGTGTGTGTTCATAAAAACAGCAGTAACAGTAAAAACACAGTGCTACATAAGCTATTTCTACCACTATAATATATATATTTATATGCACTACTACTGCAACTGCTTATATTTTCACTTCCAATACTAAGAGCTTGAAACTGGATTACAATGTAAATATTTTTCTTCTATCTGCCGTTAAGTAGTTTAAATTAAAAAGTTTATCATAAAGGAAATTAACGAAACTTTTTCTTTTTTAGTATTGATTTATTTACCAACCTGCCACCAATTTGGATCTTCCCGGTTTACAATCTGAAGAATTTCTCCTTTAGAAAATTTCAATCCTGCTTCTTTGCATGGGATGAGGTTGTCGTTATATGGATTATAATCAAAATGACATTTCACAAAAACCTGAAATGTGGAAAAATTTACAGTGCTTAAACATTACAAAATCCATTCTTACTAACTCATCTGTCAAGTTGAAGTAGTGTCTTTACCTACAGCATAACAAGTTTGATATGATGGAATTTGCATTTCTCAAGTAAGAGGCAAGTTATGGAAAAAAAACAAAGAGCAAACCAGCTGAGAGAGCAGAAGTAATGTGCAGTGCAAACCTTAGCTAAGGGAGCTGCAAGACAAAAATAAAAAGCCAGCTGCTCGACTGGACAATGTATTTGTGTTTTCACTTCAGTATATGCAACTTAATTACTAATCTAACTTTGACTTACTTAAAAACACAAACGTTTCTCAGAGCTCAAACTCTGTTCTCAAGGTTTGTTTGATCCTAAGAATTACATTTGCTATTAACTCAATGTTTTAAGACCAACAAAATATGCTGAATGTAAACGTAACTATTATTTTCATGGGCATTAACATCCACCACCTGAAAGAGTCTTACAGGATGTTTCAAATGCTCTCGTTCAGAGCAACAAATCACTTCTGCATTGGCTAAACTGACCGTCTACGGCAACAGCAGAAGGATATGGAGTAAGCACTACCCAAGTTGCTTCCTAAAGTCAACTCATCTGTTGAATGCAATATGTATATCTGAATTCCATGAAACACTACCTGGACACGGATCATTTAAAAACACAAGCACTTTACTGCAGTTCATTGTGACTGTGGCTAGGTCATCAGAGGTGAAAGAAACAGCTTTGCATGAATACAAATGCTTATCAGTCTAAGATACTAATAATTTTTTAAGCAGACATCATCTCAGTACACTGAATAATCTCATTTCTAATATGTACTTTAAAGCAAATACAAGTATTACCCCTTTTGCTAGCACTAAATACACACACAAAAATCTCAGAACGTCTGCTCCTAATCTTACTCTCTCAAGTACCAAGTAGAAGATCTTTTGACAGAAATGTTAGAAAGGAGCTACTGACCTGTTGAGGAATAACCGTGTCTCTGTAACTGGGGAGAATCTTCAGAGTGACACTGCCACTAATATTTTTCAGCAGTTCCTGCAATTCTTTTGGATTGTTTCCAACCTCGTGGCCGTTCACCTCTTTAATAATGTCACCTACATGCAGAAGACCTTGTCGATCTATCATTCCACCATGGAGAATTCGTGCTATAACCAGATCATTGTTCTCAACTCGAAATGTAACACCCTGAAAGAAGTATTAACACCTACTTTACCACTGTCTGAACTTCAATTGCATTTTACCATCATCTCAAGCGAAAAATATACATCTACGGGACACTGTCTCCCCCAGTGATGTCAGACAATAACACAACGTAAGAGTCGAGTAAGGTAAGTATCAAGTGACAGAGTACTTTCAGACAAGATTTTCATTGTTCGTGATTGCATGCAGTCCTGTCATTTTCTATGAAGACCAAACAGATGCTGCATGCTGCATTAGGCAGTTATGCTAGCAGGTAAATCTGCCCATTGACTGCCTGTTCGTTAGGCCACGATTTCCTAGGGAGAACAGGGTAGAGAACATACAAATCTCCCTATTCCTACCTCTCAATCATGACCCATTAAATTACACAGTATAATAAAGCTAAAAATTAAAACTTAATGCAAGAAATTAGGCACATGCAAATGCTTTCACTTACATTTTAATTTAAAGACTTATTAATCTTCAATCACTCACCAGAGGTTCTCCTGCTCTTTTGTGAATTCCAAGAATACGAATAGCATCTACTGGAACAATCTGATTGTTCACTGAAGAATTATTGACTTCTGGACTAGAAGGAGGGGAATCATAACATTTTGAAGCCACAATATCATGTGCTTCCAAGAGTGACTACAAGGGAACAGAAAAAGCTATTTTTAAAATACTGAAATAAATATTTTTAAAAGAGATTTTGCTGATAACCACTAAAACTGCCATTTTAGAATCTGATTTGAAAACATATTTCCTATGGTATACACCTAAAATCAGTTTTTATATTTGTATGAAACAGAAGCACTCACATGTCCTGCTAACCCTACTGGCTTGGCAAATATGTTCTCTTATGTAAATACAAGTGATTCTTCTAAAGAAAACACAGAAGAAATATAATTTTTCTGGGAGGCAAATGTGAAATTACAGGGAAGAAGATGGAAAAAGGAGTAACTGCAAAAGAGCTTCACCTAATGAAACAGTATCCAAGCAAATGGTTGAAGTAAACAAACAAGCAGCTGCAAAAAGATGAACATAACTCATTATCAGATACTTGTGTTTAATGTAAAAAAGATTTCCTCCACATTAATTTGGAAGTAAGGGTAAATTAAAGATAATTGCAGGTATGTAAGAATTTCTAGCAATCTGCAGAATGAGTACTTTCTGCTTGCAGAATTCTAACAGCAAATTAATCCAAGTTGACAGAATTCACTTTTGGAAAGCAAGAGCTTAGATCTCAAATTTATGGTGTATCCAAACAAATACAATAATCTCTGGAAGAGTATGGAATTTATATTTTATTATTAAAAAAAGTGTTTTAAGAGTTAAAATATTTCTAAGACAATATGTACAGGTAAAGAAAGATAAAACTTGTGTATTGGATGGCAGAGGCTATGTTAAGGAAGAAAAGGGACACACTACAACCACCACATAACATAGTCCATTAAAAAGTGTCCAGTGATGCACAGTCTCTCTGACACATAGCAGAAAGAAAGCAAGCAAGCAGGAGAGATGGCTGTTAGGCCTATGTTATCGTAAGCAACATAAACAGCTTTGTTTCAAAAATGATCTGATGAGACATGGTCATAAGTTACATTACTGACCGGTGTCAAATAAGGAGATAAAGAGAACAGGACATCATAGGGGCAATCAGTGGTAGTGACACATATGCCAAAGGAAATCAGCAAACAGTACTAGAAAACAGGAGGACAGGCCTGTATTGAATTTAACAATTTTGCTATGCAGCCTGTTCCACTTTTTTGTAAGTAACCTCTAAAAAGCTGTGCAACCACATTAACACAGTGCTAAGCTCAATGTGAAAATCCTCAAAGCGCCATTAGCAAGCAGCCATTTTACACTGCCCACTACAGAATGACCCTGCTGATGTTTTAACTTGAGATTAGAGGAGTGACTAATTCTGCTACTAATTTTGCCCCTGCTTTTAAGACCGTGAAGGCTTGTGGCTGCTCTGGTATTGTGGACATAAACCAAATTGAATGAAACAGAAAAAAAACAATTATTTATTTAAATCAAGCAGCAGTCAGATGGTAGCAATTCCTAATTCTTCATCATCCAAGATGCATCCAATCCAAAAACCAAGAGAACAGATCTCTGTTTGCCCACATGTGTGAGCAACATGTTTTACCCTTTTTACATTTCCAAAATGAAACCGACTAGTATTAGCTATGTCTTTTGACACATTACCACAGACAAAACAAAGTAGATGAACCTGTGTGATAATTCTAGTTTTCTCTTTTGGTCACATGCTAGAAAACAATTGCTGCCAAAATTTCTGGCCACAAACCAGTCAGTTTCTCACAAAGCTCACACACAAGCATTCTGTACAGCTCACTGCCCTGAACAGTTATCTAATTTATGGATTACAATTGGATCCACAGCCAAAAAATGACTACTAGACAAACAGTGCCATTCTTTTCCAATTAACATGCTCCATAATACTCTTCAGTTCTTAAAAACTTTAAAAACTCATCTCATTGTTCACATTCTCATCCTATTTATTCATTCCATTTCATGGACAGGCATGAGTTCTTTCAACTGCTACTTAACCATCTGTCAATCAAAAAATCTCTTCCCTGCTATTTCCATGATAGCTGAGTCCAGAAGGACTATCAGGGACTGTAAATTGCTGCCCATAATTACAAAATGATTTGAGACAAGAAATATATTCATTTTCAAAACAAAACCAAAAAACAACCTCATATAGTTCATTTACTATATTCCCATAACTAACTCTCACTTCCAAAACACAAGAATAGATAGTCTGGCAAAGAGGAAGCTCAGGGGAGACCTTATGGCTCTCTACAGCTGCCTGAAAGGAGGTTGTGGAGGTGGATGTTGGCATCTTCTGCCTCATAACTAGCGAGGGGACTAGAGGGAAGTTGTGCCAGGGAAGACTCAGGCTGGATGTCAGGAAAAAGTTCTACTGCGAAAGAGTGGTCAGGCACTGGAACGGGCTGCCCAAGGACGTGACGGAGTCATCATCCCTGGAGGCGTTCAAGAAACATTTAGATCTTGTGCTAAGGGACATGGTTTCATGGGGAAATATTGGTGGTAGGTGGACAGTTGGACCGGATGGTCTCGGAGGTCTTTTCCAACCTCAGTGATTCTGTGATTCTACATCAGGTTTAAAGGACTGCTTCCATCAAGATGGGTCATGGTGTATTGTCCTGAGGAACACTTACAAGAAAGTGACCTGGCAGGAGAAGCCAAGTAAATATTATTGGATCACTCTTGAACATTTTATGTTGATCACAGTTACTTTCTTATTTTAGTAATACAGTTGAGTGACTGAAGAAACATAGTTACATGGATTTGACTTTTTGCCTTCCTATGGTATCTGAAAAAGTGATATCTTCTGCTCCTGCAACTCCAATGCTCCCCTGAAATCTGACCTTTCCCATACTGGTGATAGAACATTCACAATACCACGGGCAAAGTCCACAAAACAACATGGACTGAGCAGTCTGCATCCATAAATGATTCAAATTTTCCTAAGTATATTATAAATAAACAGCATCAGTAACTAGCCAACACTGGGTAACTGTGGAAAGGTTCTCATGGAAACAATAGCAATGGTGGCTGAATAAGGCATTTAGAAGAGTTCTCAGCACTTCACAAGAAACACAGAACACTGGAAACAGTACTGTGGCAGACAGTTTGGCTCCTTTCTGCAAGATACTGTCAAAAAGTAATCCATTAACTTAGAACATATTCTTTACTTTTCTGTGGCTGTACTTATTTGCCAGGTAAAAAAGAAAAGCACAGTTCTAAATTCTGTAAACAAAGTAATATTAAGCATTCAAGGCTCTCTTCAGCGCTGAAGCCAAATTCAAATCTTTGTTTTTCAAGCAAAATAAACAATAAAATAAAAATTAAAAAAACTAAAAAAAAAAAAAAAAGAAGAAGAAATCCAGAATCAGAAACCTCCCAGCATGATTTATGCAGGTTATGAAGCATTTCCTGACCTGCATGGTAACTATTTGCCCAGCTATGTTCCAATTCCAGGTTCATTTCAAACTGGCTTGAGGAGATGTTTTAAGATGAAGTATTTATTGCCCAACAGAGTTTACTATTAAAAACAGTTTGCATAACTCTGAGAAAGGTGAAAGTAACTGAATGAGCTCTTCCATAAACAGCAGAAGTGATTTTTCTGCATGTTTAACCTCTCCAACTGTGCAATGCTTCCAACTCCTCGCTCTTTCCTCGAGGCAAACTCTCTCACCACTTCTGCTCTCCAACTACTGTCAACACTTGCTATAAATTTCCCTATGCAGTGCATGGCTTTTTCATGCATACTGCCCTGACCAAAAGCCACCTATACTGTGGAACTCATAAGAGCTTAATATTTTCCACACTCTGATCCCTTAAAAAATGTAATTTAAACTAATAAAAAGTAGAAGGGAGGAAAAACCAGGATGAAATGAGAAAAAAGAAAGGGAACAGATAGTCAAACGTAATAGTATAATCATAAGTGCATGTATACTCCATAAGCCAGTCCCTGCCCAATTTATCTTCTGTGAAAGTGTTAAAACAAAAAGTGCAACTCCATAGCTTAGTGTTTTCAGCACTATGCATCTTAATATGCTGTTGCACCAAATACCTGTATATCACATTTGACACTTATATGCCAAGGTAGGTTATATGTGTAAGATGATACTGTGGTAAAGCAGTACTACTCACTTGCTAAACATAGATAACCAGTTCCTAAAAGAGTTACACAATAGAATCCATGAAACTTTAAGTTATGTTCTTCCTGGCGGCTTGTTACACAACTTCACCAAACTGGATACAGAATGAAAATTACATTTTCTGTTATTACAAATCACATTGAATTTTTTCCTTTTTCTCCTCCTTGAAGAATTGGGAATATGAAAAAAATGAGGTGGAAAGGATAAGTAACTACTCTAAAAGAAAGTGCTAACTTTCAGAGAGAGAGAGAGAGAGAAACAGAGAGAGAGAGAGAGAAAGAGATCTCAAATAAAAAAACTTACTCGAAATAATGCAACTTTGTCCTCAGGGATTTTTGTTTTTCTGCCTGCCTCCAGATGGAAACAGAAGCACAAAAACTTAAGCTGCTTTAGACTTTTCTTTTTTAAGTGAATTCTGAACTCCTGAACTCTGACAAAGTGAGTGATAATTTACTTCTCAAAAGGCAACATTTAACTACCTTATCCATTAAGTCGTATTTTCTTTTAGCTTCCGACCCGATTCTTTGCGTACCATCCAGTTTTTGCAGCAAATGAAGCAGAGAGCCTAGAAATAACTAATTTCTCGTACATGCTCATGACTCACCCAATGGAACAGTGTAAGAGGGAACATGCAATCTTCTTCAAAGCGTGCAATAAATATGACGTGCATTTTTAAAATGAGTTTCCAAAAAAGAATCAAACAGTATCACTGTAGGTCTGACAATGATACGAAATAAATTAAACTTTCTAAATGAAAACACAACAAGAACAAAAACAGAATGACTGCAATATTTTTGCACTGTAATTACCAATTCCTCCAAACTCATCCTTTCCTTTTCCAGTCCCAATTTTTGCTAGATCAAAGACTGATTTTAAGGGTCACTCACCAGTAACTTTCTAAATCAAAGCCTTTGGTCCCTTAGTAATGACGCACAAATAAGAGCACAAGGGAGGCCAACAAACTACTCTTCAGAACAGCATTCACCAACAGTTACAGCATTGAAAGTTGAGGTAATAAAGTGTTCCCTAGTTCCAACAGGCCATGGCACAGTTTGTCAGCCTTTCCAGTGCCTATCCATGTTAAGCAGTAATGCACACCATTACGTTTGTATAGCGTACAACTGAAAATTTAGAAAACAAAAACCAATCAAACATGATTTAACATGTATAGCAAAAAATGTTTGAATGGCTCTGTACCTATCTCAGAAAGGATGTGTTTATGCTGTGGCAAAAGCTTTGCTATCTTTTTCATTTAAGAGACTGCAAAGTACCAAAACAAGTTGAAGCTGGCCTAGAAAGTGCAAAATCCAATGAGGATTTACAAATCCTAATACTTAAGGGCCAACATGGAAACTGGTAATAGAGTAGCAGAAATGGGAAAACAAAAGTATCAAAATTTCATTTATGTTTAGTAGAACATCACGTTAAGTGAGAAGGACGTAAAGTTGCAATTTAAGCTCAATGTAGATCACATGGCGTAAGAGAATCAAGTTAATTCATTCTGCAAACTGTACATCTGACATGAGCATGAATGCAAAAAGCTGAACTGAAATGCAGAATGTATCAGGAACTGAGACCACCTGGACAATCTACAAATAAAGCACTGGAGTAACCTCCAGTACACATGGAGTCTTACAATAGAGACAGCACCACGAATGAAGATGTACTTGAAGCGCTAAAGGCTAAAGTCACGTTCATTCTTAACTCCATGCAACTACTTCTTCACCCTGCATCCAAGTAAAATCCTACATTAAAGTTGGCTATAGTTCAGTTTTTGTTTCATTGTTGTACTAAGATCCATGTGTGCACAGTAATGCTGTGAGTCGTATAAAGTGAAAAGGAGTAAAAAGGAGGCACCTGAAAATGCGGTTCCTTGAGTATTCCAACCAACTCCGCAATATTTTCATCTTTATTTATTAAGGGACTGATGTCTTCAAGAATTTCATTCACCAGCTCCAGGTTGTTGTCACTGACAGCCTCAAGTTTAGAATCTTCTAGTCTCTCGTGAGCCTGTAAGATATAATAATTACATACGACTATAACGTAATTAAGTTTCAAGTAAATAGTACTTCCAAATTTTAAACTTTTTAATTAATTTCTTGGTGCATCCTTCAGTGGGAAAACAGGAACCACTACATATATTCTAATCCGTACATTTTGTCTTTGTAACTGCTGAAGGATTCTGTGTTCTTAACAATGTGACATGAAAAACCTTAAAAGCAGCACCTGTCAGATACACTTGCATGTCCATGTTTCCTATGGCCTCCATGCTACATTCATCAAACAGCCCTCTCTGAACAGTATCAAGCCTCAGACTTTTTCTGCTTCAGAACCCAGGACAAGCAGACCTTCTAGAAGAACAAAAACAGAACTATGCAATTGACTTGGAAAAATACAGTCTGCATTTGAGAAAAGTTTATCTGAGGCTTCTCCTAGTCAAATATATTTGAATGGCAAAGTTGAAAAGAAAGTCTGATGATTTAAAGGAATTCTGAAAAACAATCTGCAGAAAAGGAGGCCAACTATGCTGGGCTGTATTAGTCAGAACGCTGCCAGCAGACTCCCCTCAACTCAGTGTTGGCAAGGCCACAACTGGAGACCCGTGTCCAGTTCTGGGCTGCCCAGAACAAGAGAGAGGGAGTTATTGGAGAGAGCTCAGTGAAAGGCCACTGAAATAACAGAATGGAGCATATCTCCTATGAAGAAAGACAGAGAGCTGGGAACATTAAGGCTGGAGAAGAAAAGTCTTTAGAGGGACGCGCTCGTCCATGTGTACAAATACCTGGGAGTATGAAAAAATGGAATCAGGTTCTTTCCACTGCTGCTCACTGATAGGGTAAGAGGCAAACTGAAACAGTTTGAAGAGGCTGGAGGGGTCTCTGGGCAACCTGATCTAGTGGAAGATGTGGAATTAGTTGGTCTTTGAAGTTCCTTCTAACCCACACCATTCTATGACTCTGTGATTCTAATAAAGGAAAAGGCTTTTTACATTTCTGTCTGGTCTGAAATTAATGTGCAAATAGTCTGACAATCTCAGAGCTCTCTGAGAATTCACGATTCCGACAAAACTAACTCTTCTAATAGGGAAACAGATTTGATACACTTTTAGAGGCAAATGTATTGGTACAAATTCCATGCATGTCATTCATGAAGTGTGTTATCATTTTGACCTTGTCCACATTTAGATCTACTGTCTGGGATGGAAGTTGAGGGTTCAATGCAGAATCAGAAAAAAAAAAAATTGAGTGTGATCATGCCATACGGACTCAGTTAAAGCCTTCCAGCATTCTTGAGAAAGCAAGTTTGTACTTAAGATCATGTCTGTTTCTATTACAAACACTTTTTTTTTTTTTTAAATCTGCTTGTTAAATTCCTGCTAATTAAATGTTACATTATAATTGGACAACTACAAATTCTTCGGAATTATTGGAAAACTACAAATTCTTTGCAATGAACATTTTCTTCACGATAAATATTATAGATGAAGTATGTAACAGATTCTGCAGCTAGAAACAACTCTAATCAACAAAGTGATTTAACTTAACTCCAGTAAATTTAGCACACAAATTCTCCCCTCTGCAGTTCTCTCTCCAAAAGATGAGACACTTCCACTGTTTCTATTTTTATTCCTATGCAACTTCTTCAACATGTAACCAATGTTTTTGAACAGTGTGGTGGCATGCTCTTCTTGACCTGACTTTTACTGACTTTCATTTGTCCTGCCACTGCTTGAGTGATAAACACCATGGATGGTTGTGGTGGCTGCATCTGACTTCAGCAGATAACCACCAGTGGCAAATCATGATGGGTAGTTGAAAACCGGTTATGAAGGCTGCATTTGGCTGAGAGCAGACTGACGGGAAATAGAAAATAACAGCCAACAGCTAATTTGAGCTATCTGCCCACCTAACAACTGTGCTAGTCTGTGTTTGACTCGAGACAAATCTGAAAGAGACTAACATCTGTAGTCGGTACGTAAATGTGAGTGAATCAGTCATCTTACTCCATAAATAATGAGCAGCCCAAGAGCTTGCTGAGCTCTCCTGCATAGCAGCTGGCTGCATAACAGATCTGCCCACAAGTAGGGACAGTTCTTGAGGGTACCACTGCTGCAGAGACCCCTCACACTTCAATGTCGAGAAATTCCTTGCTGCTACAAACCCTCAGTAGGTGAATAATAGTTTGCTAAGCTTTGCAAGCTTGCTAAGATTAAATCGTAGATTGATGGTGCACACATAACCACGGACCAAGTCTGGGGCTAGGAGCGAATTCAGCCACACTTAGATCCCTTAGCTCTGCTGTTCAAAGACTTTGGAAAACTAGGGGATCCACTCTGAACCTTGTGACTCAATGGAAGTGTCCCTTGGATGAGTGTGTTTAATCTTATTTTCTATGAAGTAAATAATCAAGTGTACCTTGAAATCTCAAACCCTGCGAAATCCCCATTTTATTTAATCGCTATTTTATGTCAATACACATATTGCTGCTTCTCTCTTCTGAGTTGCATTCTATTTGTAACTAACAGTTAAACAAAAGTGAATTCTTATACAAACTCTTATGTTGTCCTTTCCAGATTTTTATAGAGCAAAATGATCCTTTAGCTGTACAAGATATTTCCTGGCTGCCCACAGGGCATTGCTTCAGACGTTTATTCATATTAAAGAGACAGCTATATTTCAGTTAACTCTTTTTCCTCTTGTAAGGAACATATTTTTATGAAGAATAAGAAAGAATGCAAGTGCTGTATGATATTGGCTGCATTTTCTTATGATAAAATAAGCTACATTTTAACTTTAGAGTCTAAGGAATTTTAGGGTCAGCATCATCTTAGATACTTATAAATGAATACTACCACCTATGAATAAAGTAGTTGCATAATGTAAGACCAAAACTAAGGCTAGCCCATGTCTGACTGCTGCCAATCAAAGGCCCAACTATTACTCTGAGATCCAGGAAAGGGTTTGGAGAGCATATTTCATTGGGTTGATCAGAAAGTCATTCTGAGCCAAAAAGACGACTTGTTTATGCCATGGAGGAAAGAAGATTATTACTCTCACATTTCATCTTTGGAAAAAATGCTAGAAAACAAGGGATGTAGGTTTTGCACACAACATGGGTCACAACGCTATTAAAACCAAATACCTCTGATTTCAAGTATTTTGACATTGTCTTCATAAGTAAAATTAACACAATACTACCAAAGTCTCTGAGTTTTACTCTTTCCTCTAGTTCTCCATGTATCAATAAATCGTTGTACACAGAAATTATACCAAATATGCTCTGTTTTCAAGAACACCTTCAAGCCTTCTAACAAGACATACCATACATCAAAGGTACACAACAGTCCATACTCAGTGTTCATGTAACAGTACCAGTTACAACATTTTCAGATTCTACTCAGAGCAGGAAGTTGAAATACCTTAGCAAGAGATCTTACAATGGGGTTTTCCATGATTCCTTTGAGAAAAATTAGGTCTATTTCTTCAGCGCCTGTCGACGTCGGCAGATCAGTAAGGTTATCCAGTACCTGCTGCATGGCTGCTGACAAGAGAAAAAAAAGACCAAAAAAAAAAAAATTAAAAAAAAAAAACCCTAAGTATTGAGCAAAACAGACTTGGATAATCAGCAACAACTCAAAAAAAATCCACCACGGTATTAGAAATAGAGATTTTAAATAGCTAACTACTGAGCGCAAGCAGGCAGAATGGACAAACTAAAATTCTTTTATTTGAAAGATGGAAATAAGTTATCTATCCAAATCCTTAGCATCACAGTCAACTCGAAGGAATGTTCTAGGTCTGGATTAAACATTAACTATTATTTAGACTGAAAAAAATCTCACGTATAAACTAGATATGCATAATACCCAACTACAATGAAAGCAACTAACTCGGGATTGTTTTGTTTCATCTCTCCTTCACAGAAAGCTTTCAGCCCTCATACATAAACCAAACAACACTAAGTTTTAGAATGCTTCTATAGGCAGATGTCACTGTTCTTGAAATGAATACAACTTCAACTATTTTTTTTTTAACCAAAAATGCATTGCTAAGGAAGCTCTTGACAACACTTGCATGCACTCTCAGCAGTCATTTACAGCCCCCAGTTCTGACTTATTGCACTCTGGCACTAAGTGCTGTAAATGCTAGCACCAAGCTGGCTCCACAACATACTTATATCAGGAAGTATATCTTAGAACTTGAAGCATACTGTATTTGCATGGTTTTCCCAGTGGAGATATTCTTGGCTATCAACAGCCCGCAGAGAGAACTACAGTAGCTTGGGATGAAAGGGAACAATGGTGCTCAAGGAAAGCTCTGTAAATCCTACCATCCCCACTGTCCTGTCTCACAATGTCATTTATGAGGTGATGAGAATTTATTGTATAACCACGTCCTTCAACCCTTTCATTTAAGATAGAACTGAACAAAACAGATCCTTTATGTTAGATAGCAGTCAGCACATTCACACGCTGCAGAGTTCTCGTGCATTTGAGCATATGTGCAGTTCTTTCCTTTGCACTTCCTAGGCTAGCTTCAAGTCCGCAGAGATGAGCGTATGCAAGCTCAGGCTCAGCACAAAAGGGGACATCACTGAAGAAAATTATGAAGCCCTTCACAAGGTAAATGATTTTTTTCACTTCTTCCAACGCACAATTAAATACACTCATCTTGTTACCATTACCTTAATAGTGAAAAACCTACACTGTTTTTTTTTTTAACAGTATGTTGTCAAACTCTTGCACAGTTATGTTTGCATATTCAGACACACACATACATAGGCCTACTACAAATTTTTCTGTCAAGCTCCTCAATGAAAGTATTAGAAAAAAATACTGTGTACGGCAATACTCTGCATGTTGCATAGCAGCATATGTCAAGATAATCAGAAAGCCTATATGCCCCCTTCCCACACAAGAATTTACCCTCCACTCTCCTCATTGCTTTATAATGAAAGTTATTATGAAACACGGCAAAGCAGGAGAACAACAGCATTTCTCAACACCTACTTTCTAATTTGAATGTTCCATAGACAACTCCATTCCAAGAAAATACTTTCTGGCTGTACTTTCCCTCAAGTAGAGCTGACTTTTCAACAATCAAATCCTCTTGGAAGGTACATTTTAACTATAGCAGCAAATGTTAAGAGACTTTTTTTTTCATGCTCTAACCAAGCTTCTTGCTTCCAAAACACGAATCCTCTGTGAAACCATGGGAAGGAAGAAAAGTGATACTTAAACTGCGCTTTCAGATTCTGAAGCAATACTATTTCTATGTTTTCAATAGACAAAGTGCTGTTAGTGATCACACGTTAGATAAAGTCACCAAACCAACCTGGAAATAGTCCCTGTCTTCCTCACACTAAGTATGTCCTACATCTTGAGGAGTTTAGCTACCAATGCATAAGGCATTCCTTATATATCTCCATGTTAATAAACTGTTTCCTATGTAACCCTTTCAGAATTCAGCCTACCTTAGATGATCAAATTTAAAATTAAAATTTCTATTTAAACATCAGCATCAAAGAGAAGCTGTTGAGAGCATCATTTAAGCTTCACAAGAATGACTTCCAAGCTTTGTGTAGGATATTTTCAAATGAATATTACATTTAATAAAGGTTTGACAAATTCTACCATCAAAGCTGCCAAAGCATACTTTAGTGTTCTTGGAAGACAGCAGACACCTTTATATAAAAAAAATTCACAAAAGCAGACTTGCATCCCAGGTGCTCAAAACATTGCCATGCATCTAATGGTTGCCTTTTCTCACCCTAATGCTCTCTAGTGGTGAGAGCTCAGGAGTGCTCCATGTCGTTGAATGCTTTGGTGTCAAACAAAAAAAGAAGTGTCTGCTTTTCTTTTGGGGGAAATATTAACTATGCCTCTTGTCTCCCTCATTCCATCTTTTAGAGGAAACTGGTAAGAACATGTTAACTTTAAGAGCTGTACTATTTACTTCCTTCTCCCTCCAAATAGTAACCTTTTTGTATGTTCAATGAGCCGCCTGGGTAAAACTTCAAATTTTCATCACAACAGAGGATTTGCTCTTGTGAGGATAATAGGTAATAAGCACAGCTGAAGGAAGGAGCAAGGAATACAGACATTACAAGAAACACACCTTGACAACAGCCTCCAGACAGCATAGGAACTGAGCAGCAGAAAGAGGCTTTCAGGTGAGACAAGGTGCTGAAGTAAAGGACTCTCAGGAACAAGTACCAACAGAATAGAGCATGAGATAGGACTTCTAAGAGAAAATGAGTTTACAATGGGGCACCCTCCACTACAGCCCCTGGCTTAGTGACAGGGAAAATACACACACACCTAATTCCCACAATCAATTTTCAAAGAACATCTTTATAAACATTGGAAGTTTAAAGCCTGAAGCAAGTACTCAGCGGGAGCGTACTATTCTGCTGTGTACATGCACTGAGCAATTTATTCCTAGTGAGCAGGTGAGTCTACACTCAAAGTAACTGGTTTGTCATTTGAACCCCATATCAAAAAGGGAAAGGAAGATGCAGGGGGAAGGCATGTAAACTGGTCTTTGTAGTAGTTACCATGCATCCTCATGTCTAAGAATGCAGAAATTTCACTTACGAATGCAGAATTTTCTAACCAGAATTAACTCATCCTAAATTCATGTATGGCTCTTCAGATAACCAAAGGCAGATGCTTCAAAGGCTTAATCTACATACTGTACCTTACAATAGTAAATTCAGATCAAACAGAAGTAAAAGTTACTATGACAAACTCTTCCTAAGGAAAAAAAAAAAAAAAAAAAGACATTTTCAACAAGCTCTCAACTGTGACTCTTCCATCAAATTTGATTTTTACTTCTTCTTTCAGTGCCTAATTCTTGACTAGATTAATTCTATGTAAAGGAAAAAGGAAGCATACATTTAAATAAATTTTCCAGATTTGTGGACAGAAGACAAATGTGTCTCTCACTGGGGAAAATGAAAGCTTTGCAGAATGAATACCCTGCACAGATTTTTTAGCTTAATTTCATTTTATTATTCTCCAAGCTAACAAATGAATGGGGAATTAAAAGAAAATTCTGTAATATACTTAAATAAATGTATGCATAATTATTTTCCCATGACCCACTCATTTGGATAGGGAGGTATGATAAATACTTCAAGACTGTTGCTGAGAGTAGTGGTGGAAATCTAGGAAATTAGATTAAAATCTTGTCACATCCACAAGTTTGGAAACAATTTCTCACGGGGAATGAAAATCTTTTCAACAGGGATATATCCAAAAGAAAATTTTCATAACACATCGAAATACATACAGGGAAAAAAAAAAAAAAAAAAAGGAGGATTTATACTGCAGGTTATTTGGTTATCTGAACTGTCCACTTCTCTCACCATAGGAATACCAATGAACATGCTAACATTTTGAACTGGCACAAATTACTCACTAACAAACAGAGGGCTTTGTCAGTGCAAGGTTCAAAAACCAGGATAAAATAAAAATCTCTGGGAAAGCACTGTGCAGTGAGCACAAAGGGCATTGCGCTCGCATTCCCACTGCCAGCAACTGAATACACCACGCAGAGATCAGACTTAGAATCCGGACAAGAGCTACACAAAGAAACCAGAACTGCGGTTGGTCTCTCTGCCACATTACAAATCAGTCACATAGTGCCATGCGAAATATGCGAATGCTGTTACTGCTGTAGGGTACAGTGATGCTTAGGCTCTCAACCATCCAGAAACTGAGCCCGTGCAGCAGTGTGAGGTGTTCTCCACGCAGGTAGCGCTGGGCCAGCATGGCTGTAACCCTACTGATAACCCTCTTAAGGTTTTCTGGGCAGCACTCCACTGTAACATCATGCAGGCACGTTTTCTAAGCAGGACCCCTTCCTCATTCAGTAAAGAATGGACCTCCTCTAGAAACAGCCAGATTGTTTAATTAAGGAAGCTGCCGTCTGCAGCACGCATACCTCCTTCACTGCAGAATCAGAGAAATAAATAGCATAGAACTAGGAAAAGAAGAAGGAACAATCTAATTGATAAGACTGAATGCTCCCCTGGAAACTTATAGTCTACTCACTGAATTTTTGCATGTTGAAAAGAAGTAACAAATGACTAGAGATGTTTTCCATTTTTTTTAACTTCATTTTCTCTACATCTCCTGACAAGCAGAGACTAAACTATTTTAGCATAACTGTAAATAGAAGCTCGAGCAGCCCACAGCCTTAACAAACCCAGCTCAAGTACATTTCATTTCACTCGCCCATTTTCTGTCATGGATCTTACGGTCACAAGTCATGGGGGAAATCAACACGTCCACATCCTAAATACCGCAGCCCCACTTCTTTCAGGCTATTCAGTTCAGCTACAAAATGAAGAAACACACATTTTTTGATGAACAGATGGACCTCACAGCTGCATCTTTTGGATAGAAGAGCAGTATTTGAAAATTATTTCAGTAAAGATAAAAAGGGAACACATACGGCATCACACCTCCAAAACTAGCTCAATTAAAAGGCTGTGTTTCATTTGTAGAGAAATATCCCGACCAACAATATGATACTGCCAATAGCTACATTGAAATTTAGTACTGAGGAAGTTGTGATGGACTTCTTCTGAAGAACTGTAAAGAAATGATCTCAATCGTAAAGCACAAAGGCAGCTGCCTTAATGTGAAGCCCACTAATGTTGATGCTTTGATGATAAGCCTGTGCAGGTGTTTAAACGACAGTAACATCAGAAACCTTGGTAATACTCTTTAGAGAAAGTCCAGTGCAAGATTCAGACACAGATGATGAGGAACCTCGAGTACTGTGTCCAGTTTTGGGCCCCTCACTGCAAGAAAGACATTGAGGCCCTGGAACGTGTTCAAAGGAGGGCAGCAAAGCTGGTGAGGGGTCTGGAACACAGGGCTGATGAGGGGAGGCAGAAGGAGCTGGGAATGTTCAGCTTGGAGAAGAGGAGGCTCAGGGGAGACCTCATTGCTCTCTATAACTTCCTGAAGGGAGGTTGTAGTGAGCTGGGGGTCGGCCTCTTCTCTCGTGTCATTAGTGATAGGACCAGGGGGAATGGCTTCAAGCTACGGCAGGGGAGATTCAGGCTGGACATGAGGAAGTATTACTTTTCAGAAAGGGTGGTCAGGCACTGGAACGGACTGCCCAGGGAGGTGGTGGAGTCACCGACCCTGGGGGTGTTCAAGGAAAGGCTGGATGTTGTGTTGAGGGACATGGTTTAGTGGGAGCTATTGGGAATAGGTGAACGGTTGGACTGGATGATCTTGAAGGTCTTTTCCAACCTTGGTGATTCTATGATTCTACGATTCTATGAAGTGAGAAGCAAACATACAAATACGCAGAAAGTCTTTTCTGATAGATAAAAGGCATTTCATGTGATAGTTTGTAGTGGACAAGTCTAAGCCCACAGCTGAAAGTCCTCTGCATTAAAAAAAAAAAAGAGGAAAATCAGAATCCTGCATGGCAGTTTCTTTTTTACAGCCTGAGCCACGTAATGAATGTGCTTCTTCATTTATTTTTGGCATTTTTGCCACTGAAAGAGGCAGGGAGGCATAACATACCTTCTGAAAGGTTCAGCAGATGCAATTAAAAAGAATTCACTTTTCCATCTTTCCGCTTAAATAGCTTCCAATCTTCACCAAAAATAAGCAGCATTTTTCAATTAATTAAAACATAAATAAATGTTTGAAAAAAAAAAAATCAGTTAAAACAAACAATCACTAAAAAGTAAATATTTTCTTCCCAAATGTACATTTAGGAAAATAACAGAACACAAGAAAATACTTTCTTTTACTGTGAGGGTGGTCAAAAACTGGAACAGGCAGCCCAGAAAAACGATGGAATCACATCCCGGGAGATACTACCTTCAAATAAATTTTGGTAACTCATACTAATAACTGTATTGAAAGATAGAAATCTCCACCCTTTCCATGATATAAGAGGTTCCAGTTTAAGCCCTCAAATACCACCAGCTCATTTATGGATGCCTGCATCTCTCTAGGGCATCTCAGGTGACACTGAAGAAGATGTACTACCATTGGTGGTTTTGAGCTAAACATAAGAGTTTTCATAACACTGAAAAAAAAAAAAAAAAAAGAAGCAGACCTATGCCTCCAAATGATTTATGAAATGATACTAAATTGCTAATATGCTATTTTACAACTTCTAAATACTGCTCATTAGAAATGCAATGACTATAGAAAGCCTTTGCTGAATATCTGAACATCACCACTACCAGCTGGCAACAAATAAATTCACTTCCACAATTTCTGAGAAGATTACACACTGCCTTAAATATATACAGCTTTTATTCTAGCTGAATTTTTATGACCATGTCAATCCTCCTAAAGGACAGTACTAAGAAAGGAGCCACATTTTGAAATCAGTTCAGTTTCCCCCTCAAAATTTCATATTACACAGTTAAAATAAGATATAGCTTAAAAGTAACCACTACTTTTCTTCTCACTATAATATGTTGCCATTTTGATGAAATATTTTCTGAGATCTTTAAGAAAACCTTCTGCATGTATACATTTCTTTGAATCTGTTGAGCTACAGATACAAAGTCCAAACATTGCAGAGATTGAAGAAATTGCTATCAAGCACTTGAGTAACCCAGAAACCTAAATCTGTTGCAGGCCATGGAGGACAGTGAAAGGAAAAAGGGATATTCCATACTTCTGAAAGCCACTCCTGTAGTCTAGACAAGTGGACAGTATATGTATGCCACTGCAGGAAAAAGCAGATATGTTTCAATAGAAAGATGGGAATAGAAAAGTAGTTGAAAATGTGCAGAACCATCTAACCATGCTGATGTCCTAGCAAATTGGAAATCAGTGAAAAGCTCTTCCTAAACCAGATTCCCTCTTCAAACCTTAGCCATTGTGCCTCAAACTGCAAAGGCAGTAATTGATTTTGAAATGAAATACTGGATTTGATGTAAAAGCTTCAGTCATATAACACAAACCACAGCAAATACAAGCAAGTCCAGTAAAAGCTTTAACAAAAGGATAAACTACTTCATTTTCATAAGTGTTCCTCCTTTCCAGCCACAGATTTTAGAAAAGTATGTAATGATGCCACACAAAGACAACTGAACTTTAAATGAACACTAGCATACACCCCAGAACAAATATCAATTTTGGTGAACAAAGAATATGTTACCTTAGTACTTGACCAATTTATACTTCAGGTTCTAAATAATATTCTTTTCACTGATTTTTAGATGAAGGCACAAAGGATGATATGCAGTCTAAAGGTACCACTTTATACACAACATTCCAGTAGAAATTCAACAACTTTTGGGACACATACGCTTCCTTCCACTTCTAACAGCCAGAGCAGGCTGAACTCACGAGATCGCATCAATTACTTTTCCTACTATTTTGAAAGAAAGAAACAGCTAGATGAAGAAACGCATTTTCTCTGCAGTCACATGCACAGGCAATTAATGCCACCATTTATAAAGTTCAAAAAGCCAGCGTAACATATGCAACAAAGCAAGCACATCCTTTGAAGCGTGGCCTTTCCTTTCTATCTTTTCAGCTTCCCGAATCAAAGTTTTTTAATTTCTGTATTTTTGTCACAAAACTAACTGACAAAATACTAAAATCGTAAGTAAAAACTACTTTTCACTTACATATACCCAGGAATAAACTACAAGATATAAATTAGTCAGATCACGGTACCATTTTTCTCAAAGGAAAAGGAGCTGAAGATGTGCAGAACCATCCATCACACTGATGTCCTAGCAAATTGGAAATCAGTGAAGAGCTCTTCCTAAACCAGATTCCCTCTTCAAACAAACATTAAACTCAGGAAGAGAAAAGAGTGAATAGTCTCCCAAATGGAAAGAATTCTACTTTGTGTGCGTTACATACTTTCATCAAGTCACTGGTTTCAATACTGTGTTAGCGGGTAAACATGAGCTGTGAAGCTCTGAGATGCAAGTTCTGCTGCACTTCTAAGCGCAGACACTTCAGAAACAACAGGCAGCTCAGGTCTTACTATGAACACTTTTATTGAAGCATTTATCTAGGCACACTACACAGGCGTACATCCAAAGGAGAAAGCCAGAATTCACAAGGACTGTAAGGTACTCTGCTGACAACGTGAATGTCATGACAGAACAATACGCAAGAGCTATTAGGTAACGTGCTTTGGGTAAGTCTGCCAACAAGACATGGAATCTTTAATAAAATGAGTTACTCTGTATAGAACAAAGTAACAACACTAGGCCCACTTGTAGAGTAGAGAGGTTCTTCCAGCCCTAGCATCTCCAGAGACCCATGATGAATCCCATTACTGGAGATGCTGCTGTTCTTGCTGAAGTTTGCATCCTTCACATGAAATCACCTGATCACTTCTACCACTCAATTAAAAAAAAAAAGCCATGGGGCATTTCCTGAATCTTTGTCAACATGTAAAGGAGTTTGAGCAGATCTTACTTAACCCAAACCTATTTATAGCTAGAAGACAATGCTTCAACACTCATTTCTCTAACATAAATAATGCAGTTGAGCCTCTCCTATATTATAAGGCAAGAAACAAACCTTGAATAATTTCTCCTCTTCCCACAGTCTCTTCCAATCTGTACCTCCTTCCAGCACAGAAAGACTGTTCAAAGTGAATTGGAAGCGAGTCTCATGAGCTCCTTGCAAAATGCCAGTCTTTCTACACATAAAGGCAGATCATATGGTCTATTTTGTCTTACATCATATGGTCAGCTCAACTTGCTGGCTTGACACAAATGAGTATAAAACATCATTTTGAACTTGACTCCTCTAAACCTTAATGTGTACCTGAACTGCCCTTTCCTTTAGGTGCAAAAAACTACATGTAAATTTTGTCCCGTTGCTGAAGCAGGCTTCAAATGGCTTTTTTTTTTCACATTGGCTTTCAGCATTTAAAAATTGCTCAACAAATTCATAAAATCAGAACACAAACAAGAACAAGCACAATATAAGGTGCTTTAGAAAAATCTCAACATACTGTTTTGTATCTAGAAATGAAAGCCACTCTAGTTTACAGTAGAAAATACATTTGGTTATTATATGATTCCTACCCCATTTGTTCTAGGAGAAAAGACCCACCATGCAAGACTGTGTACAGTGTAATTTTCCATTAATTCAAAACCTGCTTACTTTCTCTCCAGGTTTTCCCCTGCAAAGCAACCTGTGAATGTAAGGTTTAGGACACAAACAAAACTGTAAAAATTATTATATTTAAAGTAGTTATCTCTGGACGAGGACCTCACTTTCACAGCATCACACAGTACACTTTCCAGAAGTCTCATGTGCAGTTCATTGCCAACCTCTAACATGCCCACTAAAATAATCATCCCATCACTGCTAGCTGTGATGTATTGGATAGAAAATGGTTTTTCCAAAATTTTTTGTAGAATGACATTGCTGATGTTTTTAAAATGGTGAAGAACAACACATAAAACTTTTCATACTTCAAAAGAGAGACGGCAAAACATAATGGCTTGTTAAATGATTGAACTGCATTACTGCCCTAAATGCATCTACTATTTGAAAAACATTTTCCCAGCAAGATTCTATTCTACAACTTTTCTTTCAACTAAACGCAGTCACATTTTGCACAACTACTCCTTATTCTCAGCAGTTACATTACTCTAGCCCTAGGAAGCATATGCTCAAGAACGCTGCAAAAGGAATAAAGAGAATCACCTTGACACTCAAATTGTGAAGGGAACTGAAAAATTCCACGGATAAACTCACACTGCCTTTAGTTATGCATTTTAACTCCCAGACTTCTTTTCCACAGAACGTCGTCATGATTTATTCAGGTCCACAAATGTTTGATTAAAATGGGAAATTAAAGTTCAATTTAAGAATATCTAGGCACAGCAATGAGGGGAAATGTTATTTCTAGTGGTCATCAGACAACTTGCATTAAGAATCACACATTTTTAAGAAAATGGCAATTTCAAATGTTTGCCACCTTCACTTTGAAGTCATTTTGCAACTTACTGCTGTGAACACTGAAAGACAATTTTCCGCATGTTATAAGGTAGATACAGACACAGAAACTGCAAAGGGTACCTTCAAAACAGTGCTCTGCACTTGTACCTGTGATGCATACTGACAAGTTTGAAATTTTCTACTCTATTTCCTCAGAATACCAAGTTTGGTTACATCAAGTTCTGCACACTCACTTCCGAATTTTCAATCATGTACTAAATCATTCGAACCAAAGCAAAAAACAACAATAATACAACCCAAACCACAGAGCTTTTGAGCAAAGGCTTACAGTAAATAATTAGTGACTAAATGGTTAAGAGTTTTTTAATTACACAATGAATTTGAGATACCTGTCCACTCCCTTTAAACAAATTAGTTAGCAGAACCCTGAGAACTTAACTAGCACTTCAGAGTAGCGGAAGGGCTGCAGCAAATAAGAGGAGAACAAACTTCATGCTCTGAAATATAATATTCAGCTTTGTATACAAACACCTTGCTTCAAACAGCTATCAATCCCCACCGCCCAAAGAATGAGCTAAAATTGAGCATTAAGTACAACTAACTACCCAAACGAAACACTGAGAAGTCAGAAACACGTTATGCGCCCAGATATAATCTGCTGCTATTGTACCAGGCCCACAGGCGACATGAAAGTAAGCAAAGTCTGGTAACTCCTGTAGCAGAAGACAATAATCTCATTTCAGTTTATTCCTCATCTTTGATAGCAAAGAACATGCTTCCAGTCACCTACATTACATGAATTCCTCCTGTCATTACTGTAACAGAAGCCAAATTCCGCAAATCTTCTGTTCAATTCACC